>NW_006299220.1:2079362-2109517 GCF_000327345.1 Myotis davidii | reverse complement strand
ATTATATATGTGTTTTCCGATGGTCTTAGGCGACCCCTGTGAAAGGGTTTTTCGACCCCCAAAGGGGTCGCAACCCACAGGTTGAGAACCGCTGCCCTAGAGAGAACCAGCCCACTCTAAGCAGGGGAACTTCCTTACAAGTCTTGTCTTGGGTGACAGCAAGATGGGTAGTTTTCTGCACACCACCCGCCAACTGTTAAATGTTTATATAAGGCTTTAACATGGTTCAGTCACATACCCTGTTCAGATAGTCTCATCACCACATTCCTATCTAAGGCTGTGTCCTTGGGCATCTTTAGGAGAGTGGAAGGCAAGCAGAGAGGATATTCCAAGGACAGAGAGGGAGTGGGAAGCCCCCAGCTGCCCTGGTCCAGCACATGAGTCAACTTGGGGCCATGTGTCCAGATGACTTCCCTCAACACTGTTAAATTAAAATCAGGGGTGCAACTGTGTAAACTTATGTGTAAAATGTGTGAAACATTTTATCATTTTGGATCTCAAAAAAGGGTTTCACTCTATAAGAAACAACTGTTTCCAATGACAGCGGAAAGAACGGGTCGTACACCACATATAGATGCTAAATTATGCATGGAAAATATTTTTTGAGATTATAAAAAAGGAGAGTGTCTACAAAAATGCATAGCTAGTGCCTAAATGCCCAATTTGTTTTTATTATTACCAGAAATATGCATATAAACTAATTTTGCAGGTGGCCTATTGCACCTGTTTTTCAAATGACAGTCCTTAATGAACTGCCTTCTTCAGAAATATGTGCAGTCGTAAATATGCAGTCCTTATGTCAATTTCAAGACAACTGGCCAGGTACTACTCAAACATTATAGTACAAGATTCAAGTCTTCTTCGTATGTCATTAGTCTGTGCAAGTAGTCTGTCGGGATTTATTAGTAACTAGAACAAGGAAATAGCCAATGTTTAAAAATTACAAATTTATCTTTATTCCCCTTGATCTCACTAATAATTCCACATGAAGCAGATGAGTAGGATGAATTAATAGCCACTGTAATTTCTACTCATCAGGTACCTAGAATCCATGAGCCATAGGATTTGTCTCTTTTAAATTCTGCTTTACTTACTATCCTACTCTTTTATTTTTTACAGGTGATGAAGTAGACCTAGAAAATTGAGTGATTGTTTCCTACATCACACATATCACTAGTGACTCAGGATCCCCAGGCACTTTGGACATCCAGCCATTTGTGTGTGTGTGTGTGTGTGTGTGTGTGTGTGTGTGTGTGTGTTATAACAGTAGATTCACCTGTTAGGAAGTTTGGCTGTGAATTTTTTTTCTAAGATAGGATTTCCTAATTATTAATAAATTTTGTTATTCTCTTCAGATTTAATTCTTAAGATGTGTTTCTGCTTGCTGTGAAGAAATTTATTTTTGGAGATGTGTGCCACTTAATTTGTGTTAATTTTCTGTAACAGATGGTATAGGTGTTTGATATATGCACTCACCTTCATGTGGCCTGTTATTAGCTTTTTCTTTTCAAAGCTGAGGACACTGAAACCTTACCTACCTTTCCTCTAACATGAAATATTATGTCTAGGGAGAAAAAAGTGTAAAGGAAATCTTCATGTTATTGAAATTGAGCATGATTTGGTGATTAATTGCATTGTTCTCATTATGTTCTCTGCCTGAAATTCAGGGCTCATTACTGTAGTATGAATTCAATGGAACAAGAATCTTAACCAGGTGTGGGTTATTAAAGTGGCAGTGCCCAATTTAAAATTGTTAAAGGAGGTGTATCAGAGTTGATATGCTTAACTATGTAATTCTTCTGGAAAGAAAAGTAGCGCTTGCTCAGGAAAATCACTCACATCCATCATGTGACAAAGGATTCAAAACTCCTCTTCCCTTGGGTAGAGCAGGGGGGAATTTTTTTGTCTGTACATAGTGTATTCCAGCAGTTTCAAAGCTGACTCAAGAATACTGTTTATTGAGAAACACACATCTTGGTATTTATAAAGTTACTTATTTCTCACCTCTTACAAAAGAGATTTTTCCTTCACTTAGAAGAAAATAAAAAGTACAGGCTGAAAGAGCACATGAGGTATATATTAGTCTCCAATTACAATAAATTTAACCCAAGTTCTAAAATAGTATTCCTAAAGTTTTATTAAAGCTAACCAGATGTAGGAATGGGCTAATTTATCAAAAGATTAAAGCAATCTCAAAAACAATTGAATGTAAAGTTTTATTAACTTGTTTATATCTTTACAAAGTCCCACTATAACAACATCAAGGGTAGGCTCAACCGATAGATGGAGATTACAGTGATGCAAATACGTGTCAGCTTCAGTTTAGAGAGATCCTTATAACCACCTGCGGTAATAACTGGCATGTAATGTTGGAGCAACAATAAGTTTGGCACAAGACAGAAAATGAAAATGAATGGACAGTTTATTACATCACAAAGAATTAGTTTAAAGGAATTTATAACCCAATCCTACACAATCTCTCTTTGAGGCAGGTACAGTGGCTCCATTTTCCACATAAGTAAACTCAAGATTAAAGGAAATGTTTTTCTTGCCCCCAAACTTGCACCTAGCTAATGGCAGACTGTGGATTGGAACACTAAACTTCGGACTATCTCCAGTGTCTCTACGTGGATTGTTCATAAGTAGCTAAAGCAAAGAATATATAACTAATTGGGTATGTAATTGGCATATTTTCTATTTTATTGACTCTTAAATGTGTACTGAGGCACTGAAGGGTCAAATTATATCTGGCTGTGATTTCTCAGCAATTGAAAAATGGCAAAGAAAACCAGCAAATGGCTCTGTGTAACCAGGAATGAGACAGAGAATTAAAGCTTACCTACAATAAGGCTTCAAAAGACAATAGTTTTCATTAATCGCTAGAGGCCCTGTGCACGAAATTTATGCATGGGGGGGGTCCCCTCAGCCCAGCCTGCACCCTTTTTAATCCAGGTCCCCTTGGGGATGTCAGACTGCCGGTTTAGGCTTGATCAAGAGGATGGGGTCTAAACCAGCAGTCGGACATCCCTCTCACAATTCAGGACCACTGTCTCCTAACTGTTCACCTACCTGCCTGCCTGATTGCCCCTAATGCCCCCCCTGCTGGCCTGGTCACCTCCAACTGCCCTCCCCTGCCAGCCTGGTCACCCCCAAATTCCCCACCCCTGCCAGCCTGGTCACCCCACATGCTTGCTTCTCAGTCATTTGGTCGTACCTCACTAACCCCGCTTCGGGCCTGATTGCCCCAGGCAGCCTGCTGCTCAGTTGTTTGATTGCCCCTCACTAACCCCCCTGCCACCCTGGTTGCCCCATGCAGCCTGCTTGTTCAGTCGTTTGGTTCTCCCTCACTAACCCCCTGCCGGCCTACTCTCCCCATGCAGCCTGTTTAGTCGTCTGTTTGGTTGCAATGGTCTCTTAGGTTTTTATTATTATAGATTGTACAAATTAACTTGTTCCGCTATGGATTGATATAAATAAAAATGAGGAATTTGTTTTAGTTAAAAAGAGAATACTGTTTGGTAAAAAATAACTGAAACTTCAATTGGTCTTAATTACATTTGACTTGAGGTCCGATGCTTGAAATTAGTGCAAGAGTAGGCCCTCCTTCCCCCAGCTGCTGGCACTGGTTTCCCTCTGGCACCCGGGGCCTAGGCTTCCCTTGCAGCCCCGGCTTCGTCTGGAAGGTCGTTCAGCTGTCTGATCTAATTAGCACATTATGCTTTTATTATTATAGATTAGATGAATTTATATCACAGTAGATTGGCTCAACAGTCACAACAGAAAAGTAATAAGATGAAGAGAATACCAAGTGGAAAAGGGAAGCTATTTACAGGAACTTGAAGTTTCGAGTACATATCATTAAAATTATATCAAGCCTTTGTTAAGCCACTACTTTGAACATAGAAAAATAATGCTAGTTGAAACGTATGACTTTTATGGTCTTTTTTAGTTTAAAACCAATTAATATTATCAATTTTAATGCCTTGAATTATTAGCAGAAACTGAGGCCTTGGATCTCAGGCTCTGGATATCTAAGCCTGAGAGCAAATATGAATCCATTATATATGTCAAACATTTAACACCATGCCTGGCAGATATTAATCTCTCAATGAATGCTAACAAATATTATCATACGTTCATGTATACAAACATTCTATAGAGCAGTTGGGGGAGAGAAAGATATTATCTAGATTTAAGTTCTAAATTAACTGTTATTACTAACTAGAGGCCCCATGCATAAATTTGTGCACCAGTGGGGTCCCTTGGCCTGGCTGAAACCAGTTCTATGACATCCCCCAAGGGGTCCCAGATTGCAAGAGGGTGCAGGCCAGGCCAAGGGACCCCACCGGTGCATTTTCGGGGCCGGGGAGGGACCTGAGAGGTTGCCCAGCCAGGGACGGACTGCGGGAGAGCTCCAGGATGTGTCTGGCCCATCGTGTTCAGTCCTGATCAGCAAGACCCCAATAGCAAGTTAATCTACCAGTTGGAGCGTCTGCCACCTGGTGGTGAGTGCATGTCATAGCGACTGGTTGACCAGTCAACTGTCTGCCCCTGGTGGTCAGTGCACATCATAGTGAGTGGTTGAGTGGCCTTATCATATCATTAGCATATTGCGTTTTGATTGGTTGAACAGCCGACTGGTGGCCCGGGCACTTAGCATATTAGGCTTTTATTATATAGGATGGATTCATCAATTGTTCAACTGTCTGCCCCTGGTGGTCAGTGCACATCATAGTGACTGGTCAGCCAGTTGAATGTCTACCCCCTGGTGGTCAGTGCACATACTAATGAGGGTTGAGCATCCTTAGCATATGATTAGCATATTACACTTTGGTTGAACGGATGGCCGGATGACCAGACACTTAGCATATTAGGCTTTTATTATATAGGATACAGGCTTTAGATAAAATACATTGTGTGGAGGAGGAGTTGGATCCCTCAGCCTGGCCTGTGCCCTCTTGCAATCAGGACCCCTCGGGGGATGTCAGAGAGCCAGTTTCAGCCAAATCCCCACAGCTCAGACCGAGGGACCCTACCGGTGCATGAATCCATGCACCAGGCCACTAGTAAAATTATAACTATTTAGAAACGTGGGTGTGGGAATTTTACTGTGTCTGAAAATGGATTTCATATTGTGGCTAAGTCTATCTGCTTCACCAGTTGTACTTCAACCCAACTGGGAATAATTTCTAGTACATTTATTTTATATAGAAAACTTACACTAAAATGATAGTTTAAATATAAAGTGTGGTTCAAATATAGGAAACCTACAAAGTTCTATTGAGTTCTCAAATAACTCCTGATTTTCCAGATGTAATTTACTCTCATTATCCTCACTTTATCCCCCCAATAAGAGGGCTTTAGGCCATTTTATGGTCCTATAGATATTAGCACTTCTAATACGGGTTGAATATAAAGTGAGAGGTGAAAATTAAATCAGCCCATTTTGCTGCAGCTTTATTAATTTTAAGCTGAATCCTTTGACTGGGGCAGAAAATTAGCAGCTCTAATGGAAGTATGATTTATTCTTGATGTAACAACCAATTTTTGTCAATTCTTTATTCAGCTATGTCAAAAGTGTTTATTTGGTCCCATGGTAGCTTATGCCAGCCTATGCTTGGGCATGCTCTAAGAAGCATTATGTGCGTTTCACAAAGAGGTCTATATTTTTGAGTGTTTTATTCAGTTATACACTAGGCTGCCACTTGCAAATGAAATGGCTTCCCTGACTTCACATCAGCAGCTATTTCTACCCAGATTATATGTGGCCACCTTTTTTGTCTTGTAACTTCTTAGATTCACTTTCATTTTTTTCTGCCTCTCCATTTCTCAGTCTTCCCCAGTATCCCTGGTCTGCTCACATCACCATACTTTTTATTTAAAAAATATGTTTATATTTATTTGAGAGATTTTAGAGAGAGAGAGAGAGAGAGAGAGAGAGAGAGAGAGAGAAATGAAACATCAATGTTGAGAGAGAATCATTGGTTGGCTGCCTCCTACATACCCCCTACTGGGGATCAAGCCCACAACCTGGCATGCACCCTGACTGGGAATTGAAACATGACCTCCTGGTTCATGGGCCCATGCTCAGCCACAGAGGCACACCAGCTGGGCACATCACCATACTTTTGCACATTTTGCTCTCTCTCTGTTTGCATTGCCCTGTCCTCTAATATTCAGCAGGGCATACTCTCATGTATCTGTCAAATGTCTGTTGAAATAATGTCTCTTCTAATTAGCCAGGACATTGATGATTCTCCCTCTGTTTCACTAATACTTACCCATGTTTATCTCTTGAATTAGACCATGAGTTCCTTGAAAGCTTAAAATGCATTAAATCAAAGCTCAGTGTCTGGCACATAGTAAAAACGCACACAGTTTTTTAAAAATAATTTTTATAACATGTTTGAGTGTTTCCTATGTCAGAAAGTGCAGTTAGTCAGGCAACTTATATGCATCACTCATTTACTCCTTAATAGGGCTCTGTAAATTAGATAGTATTACCATTCCTATTTTCAGGTAAGGAAACTGAGACACAGGGAGATTAAAAAAATTGCCCAAGGTCACTCAGGGAACCAGTTCCAAAGCCAGGATTTCAGCCTTAGTATTGACTTCGCTCCTGTAATCACTATGTATGGCCATTCTGAGTGAATAAAGACATGAATGAATCATTGTATGTTATAAAATCATGCTTCAACCTTGCATACATAAAAACATGGTAGCCCAATTTATTTATTGAGCATATATTATATGCTAGACACAGAAGTCACACAAAAAACTCCTCAAAAAAGAAATAGACATTATGTAAATAATGGATAAAAAGCTGCTATAGATATTCTTATACCACAAGTAATAGAGACACAACAATGTGTGGTCAGTTCTACACAATTTGGAATAGTAAAAGCTTTATAAATGATGAAGATAAGACTGTGTGTGTGTGTGTGTGCGTGCGTGTGTGTGTTTTCTTGTTTTTATTTTGTTTTGTTTTGTTTTACCAGTGAGAAACAGCGAAATAAAATATCAGGTGGAGGGGGCTATGAGAACAAAATTGTCAATGTTTACGTCAGTTCCAGTTAAAAATATACATAAAAATAAATAAGGCCGAAACCGGTTTGGCTCAGTGGATGGAGCGTCGGCCTGCGGACTGAGAGGTCCCAGGTTCGATTCCGGTCAAGGGCATGTACCTGGGTTGCAGGCACATCCCCAGTGGTGGGTGTGCAGGAGGCAGCTGATCGACGTTCCTCTCTCATCGATGTTTCTAACTCTCTATCTCTCTCTCTTCCTCTCTAAAAAATCAATAAAATATATAAAAAAAATAAATAAATAAAAATAAATAAGAATGACTACCAAAAGCATGTACTATAGTTCTATATCAGAATCCACCCACCTTTCATGTTCACCCCATTTCATCAGATATATCTTTTTCAAGTTCTTGATCACACTGGATTACCTCATTAACTTTTAAGTATGTTCAAGTCTTTTTCATTATAAAAGTAATGAGTGAATAGTGTGTATTGCATTATTCCATTTATATAAAGTTACAGAGCAGATAAAATTATTCTATGGTGGAAAAATATCAGAACAGTTTCTGTTCTCTGGGGAAGGGGATAATTTCTGGTTAAGCAGCATTATTTAGTGAATAGCTATTAATTTATGACACATACCCAATATGCATTAAGTAAGTAGTAGTAGTGATAGCAACAAGCTTGTTTTCTTCCTGACATTAGTGCAAATGCCTTGTGTGTTTCTTACCTGGATAAACTAATGGATCACTGGACGAGAACAAAGATTCCAAAAATATAACCACATTTACATGGTTGACTGATTATTAGACAAAAGGTTTAAGGTAATTAAATGGGAAATATAACATCTTTCCCAAATGGTTTTAATTCAAGTGGGTAAACATATGGAAAAATGAAATACAATCCTTCTCTCAAACCACACAAAAATGCTAATTTGAGAGTGATGCCAAATTCTAAAGTTTATAGGAGAAAACAAGAAAGTATTTTCTGGTTTTAGAAAAATGTTTCTTGCACAGCACACAGAAAGGAAAATCATAACACAAAATAACTTCTAAATTAAACTCCATTAAATGGACTTCTTCTTAAAGGTATCACCAAAAAAACTAAAGGGCAAGCCAGAGATTGGGAGAAAATATTCATAACACATGTATTCCTGACTAAGAATCTATGTCCAGAATATATATTAAGAATTCCTACATGTTATTAATAGAAAAACAAATAACAAAAACATGAGCAAAAACTTGAATATACACTGAGTGGCCAGATTATTGTTACCACCTGATGTTTGTAGGCAAATTAGCTATAATTTCCCACTGAAGTTGCTAGAGGGCCAGACCATTATAAATGTCTGAATAGCACAACATACCTAGGTATCGTTGCTTATCAAGTTAATCTTATCATGTTGGTGGCATATCCTAATGGAGATGGCTTCTTCCAACAAGACAATGCGCCATGCCACGATGCTCGTATTGTGCAGGAGTGATTTCAAGAACATGAGGGAGACTTTACCTTGCTTAGGTGGCCCCCACAATCACCAGATCTCAATCCAATTGAGCATTTGTGGGACAAAGTTAAAAGAGCCATCAGGCAGCTGGTTCCACAACCATCAGATCTCACAGAACTGGACAGTGCTATTCATCAGGCATGGTGTCAGGTTCCTCACATCACCTTTCAACATCTCGTGGAGTCAATGCCAAGAAGAATCGCCGCAGCATTGAAGGCAAAAGGTGGCCCAGCGAAGTGCTGATGGGGTGGTCATAATCACCTGGCCAGTCATAATATTCTGGCCACTCAGTGTATATTATACAAAAAGCTTAATAAGCAGATGGTTAATAAGAATATGAAAAATTGTCCAACATCATCCATCATCAGAGCAAATCAAATTGAAACTACAGTGACATAGTGGCTTTCCACCCACTAGAGTAGGTAAAATTTAGACCGTCAAGAACAAATACTGTCAAGAGTGATGAATAGTTGGTACTTTTGCATATTACTGGTACACTGTAAAATGTTACAACCATTTTGGAAAACTGACAATCTCTTATTAAGTCAATTACACATCTACCCTATGACTTATCAATTCTATTCTTTGTCATTTACCTCTCCAAAATGAAAACATCACTCACACACACACACACACACACACACACACAGCTTGTTGATTTTGGCTTTATTCATAATCACAAAATAAAAATAAAAAATAAGAAACAAACTCTCATGAACTGGAAAATGCAAAAGCAAATTGTATATTCATACAAAGTACTATTTAGAATCAATAAAAAAAGAAAAAGTTGGACTATAGAAAATTAGAATAATGTTGATATAGAAAGGAGTATTAGGGAATCCTCTGCAGTGATGGAAATGTTCTCCATATAGATTCGGATGTTGGTTACATGGTTGAATACACCTGCCAAAACTCATTAAGATGTTCTCTTAATATCCTTGTAATTCACTGCATGTAAATTTTACCTAAATATAATTTTTCTCAATAAGAAACATAAAATATCAAAAATTAATATGCATTTAGAATCTTCTGTAAACTGGTTCAGCTGCTGTGGAAAGTAGTTTGGAGTTTGCTCAAAATGTTAAACATATAATTACCATATGATTGAACATTTCAACTCCTAGGACATACCGAAACAATTGAAAGCAAGCACTCAAGCAAATGCATATACATGCATGTTCATAGTGGTGCTAGTCACAATAGCCAAAAAAACAGACCAGATGTTCATAAACATATGAATTAATAAGCAAATCATGATATATGCATATGATGGAGTATTATTCATTCAAAAAAAGGAATGAAGCACTGATACATACTACCTATCAATAAAACTAAAAAAAATATTATGCTAAGTGAAAGAAGTTAGACACAAAAAATCACATATTGAATGATTCAATCCATATGAAATATCCAGAACAGGTAAATCCATAAAAACAGATACAAATTGGTAGTAGCTAGAAGGCTGATGGTGTGTGGGAATGGGGAGAAACTGCTTACTGGCCATGGGGTTTTCTGTTAGAGTGATGGAAGTATTTTGGAACTAGACAAAGGTGGTGATTGCTCAACACTGTGACTGTACTAAATGCAATAGAAATGCTCACTTTAAAACAGTTAATTTTCTATTAGGTTAATTTCACCTCAATAAAAATTTTAAAAGAAACATATATCAAATTTATCATCTATTGCCTAATTAAAATTTCTAAGTCACGTTAATGAATGTTTAAAAATGTATTGTAGCAAGTCCTTTCCAAATTTTGAAACTTACTATGATTACATCTATATATATAATGAAGTAATATACAAATTAGGTCAGGATGCTGTAAGGGTCACAACCAGCTCAGGAGGAGGGGCAGGGAACAGCCCCAAGCCTGAGAGAACAACACGCAAGCACAGCATAGAGCTGGAGAGAACAACCCCACAGGGGGATCTGGGCCCCAGCCCTGTGGCAGTGGCGCTGTGCTACTGGGGCTGGAGCCAGCAGAGACACAAACTCGCAGAAGATGGCCCTGATTGGGCCGGTCCCTATGACACCCATTGTAGCCAACATACCAGCCGATCAGGGGTTGGGGCCTTGGGCCAACCTCGCAGACCCTCCCCCCTGCCCACCTGCCCCAGATTGGACTCTCCCATCCCCATCAAGAGCAGGACGCACATAGCCTGGACCCTTCCTGGCAGCCCCGAGTCCCTGGGGTTGAGAATTCTGATGGCCCTGCCCAGAGAGTAGAGGCACCTGCTGGGCAGGGACAGGGACCACAGGCCTCTAGGGAGCACCACAGAGTTGGCAAGGAGAGGGGAGGGCATGCCAAGGGGAAGGAGGTGAAGCCAACTGACATCAGCCCAGAATCCAGCGCCCTCCTGGAGCTGGAGAGATTTGAGCGCAGGGCCCTGGAGGGCAAGACCTCTGAGCTGGAAGAGGAGCTGAAGGGCCTGTCCAACCTCTGGGCTAACAACCAGCGCCTCTAGGAGGAGAACACGGCCCGGATCCATGTCATCAGCAAACTGTCCAAGTGACCCCAAAGGACTTGCCCCTGCACCCACATTTATACAGCTGCTTCTGCCACACACACCCCTTCCCCTGTATGGACAGGAGTGACAGGGCTGCTGGGGAGTCTCTGAGCAGCCATAACCTCCCCTTGGGACCTCCAGGCTGGGAGGGGAGGATAGAGCCCCCAGGAGCCAAGGGGGCCATCTGAGGCCAGGATGGAGACAGGAGGCTGAGCCAGGTAGGGGGACCAGGACTACAGGCAGGACCAGGAAGGAACCGAGGACCAGGAAGTGCCAGGACCAGTAGCCAGGACCAGAGTGGCACCCAGAGGTCCCCCTTCACGTGTGCTGCCACCAGTCACCCCTCCAGCCCCTGAGCAGGGATCCAAGAATGTGCCAAGCATCCCACCAGCCTGGGCCAGGGGGCCTGTATATAGGGTTCCTGTGCAATAGGGAGGGACGTCTATATTTTGCTGCTCCTTCCTCAATGCTGTCCTGGGCAGGGGGAGCCCTGATCACAACCCCCCACCCCATTAGGGGGCAGGGCCAGCCAGCCAATCTCCTGCAGTGCCTCCCCCTGCCCGGCCCCACCCCAGATTGCCCCCCCCAACCCTGATCAGGGGCAGGGCTGGCCGGCCAACTGCCCATGGATCCTCCCCCAAGCTGCTGGCCCCTGATTGGCACCCCCCACCCCATTCGGTGGCATGGCTGGCTGGCCCACTGACCACAGCCCCTCTCCATGGCTGGCTGCCCTCAATTGGCCCCCCAACCCCAATCAGGCTGGCAGGGGTGGCATTTGGGGGTGATCAGGCAGGCAGGGGTGCAGTTGGGGGCAATCAAGCAGGCAGGAAGAGTGGTTAGGAGTGATCAGGCAGACAGGCAGGTGAGCGGTTAGGAGCTAGCGGTCCCAAATTGCGAGAGGTATGTCTGACTGCCGGTGCAAGATTGGGTCTAAACCGGCAGTCTGACATCCCCCAAGGGGTCCTTGGATTGGAGAGGGTGCAGGCCAGGCTGAGGGACATGCCCCCCCCGACCCTGTGCATGAATTTTATGCACCAGGCCTCTAGTTATATATAAAGAAAACATATTCTTACATTTTTTACTTTTCATTAAAGTAAAACACATATACAGAAAAGTAGCTAAAAGGATACCATCATGAATTTTTTCTTAAACTGAACATATTTTAAAACTAGTCCCAGTATCAAGAAATACATGATTATATCTCATAGCCCTTCATGTGCTGTTCATGTCACTTCCACCCTTATGTTTCACTGCTTTATTGACTTCTATCAGTGGAGACTGGTTGTATCAGGCATATGTGGAATTACCTAACTGGTATATTTTAATGAAGAACACTTACTAATTTTATTATAGTCCAATTTATTTGTGAATTTAAAAATTGTGCTTTACACAACCAGCTTAAGAAAAATAGTTTCCTAGCCCAAAGTTTTTCTATAAAATAGCTCTTCATCCCCATCTATGAAGAATTTATTCCAAAATCTCCATTGAATGCCTGAAATCATGGGATAGTACTAATTAGCTTTTCAAACTCTGTCAGAAATGTGGCAGCAGCTTCTTCATCGGCAGACATAGCCTCTCCAGTAATTTTTTTATTTCATTTTTCAGTCCAAATCTATTCAATGGCTTCATGTCACTCATTTCAGGGGTTCCCTTGCTGAATCTTTGGATAGGCTCATACACAACATGTTGCCTTCAGTCAGAACAGATTTTCTGTTCATGGTTTCTTCCCACAAATGTATTCCCTTTGTCATCTTAATTAAGCACTTTACAATCACTGTGGCCATAATATTTGTGGTTTGAGGTGGGACAGTAAAACTGGCATGACAAAATTCTTTGTTCTTCACAATTTCATGGATAAAAGATTTGGTCTTATTGTAGAGCTTAGCAAACTCAATACACATTTTTTTTTCTTATTAAATGGAGAACTTTCAGTTTTTCACTTAACGGAAGCACTTTATGGCTTCTTCTAAGCATCCCTGAATTGCCAGCAACATCACTAGTGGGCCTTGGGTCATTGTTTAGTAAATAAGGTTTACTTGAACACAGGACTGTGTTACTAGGATAGTCACTCTGATCACCACCAAGATGGCTAAGTGACTAACAGGCAGGTAGTATATGCAGTATGGATCTACTGGACAAATGGACGATTTATATTGGATCAGGACAGAGTGGGAGTGCACAAGATTTCATCACACTACTCAAAGGGGTGTGCAATTTAAATCATAAATTGTTTATTCCCAAAATTCTCCATTTAATATTTCAGACTGCATTTGACTGTAAGTAAATGAAATTGGAGAAAGTGAAACCTTCGATAAGGGGGAACTACTATACTTTCTCTTTAAATGTATGTTGTCATACTATCTACATTCACGCTGATTATTGGTCTATAATTGAATGTTTTGTGTAGCATGAGATAAGGCTCAAGATATTTTTTTCACATGTAGATATGGAGTTTATCCAACATCATTCAAAAGATCACTCTTATTTCACTAACTTCAATATTATCTGTATTATAAATGAGGTGACTACATACTGAAATTTCTATCTAATCTAATTACTAACACAGATTTGTTATAATCATGATTATATTATAGCGATATTAATACCAATTGTGGTAATTATTATAGTTCTGATACATTCTAATTATAAATTCATATAACTAATATGTTAATTTCTTATAATTAATTATGTTATAAATAATAATAATTATTATAATTATTGATGTCTTTACTATAAGTACTCCATATTGGTTCTTTTTTTAAGACTATCTAGGTACCTCATTGTACTTTTGATTTGCATTTCCCTGATGATTAGTGATGTTGAGCATCTTTTCATATGTCTGCTAGCATCTATGTCTTCTTTGGAGAAATGTCTCTTCATATCCTGTGCCACTTTTCATTTGATTATTTATTGAGTTGTATGAGGTTTCTTTTCTTATTTTTATAAATTTTGGATGTCAACCTCTTATCAAATTTATCATTTGCAAATATTTTCTCTTCAGTAGTCCTGGATGCTATTACGCTAAGTCAGACAAAGTCTAATACTGTATGGTTTCACTTATATGTGAAATTTGAAAAAACAAAATATATGAACAAGCAAAACAAAACTTTTTGAAACAGAGATCAAACTGATGGTTGCCAGAGTTTGAGGACAGAGGGGGATGGGTGAAAAAGGTGAAAGGGAATACAGTCACTAATATTGTGATAACTGCACAGTGAGAGATGATCAGTAGAGTTAGTGTGGTGATCACATTGTAAGGTATATAAATGTTGAACCACTATATAGTATATCTGAAACTAATATACTATTGCATAACAACTACATTTAAAAATAGTAGTTAGGTATTTTTTCTTTTTGCATATTTATGCTTTTATTTTTTTAATCCTCACTTTATATTTTTTCCATTGATTTTCAGAAAGAGTGGGAAGGAGGAAGAGGAGAGAGAGAGGGAGAGAGAGAAACATCAATGTGAGAGAGACATATTGATTAGTTGCCTCGCACACCGGCCCTGACCAGAGTAGGGAGTGAACCTACAACCCAGGTACATACTCTTGACTGGGAATTGAACCCATGACCCTTGGGTGTGACGGCTGATGCTCTATCCACTAAGTGACACTGTCCAGGGTGCATAATATATGCCTTCATATGTTTAATAAACATGATTTTCATTACAATATCTTTATTGTAAAAATAGAAAAATATAAGAAGTAGAGAATGGAAACAATTACTCAAAATATACTTCCCCAAATTACCAAATTTTACCATTCAAGAGTACTCCTTTTTCTTTTCATGTCTACTGACTTTTAGAATTTAGGTAAAATATATATAAAATTATATTCCTTCCCTTTACAAACATCAAATTTGTGATTATACAGTTAATGTCATAATTTCATTATAGAAAATTTAAAAACAAATAGTACAAATATTTAGTTTTTGTCACTGTTATAATATTACCATACTTATTTACTGATTTTAAATGCATTTTTTATAACTTTATGAGATAATGACAATGATTTTTAAGCATTCTGAATCAAAACTCATATCATAAGAACAAGATAGGAAGCTGGGCCCATAGTAGAAAATATGTTCAACTGAGAGGTTATGGACTTTTCAAAATTAAAAAGCTCAATGAATGACTGAATCAATTTTATGAGTTTTAATAATGCATAAAGTCATTGTTCATGTTTCTTTAATATATATATATTATATATATTTATTTAGAGGGAGAGAGAAACAGAAACATCAATGATGAGATAGAATCATTGATCAGCTGCCTCATGCACAACCCCCACTGGGGATTGAGACTACAACCAGGGCATGTGCCTTGACTGGAATCAAACCCGGGACCTTTCAGTCCACCGGCCAATGCTCTATCCACTGAGCCAAACCAGCTAGGGCTGTTCATGTGTCTTGACAGGGAAAATGAAAAATGTGATTTTCAAATCAATTTTAATGTTATTTACTATTTGAGAGAATCAGAAAAAAAATTTATTTGTGGTAATTCTCCCACAGTGTTCCAATTAAGTAAATAGTTTAGCCAGTTACATGATTACTGGATTAATACAATGTTTGTTATTGTCTTAGTGGATATCAAAATTTGCAATATGGTCTATCTGAAATGTGGGGCAAGTTGGGAATTTATAAATAAATTTCTTTGAACTGAGAAAATGCCTGAGAAAGGCGTGCTGAGGAAAGGATGCTGATTGATTCAGAATGCTTATGTACTCTAGCTAACATATGTTAATTTAATTTAATTGTCTAAATACGCAAGAAAAAATACCTAGTTCTAATTTCCTGTTATTTTATATCTGTATCTATAAATATATACATTTACTTGTTATCTCTCAGCAAGAGTAGTTGTTAAGTATTATTTTATAAAATTTGATGTTTGTAGTAAATTTTCTGATTTATTTGTTTATTTTCTGTATATTGAGGTTGTTGTTTTTGTGTTTTTGTGTGTGTGTTTTTTCTATTACTTTCATGTACTTAGATCTATATAAAAAATACTTGGGTTACAGTTTTCTTATTTCTTCCTGCTTTTATTAGAATTGGAAATTTTAACCTTTGCAGGCAATCCATTATTTTCTTAGGGGCCTATATAACTTTTTTCATTTATTATGGAAAGTCAAATATTTTATGAGATTGTATCTATGTGTGAAATTCTATTGATTTATTTTGCAACTTAGCCTTTTCCTTTGTATATTTATGTTCCCCCCTCTCCCTAAAGAAATTGTTCATGGTTTATATCTTGATTTGTTGCTTCACTTTTAATTATCTTGTTTCATTCTAAGATAGACTTATAATAACATTTAAGTTAAATTACATTTATTTTATCATCAATAGCTTTCAACTGTTTCATCAACATATTTACTTTTGTCCATTCTCTGTGCATTTTCAGGGAGCATTTCCTGACCACTAGTATGTCAATACGTCTTTATTAGCAATATGTTTTTTAAAGAAAAGTTTCTCATGTTTATTTCATTATGCTCATGCACTTTATATTTGTCCTTGTTTCTGCATTTCTTGCTTTTGTCACATACTGATTTTTTTTAAATCTCAGCACACCTAAACTTTCCTGCCTGGCTCATGTTACACACCGACGTCTTTGTGTATTTCATTGACTACATTCTTCATAAAGCACCCAGAGTGATCTTTTTAAATTACAAATCTAATAATATGATTTCCTTGATTAAAATTTTTCAATTATTTCCTATTGCATTTAGTAAAAAAGAAAACAAAATGTCTTAAAGGCCCTGCAGGAGATTGTTTCTATCGTGTTCCCATCTTCATATATAGGAATTATTTTCTTTCTTAAATGCTTTCACAGATGCTTATTAAATATAAAACCTAAATACCTATAGGCACAGCATCACAACAACATATTAATATTTTAAGAAGGTATTCAATATCTTGAACATTGAACTATTAAAATTCAAATATTCATAGATTATTGCCAAGGGATTTTATGATGCTGAGAGTTTATTGGTTAGAAAAATTCTGAATATATTAAAGTACAGACTCATGGTATTTGTATCTTTGCTTTACCATTTGCTTGTGTTCTTTGTATAAGCAGTGTATAGTAAATTGAGTTGGCTGGCTGTCACTGATATGCTTCAACAATTTAGATGATAATAGATGATGATAAACTCAGGCCAAAAAATTAGCCCTGGCCGGCTTGGCTCAGGGGATAGAGTGTCAGCCTGGGGACTGAGGGGTCCTGAGTTTGGTTCTGGCCAAGGGCACATGCCTGGGTTGCAGGCTCGATCCCCAGTGGGGGGTGTGTAGGAGGCAGCCAACCAATGATTCTCTCTCATCATTGATGTTTCTCTCTCTCTCTCCTTCTCCCTTCCTCTCTGAAAACTATTTGCTATCTATCTATCTATCTATCTATGTATGTATCTATCTATCTATCTATCATCTATCTATCTATCTATCATCTATCTATCTATCTATCTATCTATCTATCTATCATCTATTATCTATCTATCTATCTATCTATCTATCTATCTATCTATCTATCTAAAATTAAACAGAAAGTAGAGAGTAACATATATACCAGTGATGGCGAACCTATGACACGCGTGTCATAGGTGACACACGAACTCATTTTTTTGGTTGATTTTCTTTGTTAAATGGCATTTAAATATATAAAATAAATATCAAAAATATAAATCTTTGTTTTACTATGGTTGCAAATATCAAAACATTTCTATATGTGACACGGCACCAGAGTTAAGTTAGGGTTTTTCAAAATGCTGACACGCCGAGCTCAAAAGGTTCGCCATCACTGATACCCTTTTCCGACACACACACAGCCTCTCCCACTATCAACAACCCCACCAGAGTGGCACATTTGTCACAATTGATAAACCTACAACAACAGGTCATTATCACCTAAAGTCCATAGTTAAGTTAGGTTTCACTGTTGGCATAGCTTATTTTGTGGGTTCTCATAATGACATGTATCCACCATTATCAGTTCATATTATACAGAATTGCTTTACTGTACCAAAATCCTAGTGCTCTATCTATTCACTTCTTCTCCCCCCCCCCCCGCCCCCAACTCCTGGCATCGTTGATCTTTTTACTATTTCCATAGTTTCGCCTAGAATGTCATATGGTTGGAATTATACAGTATGTAACCTTTTCAGATTGGCTTCTTTCACTCAGTAATGCACATTTAAATTTCCTCCATGTTTTTTATAGCTGATAACTCATTTCTCTTAGGTGCTGAGAAATATTCCATTGCATGGATGTACTACAGTTTTCTCATCTAGCCAAAGGACATCTTGGTTATTTTCAACATTTGAAAATTAAAATAAAATAAAAAAACTCCAATAAATATCTGTGGAGAGGTTTCTCTGTGGATAGGTATTTTCAACTTACTTGAATAAATATCAAGGAATGCAGTTGCTGGATTATATGGTAGGAGAATATTTAGTTTTATGATGAACTGCTAAACTGTTTTCCAAAGTGATTGTGTCACTTTTATTCCTATTAGCAATGAATAAGAGTTCCTTTCACTCTATATTCTTACCAGCATTTGGTATTATCAGTGTTTTGGATTTTGGCCATTTTAACACATGTGTTACGTAGTATTTCATTGTTGTTTTAATTTGTAAATCCCTAAAGACATATACTGTTGAGCATATTTTAATATTATTTTTACAAAGTATATCTTTTTGTTGAGGTATCTGTTAAGATCTGTTTATGTTATAATTTAGTTATTTATTTTCTTATTGCTGAGTTTTTAAAGTTCTTTGTATATTTTGGATAGAAGTACTTTATCAGATATACCTTTTGCAAATATTTTCTTCTAGTTTATAGCTTGTCTCATTTACTCTTGACAGTGTCTTTGCAGAACAGGAGCTTTTAATTTTAATAAGTTTGTTTATCAAGTATTTATTTCATTGATATGCCTTTGCTATTGAAACTAAAAAATCATTGCCATTGACAAAGTCACCTAGTTTTTTTTCTTATGTTATCTTCTAGGAGTTTTACGATTTTGCATTTAAATTTAGGTATCTGACTATTTTGATTTAATTTTTGTCAAGAGTATAAGGTTCTTGTCTACCTAATTATTATTTGCTTATGGATATCTAGCTGTTCTAGAACCATTTGTTGAAAGGACTATCTTTTCTTCATTGTATTACCTTTGTCAAAAATCAGTGAACTATATCTATTTGGGTCTATTTCTGGGCCCTCTATTTTTTTCCATTATTCAATTTACTATTTTGCCAATATCACACTATCTTGATTATAATAACTTTATACAAAGCCTTAATGTTGAGCAGTGTCAGTAGTCCAAATTTTTATTCGTTTTAACATTGTGCTGGCTATGCAGAGTCTTTTGCCTCTTTGTATAAACTTTGGAGTTAATTTGTTGGTATTCACAAATCAATTAGCTATATTTTTTATTAAGATTGTGTTGAATGTATAGGGGTTGAGATAACTGAAATTTTGACAGTATTGAAATTTTGTACTCACGAACCTAAAAATCTCTCCATTTATTTTCTTCTTTGATTTCTTTAATCAGAGTTTTGTAGTTTTTATCATATAGATTTAGACATATTTTGTTACCTTTATACCTAAGAATTTCACTTGGGAGGTGCTAATGTAAATGACATTTTGTTTTGAATTTCAAAATCTACTTGTTCACTGCTGTTAAGTGGCAAGAGATTAACTTTTGTATATTGGCCTTGAATTCTGCAATCTTGCTATAATCACTTTTATTCTAGGAGATTTTGGTTAATTCTTTTGGATTCTACATGGATAATCATATCATCCTTGAACAAAGACAGTTTTATTTCTTCCTTTCTAATCTTTATAAATTTTATTTTATGTTCTTATCTTATTGCATTATCTAGGACCTCTAATACAATGTTTAAAAGAAGTGATGATATAATATTCTTAGAAGAAAAGCTTCTAGTTTCCCACTAGTAAGTTTGATGGTAGTGTAATTCTTTATTTTTCTTGTTGATACTCTTTATCAACTTGGGGAAGCACCACTGTATTCCTAGTTTGCCAAAAGTTGTTTTTGTTTGTTTGTTTGTTTACCATGAATGGAAGTTGGATTATTTCCAAATAATTTTCATGACCAGGTGATATGAACATGTGATTTTTTATCATTAGCCTGTTAGTGTAACGGAGTTCATTAATTGACTTTTGAATGTTGAACCAGCCTCAGAGAACTACAATTATACATTTTTGAAATTATTTGATAAGATTTTGTTGAGGATTTTTATATTTATGTTTATTAGAGATATTGGTCCATATTTTGGGGGGTGTTTTTTTAAGTCTTATTATGGTTTTGGTATTAGGATAATACCAGCCTCATAGAATAAGATGAGAAATATTCCTTCTGGTTCTTTTTTACTAAAAGATATTTTAAGAATTGCTATAATTTCTTTCTTAAATGTTTGGCAGAATTCACCAGTGAGTCCATCTAGGCCTGGAACTTTCTGTTTTGGAAGGTTATTATTATTGATGCAATTTCTTTAATAGATTTAGGCTATTTAGATTATCTACTTGTTTTTGTATGAATTTTAGCAGATTGTATTTTGCAAGGGGTTGGTTTATTTTATCTATGGTACCAAATTTGTGGGCATAGAGATGTTCATTTAATCAAGTATTTCTTTGTTATCTTTTTAATATTCATAGCATCTATGAAAATGTCCCCTCTTTCATTTCTGATATTATATTTGTGTCTTCTGTCATTTTTAATTAGCCTAGCTAGTGGGTCATCAATTTTATTAATTTTTTAAGACAACCAACTTTTGTATTCATTTATTTCCTCTGTTAATATACTGTTTTTAATGTCATTGATTCTGCTCTAATTTATTTATATTTTCTTCTGTTTATTTTATATTTAAATTACTCCTTTTAATAAATACCCAATACTTTAACAATATTTAGACATATTAACCTACTCTCCATTTTTGGAGATGCCTGATATTGTCAAATTGTGCCATAGGTATAAAGGAAAACTTTACTCATTAAATGAGTGTCATATGCCTTTCATTGTTGAAACTTGACTTATATCATTAACTCCTCATAATAACCCTGTAAGGCTAGACATTATCATCATTTTATTAATTTAAAAAACTAGCTAACCTAACTATGACAGAAGAAGAAAATTAACACATCTTTTTTACCAAATGCTATTTTGTGGCTAAGTTTTCTATGCATACTGTTTTGTATAGTATATAAATTGAACTTTATAATTCAGTTATTTAAATGTGTTCTGTGAATTGCTAAAAATATGAGATTACCTTACCTTTATTGCAAGAAAGAGCTAACATTGATGACAAATGTATTATAGACAGATATGCTGGATGTCCCAAAAATGTGTACACATTTTAACAGCTGATAGTTCAATTTTGAAAATGAAATGTATTTTAATAAATACTGCCATTTTTACTTGTAATTATTAAAACTGTGTGTGTACATTTTTGGAGACACCCTATATATTAATTCATACCATACTCACATCAGCTTTATAAGATTAGTTAACACAGTTTTACAAGCAATTAAAAACAGGGCCAAAAAGAGACTAAAAAATTTGCTTATAGTCTGCAATTTTTAAACTGTAGAATTTAAAATCAAACACTAACAGTTTTGATGTAGAATCTCTGCTCTTAGCCACTAAGCTACCTATTTACTTCAGTGATAGCTTATTCTTAATATATAAATGGTAACAAGAAGCATTTGTATTATATAAAAACCTGCATGCAACCCAACTGGCATAGCTCAGTGGTTGATCATTGATCTATGAACCATGAGGTCACAGTTCAGTTCCTGGTTAGGGCACATAGTTGGGTTGCAAGCTTGATCCTCAATCGGGGGGTGTGCAGAAGGCAGACAATCAATGATTCTCATCATTGATGTTTCTATCTCTCCCTCTCCCTTCCTTTCTGAAATCAATGAAAATATATTTTAAAAAATAAAAAGTAAATAAAAACCTGCATGTGAACCAAACACTTTAAAAGGAAAATCAACTAAATTTATGTAAATGCATCTAAAGCTCACTAGATAAGTCTCGTACATTTTATCAATATACTAGAGGCCCAGTGCACAAAATTCGTGCATGGGGTTGGGGGCGTCCCCTAAGCCCAGCCTGCACCCTCTCCAATCTGGGACCCTTTGGGGGATGTCTGACTGCCGGTTTAGGCTCAATCCCAGGGATCAGGGCTAATCCGGCAGTTGGATATCCCTCTCACAATCCGGGACCACTGGCTTCGAATTGCTCACCTGCCTGCCTTTCTGGTCGCCCCCAACTGCCCCTCCTGTCAGCCTGGTTGCCCCCAACTGCCTCCCTGCCAGCCTGGTCATGCCCAACTGCCATCCCTGCCTGCCTGGTCGCTCCATGTAGCCTGCTGTTCAGTCATTTGGTCATCCCTCACTAACCCCCCTGCTGGCCTGGTCGCCCACGCAGCCTGCTGTTCAGTTGTCTGTCCAGTTGTTTCGGTCGTGACGGCCCCTGGCTTTTTATATATTATGATAACTATTTTAATAACCAGAATAGTTACTAGAATTTGGTTCTTCAAAATACAGATGAAAAAAGCAAATATATTATCACCATCTCTTCTTCTTAATATATGTGGATTATACTTATGGAAGGAAAATATAAACAAATATTTTTAGAAAATAGGAGATAATGTAATTAGCCCATAACCAATGGGACACTTAATTTAGGCAATTCACTCCTTAATAAATGAAAATATTTCTCTTTTAAAATTCCCTTGTTAGTTTATGGTGCTTACTATTTTGCAGCTTGATTTTTATTAAAGAACCCTTTTATAATTCAGTTATCATTACCATGAAACACAAAAAGCATGTCTCAGATAAAAACAGGATTTGGAGCACATCTGTTTCAATGATATGCTTTAGAGAAATTTGCATCTATTGAAGTCTGATGGCTTATTTGTGTGTTGCTTTGAGAAGGTTCTCTACATGACTCAAAATCAGCCTGTGTATCAGGGGAGATGGGTGTTGCCATGGTAAGTACACATTTTTTAATTGAATAACAAACTAATAGGCACATAAAACCCACATAACTTGTTGGCACATAAATTACCTCTCCTGGGGCTGCAATTAAACGTATTCCTCTTATTAAATATTTTGGGTTTTTTTCTGGGTTTTGTTTAGATTGTAGAGTCATTCATTTCCTTTTGCAGCCTGAAGCTTCCTTTCCTCAGTTACCCAGTCTCTCATTTTCTTTCGCGAATGGGACTTCAGTGTTCCGAGTACAAGGAAGGAAGAACTACTTTGTGAACGAAAAAGACATTTAAGATGTTAAAAGTTATGTAAACCCATGTTCTGATGTCTAATAAATGTCTGAAATAGTCACTTCTAAAACATCATAGGTAAGCAATATTAAATATAACTCAAGCAATTACTCAGATATTTATTCCAGGGTTTCCCCTAAAACAAGGATTGCTACCTAGGGTGATTAAAATGAACACTTTTGAATTTTACTATAGGAAAGTTGTTAAAGTTGTGAACTAAAAATCACCATTTCTCTCAGAAGTCTGGTATTTATTTAGTCTCTTTCACTTTTCTCTCCTTCCTCATACCCATCCCACCCCATCCAACCCAACTTATCCATACCTTTCACTGACACAGCGGTAAAAACGTCCGTCCTTTTATTATCTTATCCACTTGCATATTATAGACTCACATTTCCTTATTCATCTTTTGCTTCAAAAAGAAACATCCCTTTCATGGCATTTTGTAGGTGATACAGCAAATTGCAGGATGATGTTCTGCCTTCAAATCATTTTGAAGATGATTTTTCTGGTTTTACTTTAATCACCATGAAACATGCAGAGAGGACAGTCATTTGGACTCATGGCCAAGTTATTTTTGGTAGCACACTGACAAATTTTTAAGTAGACATTGTGTTTCACAAAGAATGCTCTTCTGAGATCACTCTGGCCTGAACAATAAGAAAATCCAAGACTACAGGAGACCAGCCCAACAGGATATCCATAAGTAACAACGCCTACTTATCAACGAGGGGGAGCGTAACAGACTTGTTCCTGACTGTGACAAACAGTGAGCAGAATTTTTAGAGAAGCTGCTGTAAGCAGAGAATAAACACAAAAGATAACCGAAAAAGATTTGGTGCAGTGCAAATCTTGCACGCTTCCTGGTGCAAATCAAGAGCTATTAGAACAAGAGTGACTGATCTTTTTCAGCAGCTGCCTTGATTTTTATTCTATTGCCTGGTAGAGTTCACCCACCTTTGTTTTCTCACTTTGATTTCAGAGTTCATTTCTCATGATGATCTCTTCTTATGATTAAAGTGGACCTGTCTTAAAGGAATAGATGAATAGTTCCTTGTGGGTTCAAAGACACCTTCAGTGGCTTGGAACAAAAGGAAATTATTATACAGATCAAGGGACTACATGGAAATGTTTTTACAGGTTTTAAATAAAATATAAACAGCTGTTGAGAGAAGCATGGCACAGTAACAGTTGTTACCAACCCATTAATAATCTGAACACAAATTTGTTCCTGATCATTATGGGTAACCCACATTCCTCTATGGGGAAAACAGTCAGACTTAAATGTGTAAAAAATGGATTCACCAGCAATTCAGAACAAGTATAGAGAAGGGAAATGGTGGATCAAGTCTGAATTTATTATGTAATTTTCATGAAAACCAAGTAATCAATATTTTCTAGCTATATAATCAGTGGTGCTAATGGTGATAGCCTGCTTTTATTGCCTGCCATTCAAGGCACGGTCAGCTTAAGGATGAAACACTCCAAGAAACTTGTTCCTCTATCCTTTCACCTTTTGCATGCTAGTAAAATGTAGTTTTACTTTCTAACCAAGTGTATTCAGTCTTTCTGGATAGTTGCCTATTAAAACAGAAAAAGTGTTTCTCATTTCTCCTCATAATTCACTCATCTCAATGTGATATGTGACTTAAATTCTCCTAGTGATGTATCATGCAAAAGTCCTCAAAGTCCCTTTAAGTTGATGTGTGCAATGTATAGAGTAGAAGGAAGTAAAAGATTAAGGAATTCTTTGTGGACTCATTCAGTTGTGAGTCCTGCATGCAGCCCAACTGGCTTGGCTCAGTGGTTGATTGCTGGGGCTGAACAGATTACTCCAACACAGTTTCACTGTGGGGGGAGGGTTAAGGGGATTGCCTGCCTCCTTAGGCTTTTATTGGAATTTTTATCTTTAGATACAATCAGTAGGGTGAGTAATCTTGGGAGGACACATGTGTTTACATTGTCCTCCAGGCAAGGGGATCCAGGGATTAAGCATAAGGATTCCAGTAAACACCCAGGTGTCTGCACATGCACAGACTTGTTTGGAAAGGTAGAGGAATAATTAGGGCGGCTGCCTTCCACCCTCCCCTAAGTCTACCTTAAGTCAGAATTCTGATAAATAGGCAGGTGGCCTTCCACACACTTCCCTTTTGTCAGAATGTTCTCCTTACAACTTTCCAACCAAGTCTCCTGCGCTCCCCAACATTGATCATTGACCTATGAACCAGAAGGTCACACTTCGATTCCTGGTCAGGGCACATAGCTGGTTGCAGGCCAATACAAAATATTTTTAAACATTAAAAATATTTTTTAAAAAATTAAAAATACTGAGATATAGGGCCTAAAGAGGAAGCAATTATGTTCCACTTTGCATTAAAGACTTAAATGAAGCAAAAAGATGTTATCAAATCAATTTGATGGCTAGCAGTTGTATTTGTCTTGATATCACATAATAAAATAGAAACCATACCATGGAAATCTTACACTACATAAACTTTTAAAATGTTGATGTATACAGTTAATGGCATCTGATTTTAGAGTAAAAGAACTGTAGGCATCCTAGTGTGTGTGGCTCAGTTGGTTGGGTGCCATCCTAGGCACCAAAATGTTGTCAGTTCAATTCCCTGTCAGAGCACATGCCCAGGTTGTGGGCTCCCTATTAGGGGCCTGAGGTTCCCAGTAGGAGGCAACTGATCAATGTTTTGCTCTCTCTCCCTCTCCTTTCCTCTCTCTCTAAAATATCAATAAACATATTTAAAAATATTGTAGGCAATGAGAGTGCATAGGGCAATGGGAATGCCCAGCCTTTAGAATGACCTGTCTGTTGGGTATTCTCATTAACTAGCTGAAAGCAAAACAACTCTCCTTCTTTAGTGTTTTGAATGCAACTGTTACTGGTGGAAATGGGTCCTTTCACAGAGTCATGGGACAAGCATTTCTGAGACCCCGGGTTGGGAGAATGAGGTTTAGTGGTAAGACTTATCGGGGTTGAAATAAATGGTTGTGCCCAGGTTCCTGACGTCTTATCTCCATCCATCCCACTCTTGAAAAAGTCCAACCTAGCCTTTTTCAGGCTCAGAACAATGGCTAGTGTCCAAGAATTATGTGTCATGCCGAAGCTTAGTCTAGTTTAACCTTTGTCCTTGCCCAGACAGCAGACCAGCATAGTCTCTGTTCCCATCTGTGCCCTGGCTGGCACTGGCTGCATTGCCATGCCCAAGCTCGCATGCAGATCCTGCACTTGGAGCTGTGAGCTTGCTGGATGTGTGGCTTCTAGGGCCATGTGCTGTTATGGAAAGAGAATGCATGAACGAATGGGAAGAGGGAGTGTTGAGAGAGAGAGAGAAGGAAAGAGAGAGAGAGAGAGAGAGAGAGAGAGAGAGCGCTTTGTTAAGCCTGGATTATATAATTTCAAGCTTGGAAGAGACCAGGGGTTCTTTTAAACTAACCCATCAGCTTCACAAGCTACTGGGGGTTCCTCCTCCTAAGCAATCTATTTTCTAGATCTCCTGGGTTCCCTGTCCCTTATCCAATTTGACCCTTTCCCCAGTCTAGGTACATCTCTCTGTGGTTTCCATCTTAGTTCTTACTGTACATGCCTCATAATAAAAGCACATTGAAGATATAGCCAAAGTATTGCTTTGCATGCACCTTTTCTCTATAAAAGAACCCCCCCTAGCTCCTTTGCGTGGAGTGCTGCCAACCACTTCCAGTTTGGTGCTGCCTAATTTGGAACATAGTTTGAGAATCATTAATGAATTTTTTATTCAATCCAACAACTTGTAGGTGCTTCGTTACAATGACATATTATGTGCACACAAAGAATTCAAATTGATGTAGGAAATTCATGGAATTCTAAGAAAAACAGTTCACGTGAAATTAATTGATTTTTTAATATGGAATTAGCTCCAATGCATTTATTGCAAACAATGCTTTGTGATTATAAAAATGTGTCATTGATACCATATTTTAAAAATCTTCTCTACTACTATAGAATAGGAAAAAATATTATTTGCAACCTTACCGAAATGTTGAGATTGTTTCCTATGCAATTTTTGTAATTTCTTTCCTCTTAGGGTTTACATCTTTGTTATGCGTAATCCTCAGAGTTATAGCTTTCAAATGTTTTAATGATCTCATAGGAAAAAAAATAATACTAAAATGAATTTTAAACAAAGAACCTCTTGCCTAAAGAGTAAATAAATGGCTCCATTTTGTAAGTAAAATGAATCTGTGATATTTTCAGGGGTGACCTAGCACATAATGAAAGAAGGAACATATTTAATATGCTCATTAGTGGTATTTATTAGGACACTTAGGCAAAGAAGGAATGATCATTTAGGAGTAACATTTTCATCAGGTAAAGTACCCCCTAGAGAGCCATATTGTCCCTGAAGCCTGAACATGAGCCATGTTAACATCTGAACAATGGTATTTCTAAATAAAGTAATTAACAGGCATATGTATCCTGATGATATAGACAACAAAGGACAAAAATTTCACATCAAACTCAGACAATAAAAATGTCATATGAAAGGGCAGCAATTGTTCTAGCAAATCTGGCCTGGTGCATTTTAAAGTGTAGTTATAAACTGTTTCACTGAGTCAATATTTGTTTTTCCTCAATGATTTCCACTTCAGAGTTTATAAGTCAGAGATGATTTTTCTCAACTTGTATGTGCCATAATCAGCCTGGGATTTGAAACTCAAAATGCATCCTCACTATTTCTTCTCCTGGCCATTGATAAGCATCTGTAATTACAATGAGGCCGAAGATTTTCTTGATGATGTCAAGAGGGAGAACACAGTCTCGCCTGACATTTCCTAAACACATTATTCTGCTATACCACCAGTAAAAATCTCTTATGGCAGTAAAGCAAACGGCAGGCTGGAAGAAATAGAAATAGCCAGACAAGTTGCACAGCCTTTATTGTATCCTAGAAGAGAAAAATTCCTTAGTGTGGTGTTTTTGCTCTGCATCCTAGAGTCAAATTCTAGCTTGGGGCTAAATTGTAAATCAGAGCCCATCTATTTACCAAAGCCAATAAAGTTGACTTTCTTAAAGGTTATTTTTTTATCACTGAACTTTTGCCATACCCCACCCTCTCCTCATTGTCAGAGTCCCCTTCCTTTGTGCATGAGAAACGGTGTCCAATAGTGTTTAAGGTCATGGCCTCTGGAGCCAGGCTGCCAGGGTCCATTGCCTGGCTCTTCCATCAGCAGCTGTGTGATCTGAGGCCACTAGCTACACCTCTTAGACCTTATGTGCAGTGAAATTCAGGTGAGTACTTACATCTGTAAATTTGTCTAAGGGTTGATGCATAAAACAGTTAAAGGCTTATAGCAGGGTTTTGTGAATGTATGCTTATAAATGAAAGCTATTGTTGTAGTTATTATTATTAGTGTTATTATTATTTTATTAGTTGTTATTATTCTTCTAGCTTTTCTTTCTTTACTAACTAAGCTGGAAATATAAAAAAACAAATGTCTTTGATCCCCTTATTACTACACTGCAGGTCTATGATCAGTTTCTTCCAATCAATTCACTTGCATAACTTGATAGCTGGCCAAAGGGGTATCGGGTGCTCTCGGCAGCATGGTGAAATATTGGCAACCAATCCAGCCATGGGTTTCTAAGAAAAGGTATCAACTTCACGCTTGTTTACTCTAAAAGCATCCCACATTGTGGTTGAACATTTTTTCTTGACCTTGGAATACAAATATGATCCTCTGTCATTCCCAATGATCTGATGTTCCATAAACTATCAAGTATGCCTTAGTAAACCATTTCCGCTTAACCTGGCAGGAATGGACTTCGCTATCTGCAATAAAGAGCCCTGGCTGTCACACAATAGCATTTACGTTCCATGGAGCAGCATATCTTGTAAGTGTGACTACAGTGTGGAAGGTGGTGCCTCTCATATAGAGAAGGGAGATCTTTCTCGTATATATGACAAATCCTTATCTGAGCACTTGTCAAATAGACGGATGCCTTTCCTGCAATCGTGTCACCACCTTCAGCTTCAAATTTCCAGAGAAAGAGGGACCTCTGTTCCGGTGACTGCTGCACATCCATGGTTCTTCCCCTGCACTTTGTGCTTAACTAATGCTTTCCTGTCACCTTAGCCAGGTCCGCACTGTCGGGAAACCAATCCAGTGCGCAATGTGTGTCATTGGAGAGCAAATTTTAGTGTAAATAATGTTCACACAGTTGATAAATTCCTGGTTAATAGATGGTCTCAAACTTTTCAGAATTTCTGCTTTCATTTCCAACCGTGACTTTCTTTAAACAGCACTTCCTTCAAGACTTGCGTTAATTGCTGGTCACTTAATCACCAACGAGACAAGATTGTTCTCAAGGAATCATGAAACGAAAATGCCCAGTTAAGGTTAGAACAGAGTTGAGAACAAACATAGGTCTTGTATTTCCTTGTCCGGGACTGTTTTTATGACTCCTTGCTACCAGTCTTTTTTTTTTTTAAACATAAATTTATTTATTTTTTTCAATTACAGTGGACATACAAAGATATTTGCTTCTGGTGTACAACATAGTGCTTAGACATTTATAAAACTTAGGAAGTGTCACCCTGATAAGTCCAGTACACATCTGACACCATGCATGGTTATTATAGTACTAGAGGCCCAGTTCACAAAAATTTGTGCACTCGAGAGGGAGGGGGGTCCCTCAGCCCGGCCTGTGCCCTCTAGCAGTCTGGGACCCCTTGGGAGATAACAACCTGCTGGCTTAGGCCTGCTCCCGGGTGGCAGAGGGCAGACCCAATCCCTAGGTGCAGCCCCTGGTCGGGCTCAGAGCAGGGCCAATTGGGGAGTTGGGGC
>NW_006299220.1:2073658-2078571 GCF_000327345.1 Myotis davidii | reverse complement strand
ATTCCCTTTCTGGGTCTTGCGTCTCCTCTCTGCTTTCTTCGCTCCTTAAAAAGAGGATGGCTTCACTTGAAGCCTAGCAAGCATTAAGCTGCCCAGGGTTCTTTTTTTAAAATTTTATTTTTCAGTTACAGTTGACGTACAATATTTTGTTAGTTTCTGGTATACAACATAGTGATCAGACATTTATATAACTTACAAAGTGATCATCCTACTAAGTCTCATACCCATTTGGCACCATACATAGTTATTACAATATTATTGACTATATTCCCTATGCTGTATTTTATATCCCAATTATTATTTTTATAACTGGCAACTTGTGCATCTTTTATTAAATTAAAAATTTATTGGGGTGACATTGGTTAATAAAATGATGTAGGTTTCAAGTGCATGTACAATTCCATAATACTTCATCTATATATGGCATTATGTGTTTACCACCCAAAGTCAAATCTTTAATCACCATATATTTGACATCTTTTGCCCTCTACTACTTCCCCAACCCCTACTGGTGGGAATACACACTGGTGCAGCCACTATAGGAAACAGTATAGAGGTTACCATACAACCCAGCAAGCCTTCTTTTGGGTATCTACTTGAAAATTTTGAAAACATTTATTTTCAAAAACATATGTACCCTTATGTTCATTGCAATATTATTTATAGTGGCCAAGACATGGAAACAGCTGAAGTATCCCTGAATAAGTGATCAGATAATGAAGATGTGGTCCAACAGAAAACTATTCAGCCATAAGAAAAGTTTAAACACTTAAGGTCCATTTATGTTTCAGAAATAGCAGTATTTTCATCTTTTCTGATGACAGGAAGTGATTTGACTAGAGTAGTGCGCATACAATGCAATATACAGATTATATAACATAGAAATGTACACTTGAAACCTACATAAGCTTATTAACCAATGTCACCTGAATAAATTTAATTTAAAAAATAGAGAGAGAAAAAGGTGAAATAATATCATTTCTTTACTACCAGTCTTAATCCCACCAGGAATCACTGACTAACTCAGAATAACATAACTCTCACCATGACACCATGGTTACTTATATAAGTGACTCTTGCCACTCTGATCAATCTAATCTAATTAAATCAGCCATTTAAAATATATAGTTAATCATACTGGCATGAAGAGTAATAACAAGTCCCAATATTTTAGTTTGTATTATACGTATAATGATTACATTTAATATCCACTCATCCTTCAGAGTGTTTTATTTGTGATTTGTAATGCAAAATTAAAAAGATTGTCTGGTGGCACCACAAATGCATCCAGGAGTTTAGAAAGTTAATTGATTCCTAAGAGTCTTCAAAAGTCCTTTGACACTCTCGGTCTGCAGTGTCTTTCCGGTTTCCCTTCCTTCTCATCCTCTACAATTCCACCACGCCTCCAATGGAAGACATTTTCTGCTCTTCCTAGTTGTTCCTTGTCACCTCAGCTGGATAACATTGCTCCCACAACCTTATTCCCTTAACAACACATTGAACGATGCTCTGCATTACAATTTGTTTTTTTACTTAATTTGCTTTCCCATCAACGTATTAGCCAGATCCAAGGAGACATATATCAAGTCTTATATTTCTATTCTTGAGTTCCTCAGAATATCTGGAGCTTTGGGGAGAGACAATGTGTGTTTGATGATAGAGAGGCTCACAAGTGCCATGCTGTGTGGCTCAGTTGGTTGAGCATTGTCCCATGCACCAAAATGTCGCTGGTTCACTTCTAAGTCAGGATGCATGCTGGAGTTGTGGGCGATGTTTCTCTCCTTCTCCCTTCCTCTCTGCCTAAAATCAATAAAAATATTTGTTTAAAAAATTTAACAAGAGGATCACACACTCAATTGTCTGCAGGGGGTGTCCGGTAAACATGACTGACTGTCCCTAAGTCTGACATAAGGAATATGGATGTAAGCTGCTGGGCCTGTGACCTAGCATAAGGCTGCCTACTCCCATGGCCTTTACTATGCCAGGGGCTTAATGAAATCACAACAGAGCATGTCCGTCCACAAGTTATGTCAAGCCCAAACCTGGCTAGGTTGTGTTCCTTGAGTGAAAAACCAGTCAGACTCCTTCCCTGGAGCAAACCTCAGCCCAGAAGGCTCAGTACTTTTCCTGAGATTTATTTAAATTTTTCCTCTCTGTTTCTAGTGAGTGGGTGTGTGCGGTTAGAGAGAATCATACTCATTAGTCATTCATCAATGGTTTGGTCTTATTCAAAATAAATGTTACATTATTATAGGTTCAAACCTTACAAAATTATTTCACCTATATTGTTTTGATTAAACATCTGGCCCCGTCCCCCACTCTTTTTTTTAACTAATTAAAAAAAAAAGCAAGGCTGGAGTGAGGCAAGTGTCTTGTTCAAGTTCATGCAGGATCAGGATGTGACTGCGATTCCACTAAACTCAGAATATCTGGTACCTACTCCACAGCACACCCCACAGCATTATTTTGCTCAGCACCAGAATAGCGTAGTTATCTCTGTGCCCAGGGATGACAACAGAAGTGAGAGGCAGTTATTATTGAGAGAGGACTAAGTTATCTAGGATTTGAGGTTTTCTTTATTTTTTGTATATTTTTTTTCTTTTGGTTGACATATAAGATATGCATAATATCACATGCTTATTTTCCATGTAATTATCTTCTATTTTTCATTCATTAGTTATATGTGCAGGTTTGAAAATGATGGCAATTAGCATCCTCAAGATTTTTATATCCACTTTGTAGTGCTTATCCTAAATTCAATGACATGGAAACATGCACAAAACCACTCACCATAATTTACCTTTCAGAAGAACGTCTACATCAAATAAACCAGCAGATAAATCAAAAATTTGAACTTGCATCTAGAGCTAATGAAAAAGAATATGACTTCAGATAATAACTGCAATGATGCATAGACTCTGTGCTATTCTGGAAGTGCCATGCAGATGGTTTCTGTGGCTTGGTGGATTTTGAAGGTTGGTCAGCCAACTCACTTTCCTCTTTTTAATGGACTCATGTTAACTTTACAAATAGGAGAACAGCCATTGTTTTATTCCTATGTTCACTCTATGTGGTGGTGAAAAGCTACATGAGAACTCCTCCTCAAAATCTAACTTGCTGAGGGAGAGGATCACAGCATGACTCAGAGTGGCTGAAAGAGTGAAAATACTGCTCTGGGATTTCAATCTTGATGAAACAGAGAGAGAGAGTAGAGGACTAGGCAGGGTTTGAGGGGTGAAAATGGTGGTGAGGTGGTTGGGGACAGGTATAGTTTTCTCAAGGTTCTTCTGTAATAAATCTTTAGCACTGGCTTTGGTTACAGTTAGTGAATAAAGCTGTGGGTAGGAGGAAAGCTATGAAAAAAGAGTAGAGTGGGCTGTTTCTACTCACAACATTTTCAGCAGTATTCATAACAATTTCATCACTCAAAAGGTAATCATTTCATTATTTTGATTTGCTAGCTTTTGACAATTATATACCTGTCAGTACTAAAGCTGAATGGAGAAACAGCAGAAGAATGAAAGAAAGAGAATATTCTGAAGAAAATGTCACTGGCTTATTATTAGTTGACCTTGACAACGTCACTAAACTTTTCATAGACCAGTTACAAAAGAATATTCAAATAATTTCCTTCTGGATGTGTTAAATGTAACATTTTCATTATATTCTTCAACTGAAGTGAATTTAAAAAACGAAGAGGGGAGTTTTCAATTAATATCAAAGGATTCTATAATCTCATATAAATTTGAGGGTTACAGACCACAGGTACTCAGGGATTTATATTTAAATTCTTATGTTGAAAGAAAATTAGTTTCATATAAACATAATTTTATAATCAAGTATCCTAAATGTCACACTCAAGGAATCCATTGGCAATGTTGGTATCCAGAAGGAAAAAAATATATATATCCTGTTTACTTCTGCCAATCACAGATTCTCCTCCAAATAATGATCACTGTAGAATAAGAAACTATGCACACACAAAAAACTCTAATGGTTGCCTAACAATAATTAAACATAGTATTATTAATAGAAAAAACACTCTGATAATTTATGAAAAATCTCTCATTTATGGAAAAGAGGTTTTACAATGCTTGTAAGAAAATCAAGGTCACTCATATGATTAGTCTTATCATTGGCAAATTATAAAAAGTTATAATTTACTGTCTCTATAAAGTCAGTATTTCAGGTGATTGATAGTTATTAAGTAGTATTTTAAAGGGATAAACAAACACAAATAATTCATTACAACCTATATGTTTGAGGCTCAGTTTGGGGAATGAAATGTACCTTAGAAAAGATCTCTTCATCTTTACGGAATCCCATGACAATGCTTCTCAGGGCAGATGGTAACAAGATTGCACCACAAATGAAAATTGATCCTGCCACACTTCCCTTTAGGTCGAGGAATAGAAGCTTTATTCTCCTCAGAAAATGTTGTCCATCTGAGAAGTAAACAAAGGGGAACTCGTGGGAGGGGAAAAAAGAGAACTTTTTGGTGAATACCAGAAGGGAAGAGAATGCTATAATATGGATTAGATTGAAAGACACAGAGGGATGAAATTCATGGAGGGACACATATTTGTGGGTTTTGTTTTTTTTTAAGTAGCCAAATAATGAAGAAGAAGAAGGAGGAGGAGGAGGAGGAGGTGCTTATAGGGTGGCCTTGGCCTTCACCCTCCAGCCTCAGTCTCCTAGGAGGAGGAGGAGGAGGAGGAACATGATTTGCATTGTACAGGTAGAAAACATGATGCTACTTTTGTCATTTGTAATAGGAACTTTAGGAAAGCAAAAGAAGTTCTTCCATGAAGGTTATACTCAGCTATCTCCCAAACAGTCTAAATGATACATTTTTGGGGAAATCATTTATGGGAAGATGGGAGTGAAAAATTGAGTGGAAAGTGTGATGTGTA
>NW_006299220.1:2057936-2073630 GCF_000327345.1 Myotis davidii | reverse complement strand
TGTTGTAGGGAAGGGAAAGGATCAATTTAAAATTGTATCCCCAGAACAAGGTATGTTTGTATCTACTTTGGGGTCAGGAAGAGAGCATGATATGTTACATCTTGAAATACTCTTTTCCAATTTGTAAAATGTGAATTTTTGGAAGTAGAATCCTGTGAAATAATTGCTTTATTATATCAAAGCTGACTAAAGCCCCTGTGATATGTTTAGCCAAACCCTGAAAGGGAACACATATAAAAAAAATATATCGCCAAAACCGGTTTGGCTCAGTGGATAGAGCATCGGCCTGCGGACTGAAAGGTCCCAGGTTCGATTCCGGTCAAGGGCATGTACCTGGGGTGCGGGCACATCCCCAGTAGGAGATGTGCAGGAGGCAGCTGATCGATGTTTCTCTCTCATCGATGTTTCTGACTCTCTATCTCTCTCCTTTCCTCTCTGTAAAAAATCAATAAAATATATTGAAAAAAAATATCAACCATCATAATTATTTGTAATTTTATTTGCCAAAACTGAGCTTCCTTTATGCACAATCTCGCTCACTTCTGCATTAGGCACCACTCACCTGGAAAAGAAGGAAGCACTGATACACAGACCATCCCTTTGTGGTCTTCCTGATGGTGTCTTCTCCAGACCTTTGCTTGAAACAAATTACATTGGGTTCAAAAACTCCTAAACAAGCTGTTCGCTTATCTCCTTTGGACCTTATCTTTATTGCTCAGACTTGATGCTTGTCCATATTTTCACTTGCAGTGTGGCCAGCCAACTGTGAAGATAAAGACATATCGTGTTCTTAATATGCCTTTGGGTTTGCTAAGCTTAAAACACGGGTATCCATACTTTATAGACAAGCGAGCTCCAACCTGCCAATTTAATTCCATGACCTTTGAACTGTGCTCTTCATCGCCCTCACAGTAAATGTCTCCTGGGAAGCAAGGAGTTGGATGTCAAGACCTAATAATTGATTTAATTCTCATAATGCTTGGAGTATAGAGTTTAATTCACATACATTCCTTAGCAAGGCTCACCATGTCTGTAAAGTTTCTGTCTCCATGATTCTGATACAAATTTCATTTGTTAAGAGCACTATGGCCTTTATATTTCTAAATCCAATTGGCATATCTCCAACTACATTATTTTCTGAATACCCAGCAACATTTGACACACTATCCTATCTTTACACCCATCAGTCTTTCCTACTTCTAATGTGCTTCCCACGATGGAGATAATTTTTAAGCTAAAAATTGTTTCACAGACTTCCTGGAACTTTCAGTTCAAATGAGATTTAGGTTTGATCAACCAGTGTCTTCTCATGTACATTGGGAGGCAAAACTGAGGTGAGGGCACAACTATTACTGATTTTGCTGCTTCTACCAGGGAGACATGGTCTTCAGGGAGTTTACTGTTTTCTGGAGAATCGCTGGTAGAGTTCTCAGTGGCCATATTTATTATATTCCTGAGGTCCAAGAGTGATGTATCAGTTTGTAGATGACAGGGAGGTCTGATTCTGGATGCAGCAGCAATACCATACTTCCCAAGCACACCAGTGACAATGGAACACTGTAGCTATGTGCTGCCATTACGTGCCCTGGGAAGGGTCAGTCCAAAGCATTTGCTGCCCAGCTCTGGTATACCAGCTGCCCTGGGGAGAGGGTGGTCCAGAGAGAGGGAAACATATTCAGATTGACCTGAATCCTACCTATCTCCCAGTCTCTCTCTCTCTCTCTCTCTCTCTCTCTCTCTCTCTCTCGTGCGCTAGCCACACTCCCCCCCCACCCCCCACCCCCCATACTACCGTGTCTCAGGGACTGATTGCTTTTTAAAAATATATATTTTTATTGATTTCAGAAAGGAAGGGAGGGGGAGAGAGAGATAGAAACATCAATGATGAGGGAGAATCACCAATGGGCTGCCTCCTACGCACCCCCTACTGGGGATTGAGCCTGCAACCCGGGCATATGCCCTGACCGGGAATTGAACCAGTGACCTCCTGGTTCATACATAGGTTGACTCTCAATCATTGAACCACACTGCCTGGGCCATATGAAACAACTTTTAAGCAGAAACAGTCTTGCTTTTCCACACTCCTCTTTTTAAAAAAATTATTTTAACCCATGCTGTTCTTTTCTTCACATACGCCTGGATATTTCTTGAAGAGAAAAAAAAAACCCACAAAAACAATACCTTTTCAAGCAAAGGACTTAGGAAGATACTTTTTTCTGACAATGTGACTCACATATTGTTCTTGAGTTGAAGACAGCTGTTACAAACAACTCAAGGAGCTTGGCTAATTGCAAGTGATGTAAAAAGCATAAAGGGCAATAGTATGTTCCTGATAGGTTTTGATGATTGTTTTCTTTACATAGCTAACGAAAATACCTTTATCAAACTGGTTTCATAAAACCTGTCATTGGGACATATATGGTTCTTTGTTAAGACACTGTTCACCCATATGAACATTCACTGATTTATTCTCTACCAAAAGTCTGTGGGTGTTTCAACTGTCATGTATCTGGCAGTGCACCATAATATTTCACTCTAAAAACTGAAAGTCATTTAACATTCATGGAGGGTAAAAGCTATCTAAAGACAGTAATGCAGGACCAGAGATGTAGTTAGGTGCTTAGAAGAATTTTGAGTTCCCTATTTATTACATGACTTCAAAATAAATGTGTGGGTAGCAAAAATGTAGATAGCATGTTAATGATATTCACATATCCCAAATTAGGCAAACAAATTTCACAGCCAAATGTATATACTTGGTGTCTGTCTGATTCAGGGAAATACTAAAGACAAAAGAATCTGAAATATTGTTACACAGAAAAGTAAAGTAGAAAATTAAGGTATATTTAGGAAGGCAGAAAAAAATCCATGCCTATTGTATAAAGAGAGAGCTACTAATCAGTGTCACAGAACATTGCAGAGTTGCATGTTAATGATTCCACAGCAGATCTTGATTTTATTTCTTAGCAAATTATATAATTACTAGGGGCCCAATGCACAAATTCATGCACCTTGAAAGGAACTGTGGCCTGCGAGGCTGAGGTAGGCACAAGGGCGGGTCTTGGCCTATCCTCTGTGGCCCCGCCCAGCCCCTCCTGCTGTGGCCCCGATCCCTTGTCTGACAGCAGCCCCGTTCCCACCACCACTACTCCCACACACTCACAGCGCTGGCTCCACTCGCACCGGCTGATGGCATGGAGCAATTGGGGTCAGCACCAGCAGTGGGTGCGAATGGGGCCAGAGCCATCAGTGGGTGCGAGTGACAGCTGCTGCCTTGATTGCCCCTCAGGAGCAGGGGGAGGTGGAGAAGCCCTCAGGGGTGATCATGGCCAGCAGCTGTGGCTCGCATCCCCTGACGGCGCTGAGCAATCGGGACCAGCACCTGGCGCTGGCAGCGGATGTGAGCAGTGGCTCCAGTGCCAGCTGAAGTTGCAAGTGGGGCCAGAGCTGGCAATGGGTGTGAGCGGCAGCTCCAGAACCAGCAGTGGGTGTGAGAGGGAGCTTCCTGCCCCAATCTCCCCTCAGGAGTAGAGGGATGTGGAGAAGCCCACTGGGTGGGACCACGAAGTGCAGGAGCAAAGAATTTTCAGTAACCACCAGAGGCTCGCCCCAATGACAGTGACTGGTGCCCCGCTGTGGTCTGGTGCCCCCACTCACCTGCTCTACCATCCTGCCACGGCTGATGACTGCCATGTTCTGCACACACCCCCTGGTGGTCAGTGAATGTCATAGCGCCTGGTTGTTTTGTTGTTCCGGTTATTTGGCCATTTGGTCTATTTGCATATTAGTCTTTTATTATATAGCATAAAATCAATTCACATTTTATTATATGCCACAGGTTAAGATTATTCATTTCATAACACTCCCATTTCTGAAACACATTTTCATGAGTGTGATGAAAGGAAAAATTAGACCATGTGGACAGTTAAGACAATTAAATTGGAGATATCTACTTCCTTCATTTTGAGAATATATTTAGGGACAAGGTAAGGACTTTAAGGCATTCTGCACCTGTAGGCATCCTATTTGAGCATAATTCTTCCAAAAGCTTTTACTGACACCCCCTGGTGGCATTAGGTGCTACTTTTCCAACTGTTCTCCTGGTACCTGGAAATGTCCGAGCACCTTTCCCAACTGAAATTGCTTCCTTGCAAAGCTAAGTCCCATACTGAAGACTCAGTTCTCAGGGTGAGCATTTGACACATTTTTGCAAATTCAGTAAACTTGTGGTTTAGAGTTGGAGAGAAATGGAATTAATAAAGACTGTGCCATTAACTGTGAAAACTTGGAAAACATATAAGCTATATTAGTCTAAGTTTCATGCACGTTGCCATGCTTCAGATTCAAACTTGCTGCCTCTTCTTTGCATAAAGAAAAGATACCAGTTTACAGAAGAAACTTCTCTTATAACCTTGGAAACAAATAATAGTAGATTGTCCAGAAATAAAGACACTTATAACATCCACATGAGCAAAGCAATAACAATTTTAAATTGTGTGAGTTAATGTTCTATTAAATCTTCACATTAGTTTTATAAGAAAGCATGGGAACTGGTCAATTCAAAATAACCATTGTAAGAGTTTAACATTAGATGTAAAATTAGAGTTTAACATGTATATAAAAATACATGTATTATGTTGTCTGAATTATAATGTGATTTTACATACTAGTCCCACTTGATAAAATTTCTACATCCTTCTCTCTCACTCGCTATCCATCAGTTCAGGGTCTTAAAATATTTTCCCTAAAAAGTTGACTCCACTATACATAATTTATTGATTCTTCTTCCCTAACTACCTTAATGCCTGACACATAGAAGGTGCTCAAGAAATATCTATTGAATGAAAAAAAATAGTATCTCTATGTATAAGCAGAAAAACAGAGATTTTTCTCAAGGTCTATGAGCAAGTAAATGGTAGCACTCAAGCCAAACTCTTCTCACATTGGATTACATTTTCCTTCTTTGTTACATAGTACATTGGCTGATTGCCATGGTTCCTAATACTAAATGAGGTTTTCCAAGAAAGCTCTTAATTTTAGAACTTGAAGCTTTTACTTCCAGGATTGCAGAGTTCTAACAGAAGTCATCTTGTGAAAGGTACTAATAGAGATACTTAATAATAGGCCTATTATGAAATAAAGCTTTCCATCATTTTTTCCCTAAAATTCAACAATTGTGACTAAAATACTATTCAAATTACATATGAAAACACCATTGGTAGAAAAATCAATTTTCATCTGTTAACTCCCCTGAATATTAGTGGGGATGGAGAAAGGTTTTATGAATGTACTCAGTCACAATTTCTACAGGGAATGAAAAAACATAAATATTTGTAATAAATTTTTACTCCTTCCTGGTTAAAATAAGTCTCAAACTTACCAAGATAGTTTCATAACCACCCTTTTACACACACACACATACACACACACCCACACACACACACACTGAATTCTGTAATAATTATGTGTCCTGAAAAGGTTTTCAAGAACAAAAGAATTATATGTGTGATAATTATACTGATTAGATATTTTCTGTTGCTTAAAAGAAATACATAGTCATTATAGAAAATTTAGACAGAAAAGAAGAGCCAAAAAAAAAAAATAGACCCTGCCTAGTTTTTCTCAGTGGTTAGAGCAGCAACCTGCAGACTGAAGGGTCTTGGGTTTGATTTCAGTCAAGAGCACTTACTTTGGTTGCAGGCTCTGTCTCTGAGAATATGTGGGAGGCAACCAATCAATGTGTGTCTCTCACATCAATGTCTCCCTCTCTCTCTCTCTCCCCTTCTCTTCCATTCTCTCTCAATGCAAAAATGTATTATCAGGTGAGGATTGACAGAGAAACAATTCTAAAAATAAAAAGAATCACCACAATATTGTTACTTCAAAATATTTGGCAATGTACATTTTCCATTTTTACCATGTATACCAATATTTATATTTTACATTTTTATGATGAAAATCATATGTGCATATTTTTTGCAATGGATATACAGAAAACATTTTTCATATTTATATTATTCTATAATATAATTTTAATTATTCATATTATATTATATAAATACTAGAGGCCTGTTGCACGAAAAGATTCGTGCAATAGGCCTTCCCTTCCCCTGGCTGCCAGCACCGGTTTTCCTCCGGCACCCAGGACCCAGGCCTTCACTCCGGCAGGAGCCGCCTTCAGTCTTCGCTCTACCTCTTCACGCCTATGTATGCAAATTAACCGTCATCTTTGTGGCAGTTAATTTGCATATCTCACCGATTAGCCCATGGGAGGCGTAGCAAAGGTATGGTCAATTACCATGTTTGTCTATTATTAAATAAGATATTATATCGTCAAAATATCAATTATTGATTGTCAAGATGTTTCTGATTTTTCACATTAAAATGCACTGAAAAACATTTTTGAACATAGTTTTTTCTTTATCTCAGATATCTAAATATATGCTCCTAGAAAGTAAAAGTATTATATCGAAACATTAACATTTTAAAATATTTGAGATTTACTATTAAATTGTCTAAGGAAGGGCTGTACCATTTTTCTTCCTGTTATATTCTAAATACCTTTACACGAGATGCTTTGTGAGGGTGATAAGGCCCAAGTCTGAATCTTCCTTGTTCATTGCAATATTTCCAACATCCATTACAAACTCAGGAATATGTAAGTTGTACAGTATGCATTTTGTAAACTATTGAATAATGGATGAAGTAGAGTAGGAGAATACTCTTTCTAAAAGAGGAAGCTTTTTTATCCCTAAATATATTGTAATTAGAGGCCCGGTGCACAAAAATTAGTGCACTCGGAGGGGAGGGAGGCGTTTCCCTCAGCCTGGCCTGTGTCTTCTCGCAGTCTGGAATGCCTCGGGAGATAACGACCTGCTGGCTTAGGCCTGCTCCCGGGTGGCAGAGGGCAGGCCTAATGCCTAGGTGCAGCCCCTGGTTGGGCTCAGAGCAGGGCTAATTGGGGAGTTGGGGTGCTGTCCCCTGTCATGCACGGAGCAGAGCAGATAGGGAGGTTGTGATGCCACCCTCAGTCACGCTCAGGGTAGGGCCGATTGGGGGGTTGGGGTACCGCCCCCTGTCAAACTCAAGGCAGGGTCGATGGGGAGGTTGTGGTGCCACCCCCGGTCATGCACAGAGCAGGGCCAATCAGGGGGTTGGAGAGCTCCCCCCTGTCACTCACAGAGTAGGGCCAATCAGGAGGTTGGGGCATCACCCCTGTCACACACAGAGCAGGGCCGATGAGGGGGTTGGGGAGCTCCACCTATCACTCACAGAGTAGGGCCGATCAGAGGGAGTTGGGGCACCGCCCCCATCACACACAGGGCAGGGCCGAACAGGGGGTTGGGTCACCGCAGCATGTCACACACAGAGCCGCAGGGCGATCAGTGGGTTGGGGAGCTCCGCGCTATCAGGCACAGAGCAGGGCTGATCAGGGGGTTGGGGTACCTTCCTCTGTCACAAACAGAGCAGAGTGGATAGGGAGGTTGTTGCCCTGCCCCCTGTCACGCAAAGAGCAGGGCCCATCAGGGGGTTGGGGTGATCCCCCTGTCATGCACAGAGCAGGGCTGATCAGGGGGTTGAGGAGCTCACCCGTCACTCACAGAGTAGGGCCTATAGGTGAGTTGGGGCACCAACCCGTCACACTCAGGGCAGGGCCAATGGGGAGGTTATGGCTCTAACCCGTCACACACAGAGCCGCAGGGTAGCAGGTTTCTGGGGTTTTGTTTAGCTTCTATATTTGTAACAATGTTTCAAATTGCAGGCTCAGAGTCCGGCAAGGCAGGTGGGGAACTTCGGAGTCCTCTGTCACTGAAGCAAGCAAGCCCCATGTTCGTTTCAAATTGCCTGGCTGCAGGCCGCCATCTTGGCTGGCAGTTAATTTGCATATCTTGCTGATTAGCCAATGGGAAGGGTAGTGGACATACGCTAATTACCATTTTTCTCTTTTACTAGATAGGATTAGTTGCTTTATGCATAAAAGGAGAAACATTTATTTTGGTCACTGTCCCAGTGACAGAAAAAGTCTATTAACACCTGACTATTTTGTCCCATCTACTTTGTTAGACTGTAACATGTTTATAGATCATTAAGTTGTTCAAGTTTATCCGTGATTAATTTTAAAATTGCTCCTTCTTTAGTGTTATTTTTCTAATAAATTGTACCACTGTACTTTAAATATGGACTCATTCTTCAAACCATCCTCTGCCTTCCCAATTTTCAATTAATTATTAAGTCCTGTCAACTTTACCACTTAAATAATGTTTCTCATCTCTATTATTTCCAGGTTTACTGCTACCATGCTAGTGGAAAATTCCATCATAACTTCTTTGAATTATACAAATAGTTTTCTAGTTCGTCGTTTTTCTTTAAATAAAAACAAAGATTATCCTTTATCTGAGAATATGTTTATTGATTTTAGAGAGAAAAGAAGGAGGGGGGGAGAGAGAGAGAGTGAGAGAGAGAGAGAGAGAGAGAGAGAGAGAGAGAGAGAGAGGAAATAGAAAGAAATATTGATGTGAGAGAGAAATTTCAACTGGCTGCCTCCCATATGCGCCTAACCAGGATTGAATCTACAATTTAGGCATGTTCCCTGATCAGAATTAGAACCCACAACTTTTTTGGTGTATGGGACAACACTTTAACCCACTGAGCCACCTGGCCAGGGCCTAGTTAGTTTTTATTTATTCTTTTCATTTTCAATCCAAAATAATCTTCACTTTGCATCCCAAACTTGGTGATGCCAAATTTTGTTTACAATCCTTTTATATCTTGTAGTTTTTCTTAAAATAAATATCACGACCTTTTGTATGCAAATAGAAAGCACAGCATAGTGGGGGCACCCTCACCAGCCTATCATGTCTCATTATCTCTATTAACCCCACCTTCTGCGACTTGGTTTCCTTTAAGGTATCTGCTTTAGGATGTTTGCACACGCTGCTTTCTATATCCTCACACTCTCTCTGGTAACTTCTACCCTCTCTCTTATTCATGCTTATTTATCCTTAAAAGAGCAGTTGAATTCAGTGTCTCAAGAAAACATCTTCTAAACCCAGACCATATCAGATACCCCAGTTACTCTACTAGCACCTTTCACTGTCCTTGGTACCTGTTAATTAAACTGTAATTCGATAAAATTTTATGTAATAAACTAGAAGCCCGGTACACGAAATCCATGCCCTGGTTGGGGGGGGTCCCTCAGCCCAGCCTGCACCCCCTTGTAGTCTGGGTCCCCTCGGGGGATGTCCAGAAGGTCACACTCCTTACTGCCCACCTGCTCGCTGCTCCTTGTCGCGCGGCTCGCTGCTCCTTAGCACTGCTTCAGAGGCAGGAGAGGCTCTCACTGCTGTTGCTGAGCTCACCAGCCATGAGCCCGGTTTCTGGCTGAGCGGTGCCCCCCTGTGGGAGTGCACTGGCCACCAGGGTGAAGTTCCTGCATTGAGAGTCTTCCCCCTGGTGGTCAGTAAGCATCATAGCAACCAGTCGCTCTGCTGCAATGGTCGCTTAGCCTTTTATTATATAGACTAGATGCCAGATGCACAAAATTTGTGCAAGAGTAGGCCTTCCTTACCCCAGCTGCTGGCACCAGCTTCCCTCTGGCACCCAGGACCCGGGCTTTCCTCATAGTCACGGCTTGGTCCGGAAGGATGTCAGGGCTAATTAGCATATTATGCTTTTATTATTATAGATTGTTTCTTTCATGTGCCCTGCTTGAATGAGAGCTGCAGGAGGGCTTGGGTTAATCTTGTCCTTTTAGGCCTGTATCTCCAGCTCTGGCATATGTAGTTGAACTTCAATAACTATATTTTTAATTAAAGAATGAATGAATGAATGAATGACAAATAAATGAGAGAAATTAAAAAAAAGATCTGTGTGAGTAATTGTGTTTCATTTCTATTGTTTTCTAAAATAACAATTAGCTTTGGTAAGGACAGGAAGGACATCAACTTTAGTTATCACAGTTAGGATATTCTGTCAGTCCTTAAAGTATATTTCTTACCAAAGAAACTGTTTTTCTCAAGCTGAATTTTGAGTACTGGTACAAATGTGCTGTTGGTACTTTAAATCATTCCATGTTAACCCGAAGGTTTTGGGTTCTAAATGATATCCACTCCAGGCACCTTGAAATCTGACTGTAACACCACTTTCCTGTCACCTCATGACCTTTACTCAGTAAATTGCAATTTTATGTTCCTAGACATCAGTGGAATAACTAGAAAGCAGAGGTGTGTTTTTGTTTTTTGTCCCTATTCGCTCTCACCTATCTAATCACCTTCTTGCTCAAGGGATTCACCTCAGTTGAATCATCACATCCAGAAAGAGACATGTTGTACCTATTTATTCAGCATCTAACAATTGCCAATGGGGTCATTGATATCCACCAGCCAGAGCCACTGACCACTCAACCTTACCAGAACACAAAGGGTTGTAAAATAATGTGAAGTGAGAACTATGGTTGTTTATGGTCATAATTCAACTGTCCTGGGCCTGTCAAATCATAGTTGTTATGGCTGTTGGTTGATGAAATCGATTGATACTTTTATCTAAGAAATGTAACATGATTTAATGTCTCAGATCATATTCAAATTACAGTTTACTAGGTTCATACCTACCTAGAAGCAGGTTTGATAATAATATAGATCCACTAGCCAGTGAAGAGATTGAGAATATGACTAGGTTGGACGTATTTTTAGTATAAAGATAAGTTGTGTTATTAGTGACCAGATCGTAGGTTCTGTTGCCAAACTACATGGCAGAACTGTTTTAAGCAGCATCACCCTGTAGTGGGCTTAGTTGTGTTTCTCTAACCGTGAATCTCATGTATCATGAGCTACCACATGGTCCGTCCCTGTGCCAAGAGTGTCATGTGACCCAGACTATTTGATAAAGGCGTTAAGAAGAATTTAGCAGCAAGCGAGGAAGAAAACAGTACAGGGACCAAGTGAGATAGAAATACACTCTGCTCCAGCCCCTGACTAGTTGCTTTACAAACAGAGCATGTTTCTCATATTTTAAATCAGCAGGGTACACAACAAATATCAAACTTGGGAAACTAACATCTTCTCTCTGTTAAAGCATAAAGAGGAACATCTTCCTTTAATTCAGTGAAGCTTCTCTACGATAAGATGCAAAGACTTAGTTTCTTTGATTCAATTGTACATAGATTTTATTATTTTAACTTTTTTTTTTCTTGAACGGATCTGTTCTTTCAGGCCCTCTATAGCTCCCTAACACCTAACACCTATAGTGCTGAGTGAATTCTAGATGCTCAATAAATATTAGAATAATTAGATTATTTCACCCAAGTTTTGAGCTGAGGTGATATTATGGTAACATGGCAAGAAAGAAAATAAGTTTTCTACTGCTTCTAGATTTATTACCATTCTCTGTGTTTATGATTCCTATCTTCCTTTTTGTTTATTTGACCAATTCTATTAGCATAACTCAAGTTCAAGTCAATGTCATCTCCTCCGTATAAAATCTTCTTTGATATCCACAAAACAAATATAGTACTTGGAACTTTGTGCCCCTGTAACTCCCCGATCATCAATCTTTTAGCATTTACCAGCAAATAAATATTATATTATAGTACTCAATTTTCATACAAGAGTATAGATCTGATGAGTGCAGAGGGATGTCTTCTCATGTCTTGAAATTAGATTTTTTTTAAAATGTTTAATGTTTGATATAGATTTTAATAAGAATTGTTAAATCAAGAAAGGGAGATATGTGTTGATTTTAATCTATGTTAAACTGTAGACACTTTCTTCTTTTTTGTTTTCATTTTAAAGCTCTAAATATTATATTTTTACTCTAAATGAGAAATACATTCATTATAATTTTAATATTTACATAAAGTTGGTTAATTAGCAAAACTATTCTTTAAAAAATACCTTATTTAATAAAGGAATTGAGTTAAACATCAGAAGAATAAAAGCTTGCATGTCAATCAATGACAAGCTGGTTAAATAAATTTCTAAAGAAAAACTTAAGGAGAGTAGATTTTTCCAGTAGGCTTTTATTACATGCTTTAATTTAGTTCTTTCAAATAGAACTTTCTTTAATACAAAACTGTTTGAGACCAAATTTCTAATGCTGTATTTCAATATACAGGAAATCAATTTTACATTCTGAATGGCTTTTATTTTTTCACTTTTCAGAACATGACAATGATAGGGTGTGTGTGTGTGTGTGTGTGTGTGTGTGTGTGTTAGTCATTATTAGTTTCCCTTGTAGGGTTTTCAAAAGATGTTTGAATGCCCGGTTATTTTTTTAAATAATTAAATAATGCACTGCAGTTGAGGATTTCATGAAAAATTCTAAGCTTATATGATATTAGATTTTTTTAATATTCTGCTGGGGTGATACATTTTCAGTACTTTCAATGCCTTGTGTTTATAAGCTCCGTCTCCACATTAACATGTACTGAGCTCCTCTTTAATGCCTGAGGGTTCCTGGCAGCTTTTATTTGTATGTATAAAAGATAGGCCAAATCTCCATGGGAGAACATTCCAAATAGGAACAAATGTACCCCTGCTTACTTTATGCATTGAACATTTTCCTCAAAATATTTCAGGAATGAGAGTTTTAAAAAATTATAACCTTAGTATTTTAAATAGTGTTCTTTAGTTAACTATTCGTTTTTTATATTATGGCAATTTAACATTCTTATAAATCTGCAGTCTTTACAAATTAATTGCCTTCTATCCTTCCCTTATAAACTATTTTCCTATGACATGCTATGAAATGCCTTTTTTCTTAATGCAAATAAATTTATATTTCATGTTTTTATTTTAAATGAAAAGCCCAAAAGTTTTAAGTTAATAAAAATCTCAACAAATCATGTCTACCTTTATTAGTTCAAAACGAACTGACACAGGTATGGGTATTCCATGTTTTTCAGAACAAACAAGGAAACCTAAGTCACTTTGTAAAACTCAGACCCATAAGAGGTCTAAGGCTATTAAATCTGGAAAAGTTATATTAATTATCAGGGAAATTCAGTAAAAACACCTGGAATTACTCAATAGATTTGCTAAGAAATGTTGATTTTGTACCTTGGCATGAATGTTTTCACTTCTGCGAATCATTATGGTTCATGTTGGCTCTAGGTCCTTAGTTTATAGATTACTGCACATGAATAGCACCATTCAAATGCCATCCTAATTGGAATGGTGTACCTCCATCCTCTACTGCCCATGGTTTTCCAGGCACTTCTCCATCAGTTTCCCAACTGGTCCAGATACTATTAAATCCAGTTTCTAATAATAGGTTTCTCACTTTAGGGTTCAATAACACAATGACTCAGAATTTCTCCCTTGCCATCTTTAAAATCAATAACCTTAAAACAATCTTATTGCTCCCTTCTGAACTTGGGGCTAAATCTATATTCCCTGTATTCCAGCTGGAGTCCAACAGCCACATCGCACTCACACACACACACACACACACACACACACACACACACGAAAATTTCTAGCCACAGTTTCTTCTTGTGTAAGAACATGGGACTCCAATCATATCACTTCTTGATGGGGAAACCTGAATCCCTGATTGCTTAATTTTATGAGCATTGAAAAAATCATTAAAAGTATGTGAGTGTTTGTTATTTTGGACAGCTATAGAATGTGGCAGATTTTCTGTCCTTCTTCCATATATGTAGTTCCATCTTAAGTGTTATCAATCACAACATTTCAAAGTCACTGTCTTGGTGGGACATTGGTTACAGAGAAAGAAATGCATATTTAAGAAACTCTTAGAGGATCACAGATAAGACAGTTCAAATTTATTTAGACCCTATTTTTGCAAGATTATATTTAAATGAATTAGGAGACTGCAGCAAAACAGTCAAAATATTACATCTCCACCCTGCTTTGTCAATTTTTATTTCTTGCTCTTTCTTTTCATAGTACTTGTTACCACCTGAAATAGTATGTATTTATTCATTTATTGTCTCTCTTTAAGCACCAAACCTTTATAAGAGCAGGGGCTTTGTCAGCTTGTTAACTGCTACTAGTAAATTTGGCTCTAGAGTAGGACCTTGTATATTATGTATTCTCAAGAAATAATAGCCCCATGAATGAATGAATAAACATAAAAGAGAAAAGGAAGCTGGCTGATTTCTTTTAATAAGATTGGAAGGATGGTATAACTGACATAATATTTCCTCAGAAAGTATAAAAGGTAAATAATGACTAATTCTTGACAGAAGCAGGGTTTTGTGTTCATTAAAAGCCTGGGAAGTAAAATAAAGTAGGACAATAAAGACTTAGTTATTAAATCAGAGGCACTTTCACTGTGCTCAGCAATGTAATTAATGATCGCTGATACTCCCAAAGTCAGCTTGGAAAATCAGCAGCAAGAGTGTGGAGATCTGCCCAATGACCTGATGATCTCTGGTGTAGGTGCCCAGTAAATGGTAGCAGTTAGTATTAATGTAATTTAATTGTTATTATTAGTTACTGTATATAGTATATGTATTTGTATATTTTAATATATATAATGAATAAAGCAACCAATTGGATTTGGTTGCAAATTAAAGCTCTCCCACATACCAACTGGTGACCTTAGGCAAGATACTCAATCTCCCTGCACCTAGTATCCTATTTTCCCAAATTGTTGTAAGTACATCATATTTTAAGAGACATATTGTATCAAGGTGCTTTCCCCATGTCTGGCATGATAGTGTAAAGTATTGATTATAAACACATTGTTGATTTACACAAATTAAAATCATGTAAATGGAACACACTAAAGTGTTCACATACTAAGGACAGCTACTTTTTCAGGTAGAAATATAATATGTGAGAAAGACCCGAAGATGACCTACATTTATTTCTAACTCCTTGATATCAAAATTCTGTAAAAGTGGATGGTGTGACTCTAGCTGTCATCAAGAATTATTGCATCTAAAAAAAAAGAATTATTGCATCTGAAAGAATAAAAAAATGAAATATGAGAATCTATATATACTGTTTATGAACAAAACACACAAATGTCTAAAGTATTTTGAAGAATACAAAATACTTCACAATAACTCAAAGTTAGTTTCAAAAAGAGTTCAACTTAAAAATATGTTGCCTCGAGGCTTTGAGAAATATATTTGGCTATTCCTCCATTTGGAGTTAACTTTAAGGATCAAATATAGACTGATGAGTTTACCAGTGGTCCTTGTTAATAGCCCTGTCTATGAAACAGCCAACCCAAAGGGACATGCATGCAGCTATCAAAACTTAAAAGACAAAGAACAGAACAGAATATCAGCCATCGAGGTGGCAAAGACATTGGTTGAATATAAACATTCCTAAGTATGAAGCAAGAGCTCTCCATCTGGACAGATGACCATAATGAGGAATATAATTTTGAAATAAGCAAAGTTTCCTTTACTGTTCTTCACTTTACATTTTGTATCATTTTTTAAAAATATATTTTTATTGATTTCAGAGAGGAAGGGAGAGGGAGAGAGAGTTAGAAACATAAATGACAAAAGAGGATCATTGATTGGCTGCCTCCTGCATGCCCCCTATTGGGGATTGAGCCCACAACCCCACAACTAGGGCATGGGCCCTTGATGGAAATGGAACCCAGAACCCTTGAGTCCACAGGCCAACACTCTATCCACTGAGCCAAACCAGCTAGGGAAACATTTTGTGTCATTTTTAATGTCTTGTCTTCAGTACCCTAACACTGTACCAAG
>NW_006299220.1:2057466-2057877 GCF_000327345.1 Myotis davidii | reverse complement strand
ACTTCCTTCTCTGAAGAATGCCTAGGTTCCAGGGGCCTATCTGCCCCACACATATGCCCTTTGTCCCTTGCCCTTGCAACACGATTGCTTCCCTATTATGGATTCCTTTAAACCAGCACTGTTACACATATCAGAGACCTTCAATTTATGGCCTGTGGGCCAAATCCAGACCACCATCTCTTTATACAGTACTAGAGGCCCGGTGCACGAAATTTGTGCATGGGGGGAAGGGGTCCCCTCAGCCCAGCCTGCACCCTCTCCAATCCGGGACCCCTTGGGAAATGTCTGACTCCTCAGGACCGGGCCTAATCCGGCAGTTGGATATCCTTCTCAAATCCGGTACTGCTGGCTCCTAACTGCTCACCTGCCTGCCTGCCTGATCGCCCCGACTGGCCCCCTGCCAGCCTGATA
>NW_006299220.1:2055342-2057432 GCF_000327345.1 Myotis davidii | reverse complement strand
CTGCTGCTCAGTCATTTGGTTGTCCCTCACTAAACCCCCTGCCAGCCTTGTTGCCCCACTAATTCATCCATTCTGTTGCTATGGCCCCTGGCTCTTTATATATATATATAGATAAGTAAAGTATCCTGAAACACAGCCACATCAATTCACCTGTGCAGTATCAATGAATTATTTTGCACTACAATGACAGAGTAAGTAGATGTCACAGAGACCATATGGCCCACAAGTATAAAATATCTAGTTTGGTCCTTTACAGAAAGTTGCTGACCCTAGATCATTATTGCACTTAAATCACTATCCTCCAATTTTAGTTTCTGCCATTCATTCTGCCTCAAGATCTGGTTCTGAACATCACAGCTTTGGAACTCTTACTTTGTCTTCTTTTCTGACTTCCAGTTTGCCCCTACTCATCCAAGAGGACTCCTTTACAACTCATGTGGCTCCTCTCTTCAACTGCTATCTCCACCTCTTAAAATACTTAAATGTCAGCCAAGCCTGACCTAGTCTGGCTTCTACACCTCAACTTCTATCCACACAGTTGATAGACCTTTTGGATTTACCTGCTCCCACAGAAAAGGCTTCAGACAGGTGTTATAGTTGCCAGTGCATTAGCTCTCTAATTTAACATACAAAAATGTAGTAAAACACTGACCTAATAATTGTCCTTCAACTTATTACATTTTTCTCCTTTGAAACTGTAGTTAGACTTTAAGCAGTTGAGTTACTTTTTCAAAGAAGAGAAATGGCAGATTAAATCTCTTTAAGTTCTAGTGTCCCCCCAAAAGGAGTATATTTAAAGGTGTTTGGGGAATTTTGGCGAGAAAGAAGCTGTCTTCCCTCATTTTCCTGTGGCTCCCTCATTCCTCATGGTGCTCAAGACACTGCCAAATTTCCACAAATAATTGTATATTTATACTAGAGAAAAACATACTGAGTTCTGTTTTCAACTCAAAAAAAAAAAATACTTGTTTATGGTAAAATCACCTTAGCTTTTTATATACATTACTAGAGGCCCGGTGCACAAAATTCATGCATGGGGGTTGCGGGGAGGTCCCTCAGCCTGGCCTGCACCCTCTCGAAATCAGAGACCCCTTGAGGGAAGTCCGACTGCCAGTTTAGGCCCAATCCCTGCCTAAACCGGCAGTCAGACATCCCTCTTGCAATCTGGGACTGCTGGTTCTTAACCACTTGACTGCCTGCCTGCCTGATCGCTTCCAACCACTCTGCCTGCTTGCCTCATTACCATTAACCCCTCTGCCTTCCTGCCTGATTGTGCCTAACCACTTGCCTGCCTGATCATTCCTACCCACTCTCCTGCCTGCTTCATCACCACTAACCCCTCTGCCTGTCTGCTTGATCATCCTTCCCTAATCACTTATCTGCCTGCCTGATTCCCCCTAACTGCTCTCCTGCCTGCCTGATTGCCTCTAACCACTTTGCTTTCCTGCTTGGTCACCCCTAACTGCCTCTGCCTCAGCTCCTGCCACTGTGGCTTCATCCAAAAGGACATCCAGAATGACTTCCGGAAGGTCATTCGGCTGTCAGTTCTAATTAGCATATTACACTTTTATTATTATAGACTAGAGGCCCGGTGCACAAAAATTTGTGCAAGAGTAGGCCTTCCTTCCCCTGGCTGCCGGCAATGGCTTCCCTCTGCCACCCGAAACCTGGGCTGGCTTCCCTTGGGCCACCCACAGCCACCCGGGACCCAGGCGGGCTTCTCTCAAGCCCAAGCTTCATCAGGAAGGAGGTCTGGAAGAAGTCCGATCTAATTAGCATATTACCCTTTTATTATTATAGATAGCATGTTCAGTACTATGTTGTGAAAAAATGTACAGTAGCTAAGAAAAAATGTAATTAGGATAAGTAGTTCTTTTGGCTCCTGGGTTTACACCTACAAGTTAAATACACTGCCAAGGTTCATATCACCAGTTACTCATCAGTTGTAGATTAATAATTGGATTAACAGTGGCTTTAGTTAGAAACCAGTCACCATTGAAACTCACTTGCTATGAAATGCACAGGGCCAGAGTTTTCATTATAGAGACATAAAATCTAATCTGCAGACCCTTTGCCCTTTGCTGTTTGCA
>NW_006299220.1:2051419-2055008 GCF_000327345.1 Myotis davidii | reverse complement strand
CAGCTCTGAGGCCTCTGCTGCTGAAAGCAGGTATCTGGTTTGTTTGGGTTCTATGATCGAAACACTGTATCAACTCCAGCTTTGAGATCCCGGGCCAGCTGGAAGCAGGTTTCTGGGGTTTGTTTAGCTTCTATATTTGTAACAATGTTTCGAACTGCAAGCTCAGAGGCCGGCAAGACAGGTGGGGAACGTTGGATTCCTCCATCACTGAAGCAAGCAAGCAAGCCTCATGTTAGCTTCAAGCTGCCTGGCTGCCGGCCGCCATCTTGACTGGCAGTTAATTTACATATCGCCCTGATTAGCCAATGCGAAGGGTAGTGGATGTACGGCTAATTACCATGTTTCTCGTTTATTAGATAGGGTTACCTATAGTAAAAGACAATATGCTTTAATTTCACAAGTGTCTTGGAATAGTAAACTATTTTGCATTGCTTGGTAAGCGTTTCAACATTAGCCAAGATTTTCATTATAGAAGAACAAGTTTAGAAACAAAAGAGCCTAAGAGTCTCACTTAAGCTAATCCATGATTCTCATGACCTACAAATACAATCCTGATTAATGAATTTTCTAGTAGCCATTCTCCAATCCTTCTCTTTAGACATGACATTTACTCCCAGATAACAACTCACTTAAGTTTCACCAAAACTTAGAGGAATAAAAGATAGTACATGAAAAGGCTTTCACTCAGTATTTATCTTTTTTTGAAAGTTATCACCAGTTTATACAATGGCTCCTCTGTTTGCCTGCAGAGTCTCTACTAACAACATCTCATTCATAATTTATAAAGCACATTAGGATACTTTGAGTGTGGAAGATGCTACAGAAAACCAATTATCCTCTTCTTATGTGTTAATCCTAGATTAAAATTAATGAATTTTATAGCAGAAAGAAAATGAAATAATACATAGAGGTAATATGGCAAATACAATGGAATTCCAAAAATTAATTTTTAATACATTTCACTTCAGAACTTCTTGGCTGAGTATGATGTGCTATCCACGTTTATTCTGATATTTCTATAAACCTGTGGTAAAAATCATTACAGTATATAGTCTGCCTTTAGTAACCTAGCAATGGTGCAGCTGTCCAGAGATGAAATATGGATTTAACCACAACAATGGATCAAACTGCCTGAAGTCATCAGGTGTACCCTTTATTCCTGTAATAGCTGTGTTCTGCACTTTCCCATCTGACAACCTCATGTTCATGTTATTAGGTTATTTTACAGCATTAGACCCATATCATAGGAAACAAAATCTAAGCTCACAAAATCTTGCTTACATAAGCATGTCAAAAAAGTATTGCTAACTATAGATAGAGAGAAAATATAGGCAAAAAAAAGTGAGAGATTTCACCTATCATGTGAATTTCATAGTACATTTTGTAAAAATCTTTATTATTTGTATGGCTTGATGTAAAGTACCTTCCCACATCAGTAATCATTTTTGTCATCTATAAAGTGAGGGGTGGATGAGAAGATGGCGATGTAAGAATATACAGCACTGTTTTGATAATTAGACAAAGTGTCTCTCTCTGGATAGACAAAACCCTAAAAGCACATTTTAGTTCAAATCAGAAAAAAGCAAACCTTATGATGGCCAGACACGCTGCTATATCAGGGTAAAATACCTGACCAGCAGAGTGAAAATGTTATTTTATTCTTTATTTTCCCCTCTAGCTGGATACTCTTGTGCAATGAACAGCTTCCAGAAACATGTATGGTAGGTCTAAATAAGAGTTAGACAGCCTCTATTTTGTTTATCTCTCTCCCCAAAAACTCTTTCTATGACTATGGTATGGAAGCAGTGTTCAGAGTAAGAAAAATTATGATCAGACCAGACATGGAAAACATCTTACATTTCTGTGTACCACAGAATATACTTTGATCACCTAGAGTATGCATATCATAGATGGTGTAACTCCAATGGTGATGGTCATTAAATTATGTCATATAAAAGGAATGGATAAAAGGTCTGAAACTACTTAGCAAGAAAAAGGAATAGTCAACGAGAAATGAAAAAAAGAAATAAAACAAGAAAATGCATTTTTTCTGGATGCAAATAACACAGAGTTTAATAATAGAATAGAAGGAAGACGTACTAGAACTTTTCAAGCATGGATTAGATTAAATGAAAGAATTGCAAGCTGTAAATGATTATAAATGTTTAAAGCGATGATGGTTGCTCACTGATTCGAAATATTTGAGAAGAAACCCATTTACTCAAAAGGGGATCAAGTTTTATGTGAATGCTATCTTACATTACAATAAAGACAAGAGTTTAAGATATAATTCTACTTCACAACATTTTTAATGCCTGTCATTTTCCAAGTTCTCTACCATTCCCTAGGAATATACAGATAGATAAAAACTAGTCTTTATTCTCAAACTACAATTGAACATGAAAATAAATATATGAACAATTAAATATACTATCAATATAAACAGTATTATGTAGTTCTTTAGAAAAAATCAAAAATGGCATATTGAAGTAGTTAATATTTGACCTGGGAACTGATGTCTACCTTTGAGATAACCCTGAAGAGCTTTGTTTATTATTATGCATTGTGTTAACTTTCAAGTTCAAATATCTGAGAACAATATATTTTTTTATATTATCTTTGTAACTAGTCAACACTAAGTAAGTATTTTCCTCTATAGGGGCACTAGTAAATAGTTATAAATGGTATTTCAGCCACAGAGATCAAAGTGAACAAAAGAATAAGGAAACAACATATGGTTGGAGAAAATCCAGGAACTTGCGGGACTAAAGTACATTTGACAATCTTAAAATCTCCTTGATCTAAATATCAACAGTTTTCATTCTGTACTGATGAATAGTGACAATAACATTGAAGTTTAGAACATGCCAAGAATGCCCAGAGTTACATGTTCATTATGCCTTGCAATACTTACAGATCCTAATGAGATAAGTACTATTATTACTTCCATTATGACCAAACTTACGTAACAGCCAAACATATATTCAGTAGGTTCTTAAATAATGGTCATTTTGTTCAATGTCATTTCTCCATAACGTTGATGAGAAAAATAAAAATGATTCCGTGACTGGGCCACTGTGTGTGTGAAGATTGCTTATTCTCCCTATGTTTTCATGGGTTTTCTCTGGGGATTCTGGTTTCCTCCAATACCCCAAACATATGCATGTGAGGCGGATGGTGTGTCTGCACTGTCCCTGTATGAAGAAGTGTGGGTGTGAATGTGCCCTGAGGTGGGAAAGCGCCCTGTCCAGGGTGGGATCTCACCTACCACTCTGAACTGCCAGGACAGGTTCCTTTCACCCATGAACCTGACCTGGAACAAGCAGGTTGGAAAATAATTCTCTTAATTGATTTTATTCATCTTTCTTTAATGTATGTATAGCTCACATTATACCAATGTTTAATATTATAGGTGTGTTTGTTTGTTTGTTTGTTTGTTTGTTTTATTTAGAAGTTTGGTGATGTTTTTGTGACCAGAAATATGTCTTAGGAACTTAACTCTTATTTGTGTAAATTAACTTATGGTAAAATCGGTTTCATTATATGTTGTTTCATTCAAAGTCACAGTTTCCAAGAACCTGTTCACAAT
>NW_006299220.1:2032404-2051196 GCF_000327345.1 Myotis davidii | reverse complement strand
TCATTTTATTTTTAATTCAACAAATAAAATTCAACTTCTAATTTAGTTCAAAATACTTGTTATTCATAACTTCTAGGTATTTGGGGGATATACATGAGAGATATAAGACTGGGCATCTGCACCCAGAGTTTGGTTTTATTAGGCAATCAGTGGTTCTCAACCTTCTGGCCCTTCTTCTGGCCCTCATGTTGTGACCCAACCATAAAATTATTTTCATTGCTACTTCATAACTGTAATGTTGCTACTGTTATGAATCATAATTTAATTATCTGATATGCATGATGGTCTTAGACAACCTCTGTGAAAGGGTCGTTCTACCACCAAAGGGGTCGAGATCCACAGGTTGAGAACCGCTGACTTACTCTAAGTAGCAGAATATGTTTGCAAACTCATCTTGTCTGCGTCTATAATCTGAATTCTAGACATTGTGCTCTTATAGTAAGAATAAACAAAATAGAAATAAGACAATTTTCAAGAAGCTCATAGTCTAGGAAATCCTCAATAGAATAGTTATTTTTATTTCACATATTATTTATCCTTTTAGAATATTTAGCCATTAAATTTCAATTTAAATAAATATTACAAAGTTACTTGGGTTTATTTCCTAAGTCTTTATCATAACATCCCCTGAATACTTCTATCTTTGGAAATTTTCATTTCAAATACCTTGTTCCTAAACTCAGTTGTACTCTATAATGTCAGGGATAAACAAAAGTAAACAATTTGGGGGAAGGTATAGTGATGTGATTATGTCTGTATTTTGGAGACCAGATAGACTCAGCTATTTCCAGTGCAGAGGCATTGACCAAGTACATTTTTGACTAAGAAAATTATTGGCGAAAGCCTTAAAGGGATATTTTATTAATACTGGAAAGCACTGGCAATAAAGAAAGAAGTGTAACTCTGCATGTAGATGGATTTCTATTATTTTGTTATTATTTTTAAAGGTAAAGCATCCTTGTGTGTATTTTGCATTATCTTTTTATTTTATATTGTTTTTTATTATATTTTTTTTTAGAGAGAAGAGGAAGGATGAGGTAGAGAGAGAGAAACATTGATAGTCTGCCTCCTGCAAACCCCCTACTGGATATCGACTCCCCACTCCCTTCCACTGCCCCCCTGCCCCCAAGCATGTGGGAACCGAACCCGTGACATTTTGGTGTATGGCATGTTCAAACAACTGAGTCACACTGGCCAAGGCTCCTTTGCATTATCTTCTGAGACATGTAGACTGAAACAGAAAAGCCTTTTTAAGAAAAATCACATTGATGTTAATGTGTTGTCATCACTTTAAAGACTCTATAGTCTACAACTGAATCATATACAAAAAAAAAAAAAAAAAAAAAAAAAAAAAAAAAAAAAAAAAAAACAGGAGAAAACATCAGCTGAAACAAGTACAGCTCAGATCATCAGTTTGATGAGGAAAGACTAGCTGTCTATACACTCAAACATTTTTTGCTTACCAGACTCCTCTCATCTGTTTCGATTTGCATCCTAGGTTATGTGCAGGGCTGACCAAGTTAGTGCCAGACTCAGTCATTTTATCTTTTATAAAGTATGGCACCTGCTGACAGTATATTTACTAAAAACAAGCAAACAAACAAAACACACACAACAACAACAACAAAATATCGTTTTCTTTTAGGAGATATTTTCTGGCAGAATTTATTTCAGAAAAGGGCATGTAGGAATGTGCCTAATATCAGAATAGTAAAGACGTGTGTGTGTGTGTGTGTGTGTGTGTGTGTGTGTGTGTGTAATTTTGTTCCTTCCTCCAAAAATGTTTGAAGGAATTAGGATTCAATGGCTCTGAGCAAGTGCAGACAATATTTTTGTCTGCAGGATCCTTTTGAGAAGACAGACCTTCTTTATTTCACTGATGCCTCTGTACTAATTTTCACTTTTCTAGCATTTCAAAGTGTTCCCTTTCATCAGAATAATATTAATCACTCAAAACAGAGGCCAGGTTAAGATCTTTTCCCAAGATTCTCTAGTGTTTAGTATGCAAAACCCACCTCAGATATTCATTTAAAATACAGCTTCATGGGTCTCATCTTGGAGGATTTTAGTAAACAGGTCTAGAATGAGGTCCAGGAATCTGCATTTTACAAGCCACTCACCTGATGAGAGGGTCCCAGAGGACAATTTAAGAAACCTTTGTGAAGAAAGCTTTGCAATATGGTATAAGATGTATAACTTTCACTCCTTTAGTAATTATTTTCTAAGGTCATGAGGAAAGAACATTTACTATTTCTAAAGAGAAATTTCAAATAAAAAAAGGCCCTTCGGTCTATACAACCTTACTCGTGGCTAATGTGAGGCCTAGAATCTTCTTGGCATCAGCATTCAAGAAAAGCTCTGCCACCAGATGGGGGACTCAACCAACAGATCAAAAGCAGGTGTCATCATGAAATCACAGCACATCTAGGAGTAATTTATTTTCTTTTTTAAAAAAATCACAGAAAGAGCAGTCAAGGCTGCTAGTGCTCAACCTTAATTTTCACATCCCCCTCTGAAAGTCTTGCTTCCTACATCCTTTCAATAACAATGACAACGTCTTCAGAAATTATCTGAATAAAGATTACACAGCACGGATTTACCTTCCACTTTCTTTTTCATGCAAACCATTTCTAAGTCAGTCAGCTTAAGTCTTGTCTTGCTAGTTTTGATATTTGTCTAAAATGATCTGGGAAACATAAGTCATATGTCACTGTTTGTATAAGCGGAGCTGGTACATGTATTTCTTAATGGATTGTGTTTGTGACAAGAGCTTTCTCTGACCACTTGAGAATTTTAATACATTTTCTTAACGGACAGAGAAATAGGTCCAGTGCAAAAGCCATTTAAAAAAACCACAGGAGGATTGCACACTCCTGTAACAAGTCTTATACAAAACCTCCCAGAACACTTTACCACAGCCTACAATAAATTATCGCTGAAGAAAATTATGAGGCCAGAGAGGCAGCATAGCATAGTGGTTAAGGGTATAGATTCTACCGCTGAGCTGCTCGAATAGAATTCTTGTCAAATTACTTCACCTCCGTGTGGAGGATAACAATAGTACCTATTTATTGAATAGTTAGGAGGTTGGCATGACTTACTACATATTAAAGGGCGTAAAGCAATGCTGCTACATGGCAAGCATTGTTGCACTTATTTATCAGTGTTTCTATATTGGCTCGGGTGCAATGGATGAAGAAAGTAATAGGGGCTCCGTGTGGGAAAAAGTATGATGTTAAATAAAACTAAGCATATTAAACATTCTTACTAGCCCAACACAATGATTACATCACAGCAGGTTCTAAACAGAAACAGAGAAGGAGCATGGCTCAGTATTGAGAGTGTCTCACTTCAAATGACTAGTATCTCAGCTGAGACAAAAAAAAAAACACGATGAATAATATCAAAATGAACTGAAATTTTAAATATTTATTCAGACATTTAAGAAATCGAGAGAAAGGAACCTAGTTGGGTTTGAGTCAAGAGAATAGGGCTAATTTTAAGTGCCCTGCTAACAAAACAGAACAACTGTCTCCATCACACATTTTGTGTTCTGTTCATCGTTCTCTGGGATACCTGCCAGTTGCAACTGAGTGAGCCTCAGAGCCAGCAAATGGCATCTAACAGGTCCAGTGTCAACTAGAACATGGCAGCTTTTCCTGAGGCAGCACGCTGACAAGCTCCTGTCTGTTTTGCACAGTCTATGGGAGTAGCAAGCAAGAGGAGACTTACCATGGAGAAATCAGCCTCTATGAGGTCAAGGGGAAGATGGGAATGAACAGGGAAGGAGGAAAATATCATTCGCCACCCTCAACATAATGCATTTAAATGGCTTTGCTTATGGTCATTGCTCCTAGAGGTCTGTGATAAGTTGAATAGGATATGGCCCTCTCCTTGCGTTTGAGATAATAGCACAGATGTTTTGTTTGTAGATATTGGGGGGAAGGGGGGCAAAAAACCAAAGCACATAATTATATCGGGTTCAGTTGACTTCTCTCCTGAATCTGCAAAATTTGGTTTGAAACCTTGTGAGACCCAAGTTTCTTGTGAGACTTTTGTGCTTTCAGAGTCCATTCAAGTGGAAAATGAGCAGGCTCTCTCTCAGCAGCGCACGGCTTCTGCTCAGGGTAAATCATGGCCGTCTGGGGGTGAGGGTCTCTGAACCTGCCAATCCCAGCATACTTCCTCCAAGGGAAATCTGCCTCCCTGATATTGAAGCTCTTGCTCCTTTTACTTTGCTAGAAATGCCTTCAAATCACTTGTTCTACGTTGATACCCACCGTTGATCCCTCCTATTCCTGATGAAGGGTTTGCTGTGAGTGACAGGGAAAGAAGGGCAGCCCATGGAAGAGAAATGGAAAGTGCCCAAGTAACACAATGAGCAAGGTTCCTGGCTTAGAAGAAGTGGAACTAATGGCATCAGATGTGATAAAAGCACTACCCTGAATCAATAGTCAGTGTAAAAGTGCATAAGAGAAGGTAAAGACTGATCTCTAAACAGTGATGGTAATGAGTATCTCCGTCTATTTCCTTTCCGCGTCAATACCTATTTCCTCAAAAATAGCCATTGTAAAAAAACCACTAAATTTTCTCATACTTTCTTCCTTCACCATCAGGGTTTCAAAATACACTTTAGCTATTAAACCAGTCTACTTATTTAACCTAGTAGCACAGATGGTCCATTTGTAATGGTGAACATTACTAAATACATATATTGGAACAGCAGTGGTGGTTCCTTTGTGTAGAAATATATTGCAAATACTAAGTGTAAATAGCTTTGAGAGAGTTAGTAACAAATAATTGTATCTAATTATGCACGTGAAAAGCCCCCCGCCCTCACTATGCAGTGACTCCCGTGGGAATAAAGAGAAAAAGCTGAAGGAAAAGGAAACAGGAATGTTAAGGAATGTGGAGGGATGGTACTTGTTGGGCAAACGAGTTGCCCATGTGAAATCCGTAAATAATCCTAACCTTTTTATGTCCCGAGATTTCTATCTGAAAGCCGTCTCTGGGTTTCATTTCTAGTTTCACAGTAAAATCAAGACCTTGATTAAAATCCCACTTTCTTTTACTAGATAAACCAATGTGGAGTAAGAGCAGCATCTGGTCATTAAAGTTGTTTTAATAGAATTTTTCATTCTAGGTATATTTTAGGTATGGAATTAAATTATGTTTGTAAACTAGCATTTATGAAATTAGTCCCTTTATCTAAGATTAAGCAATTTAATGAGGCAGATTTAACTTGATTGGTGTTTGGGACCCTGTAACAGAACCTCAGGACAATAAGGCTTGCTGAGATTTAGACTTATGTGTTACTTCCAAGGTTTGTTTTGTCTTGTTTTGTTTTTGTAAGAGTTACTTTAGGATGTATTTTGGAGAATATTTACCACACTTCCAGGTCTTGAATCTATTTTTTAAAAATTATTATGAAAAACTATGTCCAAAATATGGGGGTTTAGGAAGGGTTCTGTTCAAGTTTTAAACGCACATAGAGAAACAAGGTCATTAAAAATGGTTACACACATGTCAACCAACTCTACTGATGCAAAAATATTTTTAATTTCATTTTGACAAGACTGAATCTTGAAATGCATAACAGTAAAACAATACAACACTGCTACTTTTATTTTCACTAACAAGGTTTATGGGAGAAGAACAGGAAGTTAAAAAAATGGGTAGTGGGTAATTGTAAATACAAAGAGGGGAGGTGGGATAGTTAAGGACCGATGAAAGGGTTTATTTAGTTTGTTAGTTTTAAGAGAATAATTAAATTTCCTTTAAAATCATTGCATTATCCACCTTTGCCTCAGCCAGCTATCTTAGAAGTCAAAATATATATTGAATCATTTAAATATTTTTCCACATTGGGCAAATAATATAAAATAATTGAATTTTTCTCAGCACATTTGATAGACAATATAAATATTTAGTTTATAAACAATATGTTTTATAGGCAATAAAATATTTTTAAAATATGACACGTTTTTAAAATGGATTATTCAAAAGATTACACGCTGATATTTTTATGGAGACAAACTGGAAAAAAGTTATTTTGATCTAAACCAACACTCAACACAGTGAAAAGGTATCACTTTTGTGATAAAGGTCATTTTTTTAGTTTTTTTCCAAATATAACACCAATTGGTGTTATATTTATATCACTTCTTTAAAACTGTAATTAAACATGTTTACTTGTGCTGTCTCCAGCTGTAAATCAACATCTGGGTGAAATGTCAGAATCACTCTTCATCTTTCTTAAGTGCTTTTGTTACTACTCAGCAGCTGAGGTAAGAGTCACACTAAGGATATGGTTGCAGTCTCCCGCCTTATGGTGCGGGCTGCTACAGGGAGGGGAGGGAGTGGAGCTCCAGGCAGAAGGTCTTTGTTCCAAACCCTCACTGACACATTGGAAATAAACATGTTCAGTCTCACAGCATGTTCGGAAGACTGATTTAGAAGTAGTCATTCTTCATGGTTAAGATGAAGCAAGAATGCATTTAATGCTTTTTTGAAAAAGGTGCTTTGAATGATTCGGACTTTTATTATGACTCAACAGTCTGTTTATTGACTTTATTTATTTATTTTTTTACAATGTCAGGAAACAAGACCAGGATAGAAGGGAGCAGTCCAGAGGCTGGGATCAGGACACAGAACAAAACAGCAGTCAGAAGTCCTGCTTATGCTCTGGCCCCTGGCTCACCGATGACCAGTGGGCAACTTGCTAGGTTCTCTTAACGTTTCTCACACAAAAATAACAGCGTTGGGATAGAAATGATATCTCTCAAGCGGGTTGTGAGTGTTCTTGAATTAATACTCAAAGTGTAGTTTAATGTTTAGAAGCAAGCCTTTGTAAAAAATGCAAGGTACTATGATAATGGGTTTTCATTGGCCAGACTGAATTACAGAATTCTAATTTAATCTGAGCAGTTTTCCTCAGTGTCTTTTGCTAACACTAACTGGTGACTCTATGTGATATCCTCTTATATTTGGGCTGATCCTGGAGGGGACTGAAATCAACAAATTACTCCCTTAGAGCACAATGTTCAACCACGTGAGGCAATTTCCTGCTTCCCAGTCCTCCAGAGCACCTTTCACAGCACCAAAGGCAGTAATTCCTCCAAATGGTTCCGCAGTGGCTAGAAGAGTGACATCTCCACGGAGATAGAAAACAGCTTCTGTACACTTGCTGTCAATAGGGGCAGGTATAACTTTCTATAGTTAAAACTTGATGTTGAGGTCATGGTCTTATCAAAATAGACACTCTGGGGACATTTACATTTCTGAAAATGCCTTCAAGTTTCACTGCTCTTTCCTACCTGGAACAAGACTAGGTGACAGTTCAAGTCTTTTGAACAAAAAGAGGTATTAACTACCATTCATTCTTTAAGCCACAAAGAGATGCCTGAGGAGGGTCACGTCCTCAACCCTCTTTGAGAGGAACCAGAAAATTAGTGCAGAGCCTGCAGGTCAAAATGATACAATGTCTCTTGTACACACAACCAACTGGCTTATCCTGTGGTGGTTTGATGTATACATCTTAGAATCTGATGAAGTACTTTTCTTTTAAGAAACTATTTTATGAAAATAATTAAGTGAGAACATTTTTCCTGTCATTTATCTTTTCTGTCTGAATCATGATATACTTTTTTCCCACTGAACTTAAATTTTAATCAAGGTTGCATAAATTATATTTCTCCAGTTGATTCCAAAATACAGTTGATTCCCAAATTGTTTGTACGTTCACATGTTCCCCACACAAAAGTAAGAACATTAACAATCTCAAGAATTATGTTATTCACAGAAGCATATTTATTCTATAGGTATCAACTAATTCCTCTTGGTTATTGGTGGACTTATGCTTATATAAATAACTAGTGTAACTAAAATTCTATTTATAATAGTATTATACTTAAAAACTACAAATATCTCAGAAGTGAAGTCTCTAACCAACCTTATCATTTACCTCGTCCCAGGTAAATTCATTTCAGCTGATTTCCACAACAGTTTCTGTTGAGTCGACACACCGACAACATCATGCAGTTGGAAACACAAGCTTACCATATCTCTTCTGTCATAAATCAAAAGATTTAAAAATATTTCTAGTTAGCACACCTTGTGTATTACTTCCACGTCATAGCAGGCTTGCCAGAAACTGGTATTGGATATTTGGGGTAGGAAGGGTGGAAGAGAGAGTTGGAGAAACCATGCATTTGTGACTTGAGTGGCAAGTTGCAAAACTAAGTCAAAACACAAACACACTACACAATCCAATCAGAACAAGAAAAATTTTCTCCAAAGCCATAACAATTTGAAATGCATGGAGCTTACAAGACTACTTTAGTGAAGAATCAACAATGCCTGCCCTTTTACAGACAGAATTAGGACAACTTGCTGCCATCATTAGAAGACTGACTTAACCTTCCTTTGCTTAAGAAAACTAAAATACAGTTGAAACACTTCCTCTCATTGAGTGTGTCCTACCTCAGTGGCACCAATTTGACTCTCTTTTTCTATCAATCAGCTTCACATTATGTATAAATGATCCTTATGAAGCCCTACCTTTTTTTTTTGCTTTCATCTTACTTATTCATTTCAATATAATTAAGAAACATAATATATTAGTTCTAACATATTCTAAAATAAGGTTTTTTGTTTTTTTTAATGTTTCTTATTAGGTCATCTTTATTGTTTAAGGAAAAGAATCATAAATACTACCCTTCTAACTGCAATGAAAACCTAGTCAAAATTAAAGAACTCTGCTAGTTATGATAATTGTTCTTAAAACCAAAAAGCTCAGAGAGAAGGAAATGGAGCAAATGATGACTAGGGTTTTATTTGGTTGGTTGTTATTTGATATTGTCACACACTGAGTCCTTTTATGCATGTTATTAAAGAGTTAACCTCTTGATAGAAAACAGTAGAATTTTGTTTACTCACCAGCCCCTGCCCAGGCATCCAATAACTCCTTATCTTCATTTCTACTCATGGATCCATTCCTTCCTCTTAGCTTGGATGATAGGAAGGAGACCTGTGAACGCTTTGCTCTAGGCTGGGGAATGTGACTCAGGCCCAAGCCAATAAGGTTATTGCACTCTATCTATCGTGTAAATGGTTCTAAATATAGCATAGAATCTAAGAGAGTCTAACTAAAGTATATCTTATGACTTTTGGTGGATATATCTAAAACCGAAATGGATCTTTTATATAATTTTTCTACAGGATGAATAGAAAAGGATATGAAGATCTACAAGGATATTTTGACCTTACAAATGGAGGAAGAGGTTGTAAAGAGCACCTACCCAAAGGAAATGTGCTAGAATATATAAAGAGAAAAATCAGGACCTACTAACATTGTTTCAACCCTCGATCAAGCTTCACCCGAAACAGAGCTATCGCTACACTTGAGAGTTGTGAGAATAGGTAAATAATTTTTCATTTTCAGAAGCAAGTTTGAGTTATTTTTCATTTTATAATTTGATATTTATTTATTTTTTATTCTCACAGCAACCATCTAGAATAGATATCGTTTGCATTTATGGAAGCAAGGTAACATAATCATAGTAAGGTTAAACAAGTTGCCCAAGGTTGCCAGTTGATAAATAGCACAGTTGAGTTTTGAAGCTATATCTTTCTGACTATAAATCTTAAACTCTTAAACATTACAAAATAAAATGCTCCCCTAAGTGGAGGAAAAATCATGTGATTTCAAAATCAGAATGCCTTACAGCTGAAAATCACCTGTTTTTACTGGCTTCAAGTATGTGGGCCAATAATCCTGTAGACTGCAATAAATATAATTCAATAATAGTTAGGAATAGTTTGTATAAAATATGTCATATGATTCAGTTGTGCTTTATATAATTTATACTTGTTATAACTGCATAACCTTCCTCCCAATAGTAGAATGAATCCTAAACTGACAATTTCCCCTCCCCTTCCCCTGGCTCGACTGGATATGACTCACTCATTCTGTTGATCTTAGCTTCACCATAAGTCTTCCTAAGGAAAACTTGTTTTGATTAATATTTAAAGTACCATGGGGATTGTTTCCTGTTTTTCTTAAGCTGTCTACCCCCTTGCTATTATCTAAGAAATGATTTGTTAGGCATGAAGGTTTGTATTGTTTCTGATAACTACAAGAAAAACAAATCGAGTTGTGTTTTTCAAACTTGGGAGAATAGTGATGTTGCATATTAAATTTTGACTACAATTTCATATTTTTTTAAAAAAAAACTCCTGTACTTCTTTTTAAAACATTTGAAATCCCTAACAAAAATTATCTTTAGAATTAGGTCACCTTTATGCATGCTATGATTTGAATTTTCTATGTCCCTCACATATTGACACAGTAAGAAGACTGGAAAACTAAGCAGTACAATTTAATATATACTTCACTATGTGACCTTGAGCAAACAATTTCACTTATTTGATTCTTAGTTTTATCCTTGTGTAAATTGGAGATAATAACAAAGTATAGTATGATAAATTCTGCAGTATGGGTATGATGATGCTGCTAAATAAGAATATTTAATCCCCATCCCAAAAGGAGAAGAAATATTTCAGAATTGATATGATAGCTAATATGAGTTTTAGATGTCAAGTGTACTTTTATCTGAAAGAGAGGTGGGAAGTACCATGTTCATGGGTTAAAAGTTTCAATATTACAATAATGTCAACTCTCTAAAATATTCTATAAATTTAAAGTAACAAAATGTAAAATATCACTGTTTCCTTAGTGGTTGATATTCTCAAATTTGGATGGAAATGCAAATGTCATGAATAGCTAAAGCATTCTTGAGGGGAAAAATAAAACAAGGTAGCCTTAGCTGGTTTTGCTCAGTGGTTAAAGCATCAACCTGCGGACCAAAGGGTCTTGGCTTCCATTCTGGGCAAGGCCACATACCTTGGTTGCAGGCTCAGTCCCAGGCCCCTGATTGGGGAGAGTGCAGAAAACAACCAATTGGTGTGTCTCACTCACATCGATGTTTCTCTCTCTGTCTCCCCCGCCCCCTACCTCCCACTCTCTCTAAAAAGCAATGGAAAAAAGAATATATATATATATTCTCTCAGGTGAGGATTAAAAAAACAAAACAAAATAAATTAAAAATTAAAATTAAAAAAAGGTAGAGTAGATATGTCCAGCCAACTCTCAATACATATTTTAAATCTATATTAATACGGTAGTATTAGTAGAGAGTAAAAATTAATCAGTGGAAAAAATAGGAATATGGAGATTTAGTTTATGATAGAGCTGACACTGCATATAAATGGAGAAAAGATGAACCATTAAATAATTTGTTATAGAAAGAATGATAATTATTATAAAAATATTATACTTGGCTTCCACCCCACAGAATAATAAAATATTAATTTTACTGGGATTAAATGATTAAATACAAAAGATAAAAGTATGAAACTTTTGATAGATCATGTGGGAGAATAAGTTATTATATCAGCATTTCTTAAATATGTTTTTAAAAAACAATTCATTAAGGAAAAGCTAGTAATTATAACCTTATTAATATTTAAAACTCCTGTTTATCAGAAGATAAAACAGGATACAAAATGTAAAAGATATTTACAACAAATACCTGATACAGAGGATAACATTTGCATGTACTTATAACTACCTAGATTATAATGTTGACCTTTTCATGCTTATAAAAATTATGATTGACAGTTTTATGCAACTTGGATTTTTTTTAAACATGGAGCCAACACTTAAAATGCTAAGATGTTTCTGGACAGGGAGTTATTAAAAGAGTCATTGACGAAAAGGTTAAGAACCATGCAAAAACAAAACTAGAGGGAGTACTTGAGAATCCCAACAGTAAGAGCTGTTCAAGGACAAGTTATCGGTTAGGAGTCTAGGCAAGAAAATAAAGAGTTGGCAGAGTCAAGAGTGTAACTGAAAAGTATTTACTGAAGAGACCATTACCAAAGGCGTGGGCAGGCATAGGAAAATGAACAAAGAGAAGACCCTATCCCCCAGTAGTCCTGGAGGGGCAAGAAGGAGGGATAATTACCTGACAGGACCCGTGGCTTTCATAGAAAAATAAAACTATTCCAAAACTGGCCTTGCAAGATGATAGCCAGGAGCACAAAACCTTTCCTTCCACCCCTTACTCTTCTACTTATGGGTCATGTTGGCTGAACCCAAACAAAGAGGGTAAAGTAATCCAGTTAATTTTTCATATAGATGTCAATTCCTGTTCCCTTTTTCCCCCAAGAGAGGAGAAAAGAAATATCCAGAAAGGAAGTAAAATTCAGAAATAGCTAGTACCTAATAACAGTAGTGCTCATAGTGAAAATGAACATAATAATATCTTAACACGTTATAGCCTTGGAACATATTTATTGTCAACATCTTCAATTTTAATCATGTTTTCTCAAAGTTAGCCATGGCCTCTGTTTTACTAAATCTGATGGTATTTTCTGTCCATAAACTCTCAGCAGAATCTGATACAGTAAGATTCTTGTTTCTTTTCTTGATATTACTCTCTCTTTTTATTCATCAACTCTATGTGAAATGACACCGCTAGTCAAAGTTCGCCCAGTCATTCTACAAAATTAAACTATTATTTCTTTATAACATTCATAACACCAGAAATTATCTTACTTTACTTTTTTTTTCTTTTTCATTTCAGCTTTACTAGATTATAAACTTGAAGAGAATAAAACCTCATCCATATCAGTCATTGCTGTAGCCTCAATGCCTTGAACGGTGGCTAGCACATTGTAGGCACACAGTGCTTAAATAAATTAATATAATAAGTAATATAGCATAGAAATAGCTGTCTGATACAAAGTAAATACTTTAGACATAATAGGGTTTTACTTATATTTCTAGTTTATGTACATTCGAAGAAGAGTTACAGAAGATTTGTTTAGTTAAATGATCCTCTGTCCGTGGTCAGCAAACTGCGGCTTGCGAGCCACATGCGGCTCTTTGGCCTTTTGAGTGTGGCTCTTCCTAAGCCTTAGGAGTACCCTAATTACGTTAATAACAATGCACCTACCTATATAGCTTAAGTTTAAAAAATTTGGCTCTCAAAAGAAATTTCAATCGTTGTACTGTTGATATTTGGCTCTGTTGACTAATGAATTTGCCGACCACTGCTCTGGATGATATGACTAGTTCCCAAATATATCTCCAAAATAATGATGGGTCAACAATCTCCTCACTTGGACCTGCCATCTTTTATGTTTCTTTCTCTTCTTAGTCTATTGAAATATCCTGTTTGAGTCAACTAGTTCTTTCATAAGGAGTTCTCTCCACAGAGCAGTTGGCTCTTCCTTTTCTCTAACTTTTCCCTCCGGAGACACTGCTCCTAGAAACATCACTTCACCGAGGAGACCTGCGGCATAAAGAGGTCACGTGCTACTAGCTTAGGTCCACTCTGCTCACTCTCACGGTATTTTTTTTTTCAAAGGACCCATTGTTTCTCCAGTCAGCCTCATCTCTTTTAACAAAGTCCTTTCCCACATAGGTTCATGCTTATTGAGACTGTAATAATGGGCATGATTCAAATTCTTTTCTATGAAATCCTAAAAACCCATGTAAATTTGAGTATCGCCAGGCATGTGTTCCAAATGAAGATTGTGTGATAGGTAACAGAATTCTCAAACCATTTTGTAATAGTTAGGTTTGGCTGCAAGAGCATACTAAGGAATGGTGCCACTTAGCTCCTCCACAATCTGGCCTATAAAACTCTCAGCTCTGGTCCTCCAAAATAGGGTTACAGCAGTGCCCTAGCAATATATTAAAATTAGCCAATACAGTAACACATGCAATCATTTTTATGAGAAAGAAATAAAAAGTTTTGAGACCAATCCAGAGGCTAAGAATGCAGGACTTTTCCCCAAGAATGTGCTTTTTACTATGAAAATTCTAAGATTTTCTTTCTTCTTTGGGGCACTCTGGGCATTGCCCAGTTTTGTTTATGGCTCTTGCAGCCAAACCTAACTATTACAAAATGGTTTGAGAATTCTGTTACCTATCACACAATCTTCATTGGAACACATTCCTGGCGATACTCAAATTTACATGGGTTTTTAGGATTCCATAGAAAAGAATTTGAATCGTGCCCATTATTACAGTCTCAATAAGCATGGACCTATGTGGGAAAGGACTTTGTTAAAGAGCCTGAAGCCCCTTGAATAAATCTTTGCCACTCATTTCTAAAAATCACACACAAGGGATTAAAACTGTTTTAAGAGACTGAATTGACATTTTTTTAAAATATATTTTATTGATTTTTTACTGAGAGGAAGGGAGAGAGATAGAGAGTTGGAAACATCGATGAGAGAGAAAAATCGATCAGCTGCCTCCCGCACATCTCCTACTGGGGATGTGCCCACAACCCAGGTACATGCCCTTGACTGGAACCGAATCTGGGACCCTTCAGTCCGCAGGCCGATGCTCTATCCTCTGAGCCAAACCGGTTTCGGCTGAATTGACATTTTGAATGAACAGATCAACTAAGAAGAACCACCTGTCATATGGCCTAAACTGTGTACTTATACAAAGCACTATAATTTTCAAATCACTGTAACATATATTATTTTATTTTATTTATAGTGTTATAATAAAGTTATCATCAGTAGAAGCTATCATCAGTAGAAATAACCTAAGTTGTCTTCTACTCCAATTTTGTTCCTATAATCATGGTGGTGCTAATGACACCACATTGCTGATTTGAGTTATCTCTTTGTAGGAAAAATTAATACATTTTTTTAAATTAACTTTAAAATTGACTTTGACTAGCTAGTGTTCTTCTGTCTCAGTAATACTGCAATCCATGTCAATCATTCTAGATACATGATATTCTATCTTATTTGGGAGCACATTATAAAATTATATTTCTCAGAATAGTGTTTAAATTAAATATGGGAAAGAAAAATGTAAATTAGAAAATTTAAAATATCAAAATGCAGTAACATATTGGCAGTTCCCATCCATGTATTATCTTCTATTTGAAGACATGGCAAACGCACAGAACTTGTTCCATCTTCTGCAAACTCTGACACAAAGCTTGACATGTTCTAAAATGTCAAATATCCCATGTCAGTTACCAGTACCTTCTTTGGAATAGTATTCAAATCATTTTTATGCCAGTTTTATTTCCAGATACTATTTTGGATGCTTCACAAGGTATTCACGACCAAGAGGACTTTATGACATTTTTTCCTGGTAATTTCTTACACATCTTCATGGAATCTGCTCAGATAAATACAAATAGAAACTTACAAGGCATTTTGTTATTTTTTTTTTTTTGTATACCAATTACCTATCTCCAAAAGAGGAAACTTTAGCTTCAGTCACCAACTAGTACCTGGGTAACTTTGGAGTCATCTCGTCATACTAAAATGCTATGGCAAGTTAGCATTGTCTAGCTGCCACATCTTCACTGTGAATCTCTCTATGCCAAACAGACCTTTCCCGGGAAAATTTTAGAGGAAGAATAAGATTGAAATCTGTGTGCTTAACCATTTCCATAATTGTTCTGAGGGGTTGGAAGTTTGTTTAGGGTATGTTTTATCATTAAGCAACTTCCAGGAAATTATTTCATTGAATTATAGATGTTAGGGTGGCAAGAGGCCTAAAGAAAGCATCTGCCCCAGTCAACTATGCTCACACAGACAATAAATTATAAACCCACTTTATGGATGAACTAGCTGAGCCTCTGAGAGCTCAAGTGCTTTGAAAAAAAATCACACAGTTAATTCAACTAGAGAAAGGTACTTCTGTTATAGCACTTAGTATACTGTCATAATTGCCTGTGTAGTTCCTATATAATGGTCCATATGAAAATATTCTAAGCACATAAAGAGGTCACATCCATGTTTATCACTTTCGAATTACTGGCTCCTATTACCCTTCTTGGCATGTAGGAGACATTCAATAAATGGTGAAAAAAGTGATAAACAGTTGAATTATAGTTCCAATACTTACCGTGAAATACTACTCATGTGTGCACATGAAGAGGAATTTATTTTTGTTAGAAACTATTTTTGACACATCCTATTTGCATTAATAAATCATAAAATCAAATGATTTTCAGAGTAGGAGGGGGTGATACCATATGCTACAAAAATGAAAGAAGAAAACTAAATTAGGTTAGGTTCTTTAACGTCTGAGTATGAAAAGTGAAACAAAAATGGGTATCAATCCTTATTCCCTATTGTTCAGTGGAGCCCAAATGAGGCTTTATTTTGGAGGGGTTGTTGATACCCTTTACGAATAGAATCTAACAATAATTTTATAACCTTTTCAGGAAAGGTTATATTTCCCTTTCTCTCACCAGAGGAATTTATTTCTAAGCCAGAGTACTCAATATAATTCACATTGAAAATTAACTTCAAAAGCATCCTGCTTTCCTACCATCATCATTATTACAGGCCTCCAGGTGTTCTGTGCTCCACCTCTTTCAAGCAGGAAATTGTTGGGGTCTTTTTGACAGATTTAGAAACAGAGAACCAATAAATCCATCTGTAACCTCAAAGACCCATCTGTCAGTTGCAGACTGACAGGTCTTTGTTTTGTTTTGCTTTGTTTTGCTTTCCTTTATCCTGAGGGCACTAATGGGTGCTAATAATTGGGACATAAAGATAATCAAAGAAGAGACACAAACAGCATCAGATATCAGAGAATACCATCTGATTGCCCAGAGCATCTTTTTTTTTTCTCATCTCGCACTAATGTGCATGGGTTTACATAATAGTGTTTCTTTCAAATACAACTGTCAGAAAGTATCAGACTAAATTATTATTATTTAGTATTCAGGTGGCCACACATTCTGCCAGCAAAAAATAGAAACAACATATTAAAAGAGTAACTTTCTTGCAGAAAATACCTTTTCTTTTAAACATACACTGATTTACTAGAGCTCTATTATTATATGAAATACCTCTCAGGTTTTGAGTAATCATTCATCAAATCAACTTTGTATTGATTTTATCTTTCAACAAACTGGAAATTGATTCACACTCACAAACTCATTGTTCTGTCAGGTATATTCAATCTATACAAACAGGAAAATAATTAGGAGGAGAGAGAGAGAGAGAGAGAGAGAGAGAGAGAGAGAGAGAGAGAGAGAGGTCACTTTCTGAAATAAATGCCACCTGATGCAGAGATGATCCCATTATTCTTAGATGTCTTTCTCTGTTGTTTAATCCATAAAATGAGCTTCCTGTATTATTCTAGTCTTATAACTTAAAAAGTTCCAGCTGCAGTTGGGGCTGATGCCATGAAACTTCTAGAGAGAAAAAAATGAATGGCTTTCAATTCTGAAGACATTATATAAAGTTTGCATAAATATCTACAAAATACATGAAAATTGCTCAGTAATTTAGCTTTCTTCTTGGAAATCTGAGAGAAATATTGACAAATAATAATAGAGGCCTGATATTTGGTTTGACATTGGTTGGCAGCTTATTCCTTTTTAATCTAAATAAACATGCAAGCATTGTGGGTCATGTCATTTCCTTTTTTCTACTCTGCTATTATAGATTTTAGCACAATAGCTGATCTGAGAGTCATTGCTATGATCAAAGGCAAAACAAGCTAACTAAAGAGGTGTCTCTTTTTCATAAGACCATCTTAATGGCTTCAATGAAGTTAGATGTTTTGTTTTGGTTTTCTTGGTCTTCACTTTGAGATTTCTTATTTGAGCTAACCTTGAGCAAACCCAACACATGAGAAGTTAATTTCTTGGGTTCTTCTCTTATGCATCTTCCCTGGATAGGCCATGATATCTCCAAAATCTGTTAGTCCCACATCCCACCTCTTTGCAAAACAACTGTATGCTTGTCTTTATGGAAGGGTCCATGAATTGTAATGAGAATTTGTGTATCTGGTTACATCTATTTCAGGGATCAAATTCTGATGTTGAAGTGGATATAGAGGCAGTTGCCTACCAAGTACAAATATTTTGCGTATGAGAGGTGTTCTGTACTACATAGGGGCTAGTAAATAAATCCTATCTTCTCTCTCAGGGCATTTGAATATGAGACACACAGAGAAGACAAAAGACATTTGAAATGAGTACTATCAGTTTGGATGCTTTCTGACTGTAGCTAATAAAATACTCTGTCCCTAACTGAATTGAATAATAAGGAAATTAAATTGTTCACATAAGAAATCCAGAAGCAGAAGGGAGAACTAAGAGGGTGGCATAGGTAAACACCTATACTTGCTGCCTCTCACAACCACATCAAAATTACAACTAAAAGTCAGAACAACTACCACCCAGAACCACGGAAAAGCTGGCTGAGTGAAAGTTCCACAACTAGACAAGTGAAGAAATCACACTGAGACTGGTAAGAGGTGCAGAGGCGTGGAAAGTGCTGGCACCTGGACGTGCTGCTCTTTTCATTGGGAGGGAGATACAATCTCCCGCTTGCTTTGAACTCCAGTTCCAGGCAAGACTCTAGGGGACCAGACACATATGGGGAGAAACTGGACTGTCTGGCATTGGGCCAGAGCACAAGGGTGGCTTTCTCTCAGAGGTGCTCGCAGTGATCATTGTTCCTGCATGGGGGCGTGGGACACAGAGACCCGGGGACATCTCTGATGCAGGGATGACTGGCAGCCATTGCTGTTTGCTCCTCCCTGGTGATTCCCAGACGCCCTGCCCCACCCAATTTACAACCCTGCTGGGGTCCAACCCCAGCAGGTCCAGGGGTCCCCAAAGGTGTGGACGGAATCGGCGAAGAAGGAATGACACAGAGACAGCATTCAGTTGATCAGCAGCCTTGCCAGGATCTCTAGCCACAATCTCCAGCCAAGTT
>NW_006299220.1:2030883-2031899 GCF_000327345.1 Myotis davidii | reverse complement strand
AGCCTCTTAACTGCCAGGCTGGTAATTAATCACTTTAACTACGAACAATCATGCTTAAGCTACATAATCTTTACTCCCTGGAATGGAGATAAGAAACGCCCTAACCGTTGGAATAGAGATTGATAGGATTGAATCAACTGGTATAAATACAGATGTAACAAGACAACAGGACACAGAACTTAGAAGACAGAACTTAGAACACAGAACCTAGTCATAGCACCTAGAGACAGAACCTAGAGACAGAACATGGCAAAAGATCCTGGACAGAAACTGGCCACAGAACCTAGAGACAGAACCTAGTGAGAGAACCTGGCCAAAGAACCTAGAGACAGAACATGGCTACAGAACCTGGATAGAACATGGCAAGAGAACCTGACTAGAACATGGGAACCAAACCTGGCTAGAGAACCTAGTGAGAGAACATGGCTAGAGCACCTGGTTGGAGAACCTGGAGAACCTAGCAAGAGAACATGGACACAGAACTTGGCTGGAGATTGTGGCTAGAGATCCTGGCAAGGCTGCTGATCAACTGAATGCTGTCTCTGTGTCATTTCTTCTCGCCGATTCCGTCCACACCTTTGGGGACCCCTGGACCCGCTGGGGTCGGACCCCAGCACAACCCCACCCAAGCTGTGCACATCAGCTTTTACATATGAATGGCTTGTCCTTTCTCTGCCTAAAATCTGTCAAACTGCAGCTGGGTCAGAGAGCCCCAGAGCTTCCAACAGAAGGCCCAAGGCCTGGCAGCACCAGCCTGCCTTGCTTCACAGCTGAGCCTCATCTGGGCACTTCCAAACCCCATACAAAGAGGAGGAATCTGCAGATCTCTCTGTAGCTCCTGCTGGGTGGCTCCAGACAGTGGCTGACCTTGCACCTCCTTGGAGATCCAAGAGGCAGTGTACCCAGTGGTCAGAGTGAGACCATACCGGATTACAACACTTCACATCCATAAGAGACACACTCAAGGGGAAGACTCAGTGAGCACCCAAGCCCCACTGAAGTAAGTCCTGCCCCAT
>NW_006299220.1:2028041-2029595 GCF_000327345.1 Myotis davidii | reverse complement strand
TGAAATGCTGAAGGGTGTTCTTTAAGAAGAAGAAGAAGAAGAAAAAGGTTAATATAAAAAATTATGAATAACAAAGTGGCAACAAATACATATCTATCAACAAGTGAACCTAAAAATCAAATGAATAAAAAACCTGATGAACAGAACAGACTGGTGAATGTAATAGAATCAGGGGCATAGAAAGAGAGCAGACTGACAATTCTTGGGGAAAAGGGTTGTGGGGGTCGGGGATGGGAAGAGATTGGACAAAGAGCTTACACCTATGGATGAGGTCAGTGGGGTGGGGGAAGGCCTGGGGTGGGTTGGGAACCAGATGGAGGGTAGCTATGGGTGAAAAAAGAGGAACATCTGTAATAATCTGAACAATATATTTTTTTAAAAAAAAGAAGAAATCTAGAAGCAGGTGAGGTCTCAGGGAAACATTCCAAGTCTCCAGCTTCCCTTCCTGTTGAATCATGTTCTTTTTTTTTTTTAATTTTAAAACTTTTTTTTATTGCTTAAAGTATTACAAAGGGCATTACATATGTGTCCTTTTTTCCCCCACCCTTGACAATCCCCTGGCCTCCCCTACCCCCCCAGTTGAATCATGTTCTATCCATGGTTTTGTTCTCAGTCTGGAAGCAAACTTCCTGCAGAGTTTTACAGACCAGATTCAGAACCAACAGCACCCAAGACAAGAAGATAGGCTATTTTTTTCCTACTCTCTTGTCTTTAGCATAAGAAAACGTTTCCAGAATCCACACAGAAGACCTATCCTCTACCCTCCTGTCACATTTGTTAGTGTTTGATCAAATACCCTTTTTATCCCATCCTAATTGTTGTTAGTGAAACATTTCTAAGCCACTTGTGGTTGGTGAAGCTCAAATTGGATCAAGTTTTGTTCAATTAAATTCTTAAATTTTTAAAAATGCCTCAGTTAATCTTTTAACAATATCATCATGTAGCATCTCATGAATTACTAGTAATTTCTCAATTTATTAAAGTTTAAGATTGGAGGCAAGGAATATAAATCATTAAAACATATAGTGACATTATATTGATAATAATGAATGCTATTGTATAGTATCATAAATTATTCTATTGTGAATGGGAAGCTATTTAAGAGATTTGGGGGAAATTATTATTATATTTATGTTATTAGAATATCATAGCATCTTGATGACCATATAAAGGATAGTTTAAAAAAAAGGAGATGTTAATAGGCTACTGCAGTTATACAGGTCAAAGATAATAGGGAAATGAGATAGTACAGCAGTATTAGAGATAGAAAAAAAGAGCAAAAATTTTGTGATAGGTTGGGATAGTGAACTTGGTGAAAACTTTGCAATAGCTAACACTTAGGGAAGAACCCAATCCCTAGTTTCTTATATTGGAAACTGGCTCCTTGTGATATACTAAAAGTAGTAGACAACATAAGATGATGATTTATGGGCCTAGAATTGAAAAAAATAAATGACTAGTACACTTTGAGAGAGTTGAGTTTTAGATTCTTGTGTGATATTTAAATGCAATCTTCAAAAGACAGTTTTATATATAAAACTGATATATATATAT
>NW_006299220.1:2026221-2027952 GCF_000327345.1 Myotis davidii | reverse complement strand
ATATATATATATATATATTCTGAAGCATAGACCCAAGATCTAAATGCATCACATAAGTTTAAGATAATCATAATACAATTCTCAGGAGGAATATATGGAGTAATAGAAACAATGAGCCAATAATTGAGCCAACAATGCTATATAAGAATGGTGTAGAATAAGACCAGATAAAGTTCTTTGTCATTAAATATGACAATTAGAAGGTAATTTGAGTAACATCATTAAAAAATTTAATAGAATATTGGAGACAAAAATACAGTTGAAATTACCTGAAGGACAATAAGAAGTGATGAATTAGAGACACAAGTAGAGATTATTCTTCAAGAAGTCCACTTAAGAAGAAAAAAAAGTTTAAGAAAAAATCTAATGAATCACAAATTATAGAAAATGTAAAGCTTGGAATATTTTTAGGTAGCATGAAATGAATCAGCAGAAAGAGACATTTAAGGAGACAGAAAAAATATATATATGGAAAGAAATCATGAACAAGAGATGAGAATCATAAACACTGATATGGGAGATGGATCTTGAGAAGCAGAAGTGCATCTCAGACTGAAACTACTTGGAGGAACAATGATAGTGATATAACTATGTTGGAGGATAAGTTTTGTTAATGGAATTACCACCAACTTACTACAATTTGTTTATTTCTTTTCACTAAAATAAAAGGTCATGGTTAAGGGCTTGTTTAGAAGACTTGATTTTGGTAGGTGTATGAGAGGAATAAATAAAAGTCTTCAAGCAAAACAGATAAAAATGTGGAGGGGATTCAGGTGTAGGGTCATATTTAACATCTTGTCATTTTTAACAGATCAATCTAATATGGTGAGTTATTAGACTACAGAAATAGATCAAGGAACATGAAGGATTCATGTAAGATTATGAATTCAAAATTTCTATTGGTAGCATGATTGTGTGTTTTTAAACAGCTACATTCAGCCATGTTGATGCAAGAATTAAATAGACATAGACTTGAAATTAACTTGGGGCACTGGATTTCATTGTCTTGCTATTTTTAGCCTTAGTGCTTAAATACAAAGTTCAAGTTGCCACTAAAAGAACAGCTAGTATTGGAATATATGCATCTTTAATGACTGAATATAACATCATACAATCGATTACTACCCCCTTTCTACAGCCTGTGCTGTTGGTTCTTTCTCCTAAGTATGTCTGGAATCTAGTAACATCTCTTCAACTCCAACCCTGCCACATTAGTTCAAGGAACCACTCTCTTTCATGTAATCTGAGGCAATATCTAGGAAAAAATCCTAAGAAACCTGAAACACTCATCAGAAAGGATACATGCACCTCTATGTTGATAGCAGCACAATTTACAATAGCTAAGATTTGGAAACAGCCTATGTGCCCATCAGCAGATAAGTGAATAAAAAACTATGGTATCTCTTATAATAAAAGAGAAACATGCAAATTAACCATCCCTCTGCTATACTCAAGCCATGCCCACCAGCCAATCAGGAGCAAGTATGCAAATTAACCCAACTAAGATGGCAGCAGCCATGGACTGGAGCGATCAGAAGGTTTAGGTTGCTCCTGGCAATGGAGGACGCCAAGCTTCCCACCTGCCCTGCCGGCTCTGAGCTCCACTCAAGGCTACAAAGTTTCAATTATAGAAGATAATTCCAGCCAGCGTGGCCTCTGCTCAAGGAGGGGCTGGGAGACTCCATTGCCAGGGGCAACCCAGGTTTTAAGAACCTGGGCTCACTCAAGGTT
>NW_006299220.1:2016500-2025882 GCF_000327345.1 Myotis davidii | reverse complement strand
TAATGACTGAATATAACATCATACAATCGATTACTACCCCCTTTCTACAGCCTGTGCTGTTGGTTCTTTCTCCTAAGTATGTCTGGAATCTAGTAACATCTCTTCAACTCCAACCCTGCCACATTAGTTCAAGGAACCACTCTCTTTCATGTAATCTGAGGCAATATCTTCTACTAACTGCACTCACAGTTATTCTTTTTTCTTTGATTTTAGTTATGAAATATTTTAACATTCAAAAACTATTGAGAATCATGATAGATATTTATTTTGTCATATATATCAGGGAGATTTTAAAGGAAAAAGAGAAGAAAATATAGTTATAGTTATGATATTTACTCTTTCTTTCTTATTTCATTCCTATCCTCTCCTTCCAGGAGGTGAACGCTATCCTGGATATGGTGTTTATCACTTCCATGTATATTTAAAAATAAATTTATTATATACTCATTATAAATTAAAACATACAAATATTGGTTTTGTAATTTAAAATCATTTAAATAGTATCATACTTCACTTGACCATACCAGGCTATGTTTAAAAATATAACTATATATATATAGTTATATAACTTATAATATAAGTTATATATTATATTAATATATATAAATAAAAGAGAAACATGCAAAATGACGGTACCTCTGCTACACCCACAAGCCAATCAGGAGCAATTATGCAAATTAACCCAACTAAGATGGCAGCAGCCATGGACTGGAGCGATCAGAAGGTTTAGGTTGCTCCTGGCAATGGAGGACGCCAAGCTTCCCACCTGCCCTGCCGGCTCTGAGCTCCACTCAAGGCTACAAAGTTTCAATTATAGAAGATAATTCCAGCCAGCGTGGCCTCTGCTCAAGGAGGGGCTGGGAGACTCCATTGCCAGGGGCAACCCAGGTTTTAAGAACCTGGGCTCCACTCAAGGTTACAAAGGTTCAATTATAGAATTTAAATCCCAGATACCTGCTTCCAGCCTGGGGCTGTGGCCAGCCTGAAAATGTCCATCAGGCCTTTACCCAGGCTGGCCAGGCACCCAAGTAGGGCCCCCCACCCTGAAGAGGCTGTGGGAAGCCTGCAAACAGCCATCAGCCCCTCACCCAGGCTGGCCAGGCACTTTAGCAGGACCCCCACCCTGATCCAGGACACCCTTCATGGCAAACCAGCTGGCCCCCACCTGTGCACCAGGCCTCTAACCTATATAATAAAAGGGTAATATGCAAATTGACCCTAACAGCAGAATGACTGGGAATGACTGGTCACTATGACACACACTGACCACCAGGGGGCAGAAACTCAATGCAGGAGCTGCCACCTGGTGGTCAGTGCACTCCCACAGGGGGAGCTCTGCTCAGCCACAAGCCAGGCTGATGGCTGCCAGTACAGTGGAGGTGGTGGGAGCCTCTCCTGCCTCCTCAACAGTGCTAGGTATGTCTGACTGCAGCTTAGGCCTACTGACTGTTGGCAAGTGGACATCCCCCAAGGGCTCCCGGGCTGCCAGAGGGATGTCTGACTGCCAGCTTAGGCCTGATACCCTGGGGAATGGGCCTAAGCCAGCAGGTGGAAATCCCCCGAGGGGTCCCAGACTGCAAAAGGGCACAGGCCAGGCTGAGAGACCCCCCAAAGTGCACAAATTTTTGTGCACCGGGCCTCTAGTATAGATATAAGCCTAATATGCAAAGTATCCCCTTGGGAGTTAGACTGACCAAGAGTTCGATCATTCGCTATGACTTGCATTGACCACCAGGGGGCGGTGTGGAATGAAGGAAGGCCTGGGCCAGCAGCCGGCAGCTGCTAGGGACCCTACCAGTACATGAATTTCATGTACTGGGCTTCTAGTATAATACATTTAAACACATAAATTATTCAGGCATATTGAGCAACATTTGTAAAATATAGCCATACATTGAAAATGAAAGGACTATATTATGTTCATGAATTGCAAAAAATTGTTAAATGTCAGTTCTCTCTGATTTGAGCTATAGATTCAACACAATCCTTTTTAAATTGCAGCATGGTTTTTCCAAATACAAACTGACAAGCTGAATTTAAAATATATATAGATTCAAATGATCTGGAAACAATTTTTAAAAGAAAGGATAATGATAGAGGCACTATCATGTTTCAATATTTACTATCTTTCTAGATACAGTAGTCAAGATTCTGTAATTAGAAAGTACAACACAGGAATTGAACAGAATAGAGCCCATGAAAAGATCCACATGTGTTGTCAATTATTAACTCAAAATATGTCATAGATATAACAATAAAAAGTAAAAGCATAAAATTTCTAGAAGAAAATCTTTGCAATCGTGTAGTATATTAATATTTATTAACATACCAGTACAAATAAGAAAAGTAATAACAAGATATTTTTAAGGAAAAGAAAGACAAGCCACAAAATGTGTAAAATAATTTTAATATATATCTTAAAAGCAATTTTATTAAGAATGTACAAATAGCCTGGCCAGTGTGGCTCAGTGGTTGAACATTGTCCCATGCACCAAGAGGTCCCTGGTTCAATTCTCAGTCAAGACACATGCCTGGGTTAAGAGCTCATTCCCACATAGGGGCCTGCAGGAGGCAGATGATCAATGATTCTCTCTCATCATTGATGTTTTTATCTCTCTTTTATTCCCCTTCCTCTCTCTAAAATCAATAAAATATATTTTTTAAAAGAATGTAGAAATAGTTCATAATGCAATAATTAAAACATAAATAACTTGTCAAACACACTACATTAGAGAAAATATAAGAATGGTCAAGAAGCAGATAAAATATGTTAGACATCATTACTCTTTAGGAAAATAAAATTACAGTGAGATTATAAACTTTTTAAAATAGCTAAAATTAACAAGATTGATAATGCCAACACCTGGAAAGAATGTGGAATACTGGAATTCTTATGTGTCTTTTTTTAAAATATATTTTATTGATTTTTTACAGAGGAAGGGAGGGATAGAGAGTTAGGAACATTGATGAGAGAGAAACATCAATCTGCTGTCTCCTGCACACCCCCTACTGAGGATGCGTCCAGCACCAAGGTATATGCCCTTGACTGGAATCGAACCTGGGACCTTTCAGTCTACAGGCCGACGCTCTATCCACTGAGCCAAACCGGTTAGGGCTCTTATAAGTTTCTGGTGACAGAAAAAATGGTAGAACCACCTTAGATAATAGTTTGAGACTTCCTAAGTCCAATATACCCTTTTCATACAACTCACAAATTATATCTATTGGTATTCAAAACAACTATATTACTAATAGCAAAACATTTGAAACACCCAAGTGTCTATGAACAGGTAAATAGATAAAATATAGTATATCCATATGAAACACTAGTTAGTAACAAAAAGAAAATAACTAAATCACTCTACATTTTGAATGAATTTAAAAACTATTTTTCTGAATTAAAAAGCCAGACAGAATAGTACTCACAATATTATTTTGGTAACATAGAAATCAAGACAATAAATACTTATATCTAGTGATAGAAATTAGACTAGTGTTTGGAAGAGGAGTTGGAAGGAACTGTTGTCTGAAAAGGAACACAAAAAGTTTACCCAATATAATAAACATTCTCTGTATCTTGATTTTATGATTGCAATTTATTGTTTATAGGTCAAACAAATAATATGATCACAAAAAATTACAAGAAAAAATAGAGATACAAGTATATAATGTTGCTAAGTTAGCCAACAAAACAATTTTACAGAGAGAAAGGGAGAGGGATAGAATGCTAGAAACATCGATGAGAGAGAAATGAGAGAGAAACATCGATCAGCTGCCTACTGCACACTCCACACTGGGGATGTGCCCCCAACCAAGGCACATGCCCCTGACCGGAATCGAACCGGGGACCCTTGAGTCTGCTGGCCAACGCTCTATCCGCTGAGCCAAACTGGTCAGGGCCCAACAAAACAATTTTAAGCTAATAATAAAGTTTTCAAAATTTGATACAGAAAAAGAGGAAATAGGAACTAGTTTGAGTAAGCTAGTCTTTGTCTTGCATTGCACATGTGAAAATTAAAAGATTATGAAATAAATTTTTATTTTTAAAGTTGTGGAAGAAAAAAAAGCACCCGAGGATTTCAAGACAGATTTTTTGTTACCATTTAATATTTTTCTCCATGAAGGCCTGTTATATGCTTTTTAAAATGCTTTATCCTTAAACTAGTGCTTCTTTAAGACATTTTTCTTGCTTGCTTTCTTAAGAGTAAGTTCTGGAAATTCACCCATACCCTCTTGCATCTTGTTTTTATTAAGCAGTATTAATCCTGGTTGTCCAGAAAACTGTACAACAACCCCCAAATAACCTTCATCATTTCCCCCAAGAGGGCTTATAAGGTATCTGTATGCAAATAGGATTCCATGTAGCCTTCTCCCTGTAACCTTGTGTTTACTTATAAGAGCCTTTTCCTTTTCCTCTCCCAAGTTACAAAATTAGAGCCCTATTCAATATAATAACCCACGGAAACTCCCAGGTGCCAAAGACAAAAGAGCAGGAGAGGTGTAGTGGGTCTGAGGCACTTTAACGCAATGGTTTTATCTACACATGCACAAATATAGTTGGATCATAGGAATTTGATTTAACCAACCATGCAATTATATAATGTTAGAATTGGGAAGGAATATATTGGGTCCAATCTGATTAAACTGTGTTTCCATGGTCCTTAAACATGCTTTATTATTCAGTTGCTAAATATCAGCAGGTATTAGACATTTGTTTTTAAGACTCAGTGTATATTCTTGTCTGAATTTCCCCAAAATATCAAAGTTTTACGTGCTCAGAAAGGTATGTGTGTAATTCTTTTATTGAGCTTCATAAATAAGCATTTTTCTTTACTATTGTTGACATGCATAAACTCTTGAGATTCTTCCAAATTCTCCAATAATATTGTTAGGCATGTCAAAATGCTATTAGTCATTCTGTCTGAAACTAAAAGTGGAGATGGGGTGGGAAATCTAAGAATGTTAAGCTATAATGAAATTTTAAAAACTCAAGAAAACATTGATTTTTAACACAAAAATTTTAAACAATACATTCATGATGAAGAAACTATTTCTGGACTCATTCCTACATTTTAATAGAAATAAGATTGATAAGATAGTAAATCAATATTAGAAAGAATAATTCATGAATAGGTATTAATATCTATAATAATAAAAGCATAATATGCTAATTAGACCAGATGTCCTTCTGGACGACCTTCCGGATGAAACTGGGCCTGCAAGGGAAGCCCAGGTCCCAGGTGCCAGAAGGAAGCCAGTGCTGGCAGCCGAGGAAAGGAAGGCCTACTCTTGCACGAATTTCATGCATTGAGCCTCTAGTACATGTATAAATTCCAACTGAATGATGAGTTATATCTAAGAATGGACATATAAAGAGACAATAATTGTTCAGACTTGGTTATTGATATTGTTTAAAACGATGTCAATTAAAACTTCAGTAGATATCTATGTCCTTGTTCTGACTCAATGGTGGTACCTGAAAAGAGTGTCATCAACTAGTATTCAGATTTACTATTGAAAAACATGAAAGTTCTGGTGGTATCAGATCTCCTTTAATTAAAAAGTGTATTTAATTTCTCTTGCAAAAACTTTGACCCCCCCAAGACCTAGACAAGTGTGTGACACAAATTCTAATGACACAGCAAATACTTGATGAATTATTGAATGAATACATGAAATCAAACATGCTTAATTTTTAAATCGGACACTATTTTATGCCTAAAATGTTCTCTAAAATAATTTAAGTATCATCAGTAGTCACACTTTTACAGAACTTAGTACAACATGGATTAAAAACAACTTTTAAAAACATCTACCTGCCTGACAAGGTCAATGAGGCATAAGTTTTTAAAGTTAAAAATCAAGGATGCCAAATCAACCTATCCTTCTGCACAAATTACCTTTTAATTCTTCTTGTGAAATGAATACAGTAATAATATTGATAATAAAAATACTATTAAGCAGTTATACATTATATTTTGTCTACATTTTCAAATATGTAGATAATTTGAATGCAAGTAGATGATTATTTTACTTTGCATTTGTGAAATTATTGGCTTTTTTATAAATAGCCAATCAAAGAGCTTTAATATAATAAGGGTTAAGAAAGAGGAGAGTTGAATTTTCAGTTTATAAATTGCTAATCCCTTTTATGGAAGAATCAGCACAATTTTTATCAGAAGTTTTTAAAGAATTAAGCCATAAGGAGCAAGATTTTCATTATTTCTTCTTCAACATTCAAAATGAAGAAATGATTTACAAATTTATTACAGGCACTTTGACTACCTTGAAATTTTTTTCTGAAAGGTGAATCCGTTAACTGATAAGAACTTGAGCTTTTCCAGAAGAAATATATTTTAAATTAGGGCTTAGATTTTATCTATGGCATAGCTTTTATATAGAAATGCAAATTTATAGATTTCTTAAATCTTGTCGAATTAATATGACTATTACAATGTTTTCTTTCTGGGTACATTAAAATATGTCAATTTCACATAAATGTCTATCTTGTTTCCATTTTCAATGGTTGAATAGCAAAACATAGCATTTTACAAATCTCCAAAATAATCATAACTGGGAAGAAATCTAGCATAATATTAACAAAGTAACATGTGGACATAACCGGTAAAATGATACTGGGTGTGGTTAAATGTCACCTTTATTTTTGTAGGCACAGAGTCTAAAAATAGGAGGTAGAGATGTTCATAAATTCACCTGCTGAATATACAGATGCAATTGAGAAAAAACAGTCAGATACATTCCATGAAAGCCTTTGAGCTTTAATCATACGCAGATAATAGAAACTTTGTCACAGAGTTCATGAAGTGCGATTGGGATTAAATTTGAAAACATGTAATGAGAGGCTTTCACAAGACTGGCATTGACTCGGGACCTGAAGACTCATAACCAAAGACACTCCTCTGCAAGTTTGCGGTGGTGTTTTTAGGTGTAAGGTCTATGATAAATTCATTCCATCCCTGGATGTCTTGCCTAGAGATATGTATGATTTTTAGTTCCTCTTTAAACTTTGTGAACTATGCAATTCCTTTCCAATAAATTACTATTTTTGCTTAAGTGATTTTAAATTTTAAGTTAGCCAGAGTTTATTTCTGACTACTACCAAATAATCATAATGAATATCAAAGTCAGTAGCAAAAGTAGCTTATGGAAAACATAGCCGTAGAAATATGGAGTATTCAGAATTGGTTATTGGGTTGAGATGAACCAAAAGATTAACTATTTGGTTCATATTTTATTACTTCCTTTGTTGGCCTGAAGCCATATATCTACTAAATGTTAGATCCTGGTATCAATATTTCTATTAGAATCTTTCATTTGCTGTTATTAGAGATAAGTTTTTATATTAAATTATAACTAATCAGAAGGAAATTATATAATTCATAGAATTAAAGGGGAAATTTTTGACTAATTGGACCAGAAAAGAGATAGGAATTATCATGCTATCTTGACCGAGTAGTCATTCTTTTTTGATGTGTGACTCTTGGCTAATTAGAAATTTTTAGAGACTAAATGTTTGATAATAGATCTAAGAGAGTTAACAGGGTCCCTAGATGGGTTTGGGAATTAAACTGACAACTATAGACTAACTGAATAAAATCATACAAATGTTAGTAAATCTTTACATATATGTAGAAGCCTCCAAAAGGGAATGAAGACCAGAAGAAGGGACCACAGCAAGAAGATTTTATACCTTTTGGACAAAAAGACTATAAATTTGTGAAGAATTGACAGGAAGAAGGGTTTTGAGATAATAAATGATGAAAAGTAACTGGGAAACTCAGTGTTAATTTAATAAGATGTGTTTGTGTAAATTTATTGAACCCAAATTCCTGGTCTCTGGTGATAAGAATGTCTTCCTTCCTCCTAGTACAGGGACTGTACCTTTCACATGGGAGTTTTATGACCCATTTCAGGAAAAAAGGGGGGCAGAGTGTCAAAGTGACTTTCTTATTGCTGTCATTTTTAGAAAACTCCTTCAGCTTAAGTTCTTTAATATGCTGTATTTTGAGGTAGTATGTCCTGAACCCATCAAAGACACAAGAAAATGTTCATCATAAACTATCAGATGAACTCAAGAGCACCAAATAATAGTGGGTCTGACCCTAACAGCCCTAAAGGCAGAAAGGTGATGAGAAAGTTACTCTCTAAATATATCCTACTGTTTTCATATTGCCACTCGTCCCACAGCCTACAATTCCAGTCACATGAAGAGCTTCTTAAGTCTGCATGATTAAGAATGTAAAACCTGTATCCTCATTTACAAAAAGGCCCACTAAGCTGCACCAACTGCAGTTGGAAGTAAATTGCTTATACCTTGCCATTTAAACAAGGAATGACCTCTAAAAATTATGGAAAAAAATATTTTCCAGTGGACATAAACGTGTGTTCATTTGTTTTCTACTTTGCCTGAAATGTGAAATAACCATGCTTAATTAGATGTTAGGTTTCCCCTGGGAGGAGCAAGATTGGAGGATTAGTGACAAAAAGATGTGGGAATAGGAAATCGGTCCTCTTGAGTAGGTCTGGAGCTTGAAAAATGTCTGTTTGGTGTAACCACTCAACAAATCTTTTTCACCACCATCCCTTCTCCCATTAGAGAAGGGGATTTTAGTAATCAGGGAAGCAGGCAAAACATCTCTGCATATTGTCATCCTGGTCAGTGAGCCAGAGGACCAACTAACTGTCTAACGGGCAAAGCAACCATGCAAGGAAGACAATGCAGAGATTAAAATACATGTATTTTCCTTGAACACTGACCTGGTTACTCTCATTGTCAAGCCTTTGATTTTCTGGAAATAGGAACCAATATTGAGTTTTTATTTTTGAAAAATCACTTAGAATATCAGTCTGGGTTGGTTAATTGAAGGAGGCAGAAATGTGCCCTCACTGGAACAGTTCCTTAGAGTCACTTAAATTACTCTGAGTTTGGATTTGTCTACTGAATAGTGTGCCCTCCAAAATCATGTCCTCCCAGGACTTCAGAATGTGACCTTATTTTAGTTCACATGGAATTAGTAATTAATTAAGATGAGATCACCTTAGATTGGAGGCAGGTCCTGCATCTAATATGAGTGGCATCTTTATAAGAAGGGGGAAATGTGAACACAGAGGCTGTGATATTGTGATTTATAGTAAGGAATACATACATATTTGATCTTCATCCACTGTTTCTGGCACATATCTCCTAAGACTCTTGTCATTTCATATATAACAGCCTTACAGGCATCTTTTATAATAATAGTTTTGTTCCCAGCTTCTGAAATAGCTCCAGAGCAATAAAGGTAAAATGGGTTTCTTTTTTTTTTTTTAATTCATAAAACAAGCCCCTTTTCACTACACCAGAGTTTATGTCAATCAGGTG
>NW_006299220.1:2008048-2011740 GCF_000327345.1 Myotis davidii | reverse complement strand
AAGTTCACATGGAATTAGTAATTAATTAAGATGAGATCACCTTAGATTGGAGGCAGGTCCTGCATCTAATATGAGTGGCATCTTTATAAGAAGGGGGAAATGTGAACACAGAGGCTGTGATATTGTGATTTATAGTAAGGAATACATACATATTTGATCTTCATCCACTGTTTCTGGCACATATCTCCTAAGACTCTTGTCATTTCATATATAACAGCCTTACAGGCATCTTTTATAATAATAGTTTTGTTCCCAGCTTCTGAAATAGCTCCAGAGCAATAAAGGTAAAATGGGTTTCTTTTTTTTTTTTTAATTCATAAAACAAGCCCCTTTTCACTACACCAGAGTTTATGTCAATCAGGTGACTTCTGGAAAGCACCTAGGATGAGGGCTGGTTGGCAGAGGAGAAACAATAGTATGAATGGAAAGGACTAAACTTTTAGCCCCACCCATGGAGGTGGGGAGAGGGGCTGGAGGGTGACTTAATCATGAATGATCAGTGATTTGATCTGGCATGCCTAAGTGAAGAGGCCTCCATAAACCTCCCTACAAAGCCAGGTGCTGGTTGGTGAACAAGTGGAGGTACTGAGAGAGTGGAGCTTCCGGAGAGGGCATGGAAGTGCTACACCCCTTACCATATACCTTGCCCTATACATCACTTCCATCTGGTTATTCCTGGTTATATCTATACATACAAAAGGCTAATATGCTAAGTTTTCAACTGTCTGACAGGTCACTATGATGCATACTGACCACCAGGGGGCAAACACTTAATGCAGGAGCAGCTGAGCTGCAATGACTTTGCAGCAGCAGTTCTTGGGTGATGAACCCCAAACCGATTCCTCGTGGGACTGCATGATTCTAACTTTGGCCATGGGTCATGTTGTTGCTGGGACACTGTCGGCCCGAATCTGGTTTACTGCACACTTGTATTTGTGTTCCACACCCTGTACAACAGCAACTTTGCAGAGTGCCCTCTTGAACTCTGGGACCCTTCAGAGAATGTTGGAGAGCTGGTTTCCACCCAATCCCACAGGTCAGGCTGAGGGACCCCACCTGCTGGAGGGACCCTGCTCACTCAGCAGATGCCAGGGAGGGACTGAGGGAGGTTGGATCTGGGGCGTGTCCAGCCATCTGGCCCAGCCCCACCCAGCTGGCCACCTTCTAATTAATTTCTTTTCAATGTGCATCAATCCCTGCACTGGGTCACTGGTCCTTTCATAATAAACTAGTAATCCAGTAAATAAATTGTTTTACTGGATTCTGTGAGCTGCTCTAGCACATTAATTGAACCCCAGGAGGGGGTTGTAGAAACCTCCTATTTGTATCCAGTTAGTAACAAGCACAGGTGACAACATGTACTTCCTATTGGCATCTACATGATGGGGATGAGAGGTTGTAGTCAGTTTTGTGGGACTGAGCCCTTAGCCTGTGGGATCTGATTCTATCTCGAGGAGATGATGTCAGAAATTATAGGAGAGCCAGCTGGTGCCTGGAGAACCTGAGGACTGCTTCATTTGGGAAACTCCCCCTCCCGCCCCCAATTCACCTCCCACACATACACATTTGGTCGTGAATAGTGAGAGTGGCTGTGAGTATAGTGTGAGGGTAGGGAAGACACTGAGAGGAGTGTGTGTGTGTTTATGGAAGCACAGACACAGAGAAAGAACAACACATGAAGACAGAGAAAGAGATGGAATGATGTGTGTCTACAGCCAAGGAACACCGAGGGTTGTTGGCAGCACCAGAAGCTGAGAAAGGCATGGAGGGACAGATTCTTACCAAGAAACTTCAGAGGGAACATGGCCAACACCGTCGTTTCAGACTTCTATCCTCCAGAACTTCAGTAGAAGAAATCCCTGTTATTTTAAGCTGTTCAGTTTGTGGTACTTTGTTATAGCAACCCAAAGAAACTGATACAGGTCCCTGGTCTTGTCAGATCTCTGCTACCACCTATCTATGGATCGACTGAATCACATCTTCTTTCACAAACAAAGCATTTGCATTATACGGGAAAAGAGGACAAAAAGCATTTGGTTCTCAGATGATTTAGGTGGGTGGCTGGGTTGTGTTCTACTGTTGTGATGAATTAGATGATAGGATTTTAAAAGGTTGTATTGGGGCATGTTCTTTTTTGTGAAAATTGTAGAAATAAACATAAAAAGAAGTGCCTCCAATGTTTATTATGCAATGCTGTGTATAAAATGAGAAGAAAATTGGTTTACTTGTTTTCCAGAGATAATTTGATGGTTTAGAACAGGGGTGGGTAAACTTTTTGACTCGAGGGCCACAATGGGTTTTTAAACTGGACCGGAGGGCTGGGACAAAAGCATGGATGGAGTGTTTGTGTGAACTAATATAAATTCACAGTAAACATCATTACATAAGAGGATACAGTCTTTTTTTTTTTTTTTTAGTTTTATTCATTTCAAACGGGCCGGATCCGGCCGCGGGCTGTAGTTTGCCCACAGCTGGTTTAGAACTTTAAATTATATTACCTTTTCTGACAAGAGCTAGATCCCATATTCTCAACTGTACTCCATTGGATTTGCAAAGTTTTAAAGTAGAAGAGTTATCAGAACAAATAAGCAATAAAATAGATGATGAAGAAACATGTAAGACTATTAGTATGTTTTAGAAAAATAAAAACCAACCTCAGGGAAGTTACTGGGACAAATAGTTGACAAAGCCAAACACAGGCTGCATTTTGTACCACACAACACAGGCATTTAGTAAATGTGAATATGTTTTCATTATTGCTTTCCTTTTGCTATCATTAGTGTTATTAATTTATGAATCACTGCAGACTTAGAAAATATATGGTAATTGTAAAGCTTAATTAAACGAGGCCGGGTGCTACCAGAGTAAATGAATAAGTAACACTTCCAAGTTCATTATAGAAAACCTCAGCAGTTCTATGTTATTAAAATTCATAGTAATAGGTTCTTTTTTAATAGATAACTTTTGATCTTTTCCTACCTCAAATATGGCATTAATCTCATAATTCATATAACCATAGCATAGGTAACCAAAAACATGCCTTTTGGCACATTGCTATGTATTTGTCCTAGATTCTACAGAAATTGAAGCCAATCAAAGATTGTTAGATTAAAATATTTCAGAAGGGAAAAAGGAATTGGAATTGAAGCAGTAGTCAAGGTTTCCTACACTTCATTATTAAACTGTGTTTTTTTTAGAAAACACATTTCAAGGAAAACTAGATTGCTAGTCTATTCATAATTTAAGATCTCATTCCCCCATAGATACAATTATATTGTAGTGAATTTCTTATTATAAAAATATTTCATATCTAATGAGTGCTTCCTGTGTGCAGGGTACCATTCTAAACTCTGTTCATATACATGTGAGCTCACTTAATGCTCACAGTTCAATGAAGGAATTACTGAAATTATTCTCATTTGCCAGAGGAAACTTTGGCATAGAGAGAGGTTAAAATGACTTCTCCAAGTTCATATGAAATTGAAATAACATTCCTTAATATTAACTAGTTAAATATGTAGAAAATAAGATTTCCCACAAAACTCATAAACTAACATGGCATTTTTCCAAATTTGTTTTACTTTCCCATTAGAAAAATACTACGTACTGTAAGGAAAGAAGTGTATGAACACAAAACTTCAAAAGATGTTGGTTTAAACAAATATAGCCATGTGTGCTGTATATATATATAT
>NW_006299220.1:1992215-2008016 GCF_000327345.1 Myotis davidii | reverse complement strand
ATACCTATACAAATATATAATCTATATTTATCTATCTATAGATATGTAATTTAAATTTATATACCCATATATATATATTCATATGCACATATGCATATATATAGTGTATGTATGCATGAAGTCTCTAGTCTTTAATAAGCTAATGTATATTATTATTCATCCAAAGGAGGATATAGAAACTTAGTCAAAATATTCTAGGCACTTAACTAGGCACTACATTCTAGGCACTCAACTAGGAACTAAGGATGCAAAAATGACTGAGATATTTGCAGTTCTATGTAATACTGCTAGAGAAGTCATGTATAATAAGGGCCACGAAGAAATGCAAGGTATAACTTAAACATATAAAAAGCAATCTCAAGGAAGTTTTGGAGGAAATGACATTTACAAGTTTTTGGAATAAAATCAGGATAAGAATGAATTGTTAGCTGGATAGAAGAGAAGATATTGCAGATCAAAATAAATCATGAACAAAGATGCTGAGGCAATAGAGAGAATGGTGGATTTAGGTAATTATGAAAAATTTAACATAGCTAGATTAGGAAGAGTAGAATGATACTTCCAGAAGGTGAGCCAATGAATTTGACAGGTTCAGAGACTGAGTGAGATCTGATAAGGATTTTGAATTTTATCCTAGGTCTAATTAGTCAATAAATGAGTTATTAGCAAATGTATGCCTATAACAATTATCCATTGTATAAAAATGAAGAGTAGGCCAAAACCGGTTTGGCTCAGTGGATAGAGCGTCGGCCTGCGGACTGAAAGGTCTCAGGTTCGATTCCGGTCAAGGCATGTACCTGGGTTGCAGGCACATCCCCAGTAGGAGATGTGCAGGAGGCAGCTGGTCGATGTTTCTCTCTCATCGATGTTTCTAACTCTCTATCTCTCTCCCTTTCTCTCTGTAAAAAATCAATAAAAATATATTTAAAAAAAAAATGAAGAGTAGTTGTCACTTATCTCATTATCTGCTTTAATAGTATACAGGTCATATTAATTCTGCCTCCAAAGTACATTGTGAATCTATTTGCTTCTCTTTATGTCTATTGCTGCCATTCTGCTCTATGCCACCATCCACCCTGTCTCAGCTTTATTGAATGGATTACCTGCTAAGTACTCTGCTATCAGTTATTACCACGCACAATTTCTAATCTTAACTTTGGACCCAAAGATCATTTTAACATACACATCAGATTATATTCCTCCCCTGTTTAAATACCTCCAGTGAGTATCCATTGCTAATAAAGTATCAATGCTTTACTACGGCCATTAAGACCCTTCATGCTTTTGTTTCTAATACCCAATCTTGCCAACTCCCACCTTAGAGTGTTTGAACTTTCTATTCCTCTATCTGCACTCTCTTTAATTACTCTGTAGTATAGGCATTCCAAGGGCATTTTGGCAAAGGGAGGAAAAGATCAGCATTCATTTTCAATCAAGTGATATAAGATTTGTAAACTTGTTGCTTTGTATAGTTATAACATCTCTTCTAGAGAGTTCTAGAACTCTCCTAAGAATTGCTTAAATAACTCAAAATTCCAAAACTTTCAGACAATTGAAATTAAAAACAACGAAAGCTGACACCTGATTTTTTTCAGAGGGTAAAACTAATTTTGGAGTTGGGAAAGTACATAAAATTTATAATTAGCTCAAATTTCTATTTTCCATTTTATATGTAGATATATGCATAGGAGGAAATCTGGGTATTGCTTTTTAAGTGAGGACAGAGAACTGTAATTCCCCAGTGCATGAGATATTAAAGGCTGAGACATACTTTCCACTACTCTTGCTAATTAGGATGTTTTACTCTTAGTACTTTAAAAAATGCTCCTGCAAAAACAATAGATGGATTGCCAATGTCCTTGAGGGTGTCTCTCTACAGTAGATGCTGTGATTGGGTGTGGTTCCTGGGTTGATTACTCAGTCTAAGTAAGTAGCACATTCTGTAAATAGCAAGCAACACCATCTGCACAGGCTGTGTTTTTGACTGTTCATAAGCTACAGGAAATCAACTTTGCCCTAATTTCCTCTGTGATTCAATACAGTGGAAGCCAAGGGAATACAAGCTAATGTGACCTTTAAATGCATCCGTATGATATTAAGGTCCAGATAAAAAAAATTGGGATGAGGTAGCCTGCACTTTAATATCAGAAATTTGCATTTTTCTGGTCTTAGTAAATAAAGCTTAGCAACTTTGGAGTTGCTAGTTTTAATAACAGGAATTGCTTCAAATTCACAAACTATATTTATGCTTAACTTGTAAAGCTTAAAGTTGTAAAGGCTATTTTAAAGTAATTATTATCTAGTAATGTAGTTTGATGCCCAAATTTAATATAATAAGATTATAATGTGACTTTTTTTACAATAGTACAGTGGACACACCCTTATCCATGGGGGATAAGTTTCAATACCCCCAGTAGATACCTGAAATCTAGGATAGTACTGAGATCCTGATATATACTATGTTTTTGCTATACATGCGTGCCTCTAATAAAGTTTATAAGTTAGTAACAATAAGAGATTACAACAATGACTACTAATAGAATAATTATAACAATATACTATAATAAGAGTTCTGTAAATGTAGTTTTTCTCTCAAAATATCTAATTGTACCATACTCACCCTTCTTGTGGTTTGGGATGCTACAATGCCTCTGTGAATAGATGGAGTGAGGTGAATGATGGAGGTAGGCATTGTGATGTAGTGTTAAACTACTGTGTTACTTCAACACAAGCACTGTGAGAGACTGACAGATTATCCAAAAACTGAGATGGATACTAAGTGACTAAAGAGCAGGTAGCATATACAGGGTGGATACTTCGGACAAAAAGATGATTCATGTTCCTGGCTGGACAGAACAGGACAGCATGAGATTTTATCATGCTACTAAGAATGGTGTGCAATTTATAACGTATGAGTTGTTTATTTCTGGAATTTCTCATTAAATATTTTCAGCCTGATGTTGACTGGGATGAATTGAAACCATGGAAAGCACATCTGTAGTTAAGGGGGCACTACTGTTATTTCTAATCATTCTTTATCTTAAGTAATGGTGAGATTCTTCTTATTAGAGGTTTCGAAGCCCTTATATTTCCATATTATAAACCTATAAGTTTAATGCATAAATATATTCGTGCAAGGTCTGGTTAAGAGGCATGTAAAAATGCCCAAACCAGAGGATAAATGTTCTAGGAAAATGATAATAATATTGATGGATCAATGTCAATGGCAATAATTTTGTTGCCCCTTATTGAGAAAAAAAAAAGAAAAAGAAACCCCAGGACACCCTCTTCGCTCACATGACAGCTGCAGACCACTCAGGGACAGCTGTAGCTTCAAACTAAGAAACACCAGAAAGTCACATTCCCAGACAAACATATCTGAATAACACAATGCAAAAGAGGGTGCGTGTCTGAGAGGAAAAACTGAGCCATTCTTCTATCTCGATAAAAAGAGATAATAACACATGTATCCCAATTCTAAGATTAACACATGGGAAGAACCACACATTTTCCCTCTATTGAAAAGTGTGTTTTTGTGTTCTGTTTTGTTTTTTTTACTGTGACTCCTGCAATTTGTTTAATCTAGCAAAAAGTTTAAACAGTTTCATCAAAATGCGGTTATTGCACTGGCAAGCCAGTGATCCTTTACGATGGTAGCAAAAATATCCACACACACACACACACACACACACACACAAACAACAACAAAGAAAAACAAACAAAAAACCCCACAGGAAACAAACAAACAAAAACAGCAACCTTGAGGTATTCTAATTCAGGAGTATAAATATTGGTGAGTAGGGGAGAGAGTTGATTTTTCTAATTCATTTTAGATTGTCTCTAAACTTGTAAAAAGATTCTGGCCAACTTGACAAGAAGGGTGGTCACTGAGCAGTCATGATCCTGTTTGGGCTCTGCTCCCTGACTTTGGATGGTTGGAGCAGGGAGATTTTTGTCCAAGCTGGAATCATCCAATTATCTGCCCAGCAAGGTTGGAGAGTGAGTTCAGAGGCGTTCTCTATGTTGCTGGAACGCTGATAGACTCCTGGCCATCTTGTATTTTGTCATGAGGATGGAATCATGGACAGCTGGTCTGCTAAGAGGGAGAATACTGAAGTAGTTGAAGACATAAATAAAGACCATGGGGAGAAAAAGCTCCCTTGGCTTCTGGTAGATTTTCAGACCCTTGTTTCTGTTTTTCCTGATGACTTGCTGTAGTCCAGGCCCTTGTTCCATTAAACATTGCTAAATCATTATACTAGAATCCTCTCTTTTCCTTGATCAGCCTTGCAGTGTGTTCTGTTCATTTACAAAAAGCAAACCCATAATTACAGTACAGGTGCTAAGTGCTAAAGAAAGAATGGAGAAGGGATTTATACACAAAACTAAGCTAGAAGGAAAGAGAAATGTTAGGGGCAGGATAGAAGGTAGAGATAAAAGTAGGAAAATATTCCTGTAGTGAAGGTTGTCATGGATTGGGTGCTTCGTGCATATGCTAGGAAATACAGCAAGAAATCAAAGCAGGGACAAGGAGGTACATGCAGGGCTTGGGAATGCGTATGGGTGATATATGCCAGATTAGGGGTTCGCTATGTGTTTTTATAATGTATGTCTGAGGAAAGACTTCCAGGTGACAAATTCCCTCAGTGAGAGGTTCAGTTTTGTCTAGGGTAAAATGAGGGGATGCATAGAGAAGCACACATACACAAATAAACACACAAACACACACTCTGCTGTTTGCCAGGGCATCAAGCCCATTACCGGAGTGGTGACTATTAATTCAGTATCTCCGTTTCTTTGAGATGCTGCAGATATACAAAACATTTAGGTCAGCATAGATGTTATCAAATCAATGGGAAATAAAATGTCTACCAACTTCATCAAGATAAACTTTGTCGTTGATGCTAAAGAAGTAAAATCTTTTTTAAAAACACCATTAGCCAACCTGTGTAAGGAATGTGATTTCTGTAACAGTTCTGCACAGTAATCCCTTCTTATCTGTGGGAGATACATTCCAAAGCCCCTGGTGTCTGCCAGAAACCCTGCATAGCACCAAACCCCATATATACTGTTTTTTTTCCTATGCATGCATACCTATGATGAAGTTTAATTTATAAATTAGGCACATTGAGAGATTAACACAATAACCAATAATAAAAGAGCAATTAGAATAATATGCTGTCTACAATGTATGTGAATGTGGTCATCATTTCAGGGGATTCCTTGCTGAAGTCTACATATGGGCTTACACTTTCTGGTGCAACATGTTGCCATCAATCAAAGCACATTTCCAGTTCATGTGCTCTACCCACGAATTTAATGCCTTTGCCATCTTAACTGCATACTTACCGTGCACTGTAGACATAACTTTTGCATTTGGATGTGCAACAGCAAAACTAGCACGCATTTTTTCCTTTACAATTTTATGGATAGAAGACCCTTACCTTAGATCTTTCCAACCTTGCTGGGGTCCAGCCCCAGCGGGTCCAGGGGTCCTCAAAGTTGTGGACGGAGTCGGCGAAGAAGGAATGACACAGAGACAGCGTTCAGTTGATCAGCAGCCTTGCCAGGATCTCCAGCCACAATCTCCAGCCAAGCTCTGTGTCCATGTTCTCTTGCTAGGTTCTCCAGCCAGGTTCTCCAGGTTCTCCAGCCAGGTTCTGTTTAGGTTCTCCATCCAGGTTCGGTCCCTAGGTTCTGTGCCCAGGTTCTTCAGCCAGGTTCTGTCTAGGTTCTCCAGCCAAGTTCGGTAGCCAGGTTCTGTCCAGGATCTTTTGCCATGTTCTCTCCAGCGAAGTTCTTCTGTCTCTAGGTTCTGCGTAGGTTCTGTCTTCTAAGTTCTGTGTCTCGGGTCTGTCTCTCGGGGTTCCTCCCTAACTTCAGGGGAAAATCCCTACCTGGGGAAACAACCTTTCTCAGAGAGGTGACCTTGGTTAAAACACATAGTGCCAAGAAGGAGAGCAAATATATTAAGAACAGTATGCCATATATGCCAGGTCCCTTGAAACAGCAAGAATGGACCGGCTCCCGGCACAACCTCAACATATTATTTTTTTCTTTCTTGATTAAGTCAACGACTTCCACCTTTTCACTGAAAGGCAGTGCTTTATGGCTTCCCTTCAGCATATCTACATTGCCAGCATCACTACTCTTGCCTTTTGGAGCCTTATTAAGTAAAATAACAGTTACTTACCACAGCATTGCAGTACCATGACAGTCCATCTGGTCACCTGGAAGGCTACTCAGTGACTAAGGGGCAGGTAGTGTATACAGTGTGGCTACACTGGACAAAGGGATGATTCTCATCCCCGCAGGGCAAAGCTGAATGGCATAAGATTTCATCCAACTCAGAGCAGTGCATGATTTAAGACTTATCAATTGTTTAATTTCTGATATTTTCCATTTAATATTTTCAGACTGTGGTTGACTGTGTAACTGAAACCACGGACAGCAAAGCAGTGGTTAAAAAGGTAACCACTGCACTTAAGAACTCATCTACTTCTATAAGCTGTGGATTCCCTTTGCCTTTAGGTTTTCAAGTTAGTTGGTAAATGTGACCACATGTCTTACTACAATTTCCCTTCAGAACCAATAAGAAGGATTCTAGCAGGTGCCATGCAGTGTGCTATTATTCAAAGGTATCTGTAATACCTGAATGTCAAATCATCAAAATCTACCTCTACTTCCTATTTTCATTAATAAAAAATGCAATGCCACAGAAATATCATAAGCAAAGTGAGTTGGCTTTTATAATTTTGTTGAATTTTACCATGTTTTTGTCTCTTTTAATATGAATATACTGTTTGGAGGCCAGAAATTCTATTCTCAAAAGAAATGTGGATAGTAAAATAAGCAAACCAACAAACATTTTTTTTAAACCTTCAAAAACAAAAACAAGAAAAAGATAATGCTACTAAAATGTTTTAAGGCAGTTTACATCTTCCCATGGTTAATGGAGTTACCAAATTCCTTGACCACAGGAGTCTCAAAATATTGCAACCATCCCCAACGCTCCTGTGCTCTCATCTTCCATATGAGAAGTAACATGATATGGAGAATGATATGCAGATCCTTTATTTGAAATATTACTCATTTATATATTATACATTTTAAATCTAAAACACTCTTAGAAATTATTTTTCAGTTCCTAATTTTACCAAAAATATAATGGAAGCCTAAAGAAGTTAAGAGATTCTTACAATAATCTCCATGTTTTCTGGTCTTTCAGAAATTCAGTTATGTCATTTCTGGACTTCTATACAAGTCTCATTACCACATGCACCTTCAATGATCTCTTTCTCTCTCCTAGAAAGAAGTTTATAGAATAATTACCACTATTAAAATTAGTGTTTTACTATCTGTAGATATTTTACAGACTACCTCCTCTATTGTATGCTACCCAGCAGTACAATTAACCTATTTTATGTATACCTTGATATTGTTTCTTCAGAAGAATCACAATCACCTCCAAAATAAACCTGAACCACGTTTTAACATAATTCTAAACACATTTCAGTTAGAATTAGATTTCTCTGTAAATAACCACTCATTTTCATCTGTCTTCCATAGTCCCTCTACTCATTTACCGCCCCTCCACAGCTTACTTCATCTCCATTTGTAACAACATTCCTTGGAACCAACTAACTATACATTTCTTTCAAATATCTTCAACTATGGCCCTGCTGAAATCTATTTATTTTTGTTCTTCCCAATTTATATTTAATTTGTTAGTTTTGGGAAGACGGGTGGCAAAATTCCTTTCTGGGCACCATTTCTTCATGAATCCCTTTCTCTATTTAGTACATTACATTTTTTAACAGTGATGTTCACGTCATTGATTTATAGACAGCTCTTCACTTAGATTTTCCCTGGCAATGCAGGTCAATTATACTACTCCAGCTATGTGCCTGAAACCACGGGCAAAACTGCATAGCTTGTGAAATGTTTTTTCTGCACATCGAGATAAAGGGCCATAAAATAATGGACATCATGACTTTGATGTCATTAGTACTATCACCAAAACACCAGTTAACAAGAGATTATGTTGACCCATCTTGGTTGTCTTGCGTTTTTGTTTACTGGTTTTTGTTGCTGTTTAGTTATGTTTCTTTGTTCAGTTAGGATGTGTGCTATATGTGGGTAGGTTGTATATATGTGTGTTTTTAGTTGTAAATATATGGAACACCTGAAAAAAGAAATGGCTTTGTAGTTTTAAATCACCTAAATTCTAAATTATCGGAAAAGCAAGCCAGGCAATATTTACTTAAATTCCTCTAATTTCTCTGGAATTTCAGACCGGCTATTGCTCTTGCTGCAAAATGAGTAAAAAGCAATAAAGAACAACAATCCCAATTCTTGCCCCACTATCACAAAAAAATGTGTCTTTATGTTTATGTGTCTGTGTGCATTTGTAATCTCCTCATCAGCCCTCAACTAGATCTAAAAAAATTCTACTCATACAGTGAAAGGCTCTAAAAAAGCAGACTTCATAGTCTTGTCTTGTGATAACACATAGCTCTGGATATAATCTTTCCAGGGATCTATAAAACTACATGTCCACTTTGGTTTTTAATTCTCTCCTTTCATAACTTGGTGTTTTTCAAAGTCATTTTCTGCTGTCACAAAAGAGAATTAGGATTGCAAAATGTCCTTTGCCTCCCTTTACGTAGATATTCATTAAACATTTATGTCAATAAATGATCTCCTACACTCTTCTCTTCGAGATTTTTGGAAATTTGATATATATTGGTCTCATTGAATTGTAAGCAGTTTCGTTTTCCTTCAGCATTTAGATTTTATAAGTTTTTCAAGAAATATTAAATTAACATGCTGAATAATAAAAGAGCCAATAAGATATTTTTACAAGCTTTGCATATAAATTTAAGGGAAAGATTGTTGAAGGGCTGACAGATTGAAGACAGTAATAGTTAATGGACATATAGTGCAGGATAAATTACATTCCTTATGGAAATTTGTAGCAAATAATCTTTGAAGACCATTTTCTTTCATGAGGTTAAACCATGAGAAGAGATTATGAAAACGAAACTTCTATGTTACACTTAAATGAAGAGTCCAGACAGGATTTTTTTTAAAAGTAAATCTATAGTGAAAATGCCATGCATAAAAACATACTGTGTTCATCTGTGGTTTGAAAGAACCACATGCACTTCACTTGCCCTTGAATTTTAACACCTCATTTTTAACTGTACTTAGTTTACATTTTACTTTCAGAGATTAATCTTCTCTTTTGCTAAGTGCATTGGAAATCATGAGTACTAACTATGTAAATGATGTGAGGAAACATATCCCCCAAGTATGAAATAAAACTCTAACTAGATAATGCTAATAAATATTAATATGTGAAGATAGCAAAGGAATATTAAATACTTTAGCTGCCCAAAATAAGAATAATTACATACCTAAAATTTTCAAGGCAGTCATTCAGTATTTTAAGGCTCTACAAATATTAACAAAAGCAGAACCTAATGAGAATAGCATGTCCTAAACCTTAGGCCTTAAATCACCATAAGATGAGGAATGGGCAGTGGTTATAACTAAACAGATAAAGAATTGACTCCGTTGGCTAGAGCTGGTAATGAATTCTTATAGATATAGCCCACTTTTTTCATGTTTCAATAATCATTTTTTTCCTATGGAAATTACCACACTCCAGTCTTTCTGATTTTTTTAAAAAAGATTTAAGAGCCTCTGGAGAATTTGCTCCTACATGAAACACATTACCCATTTTTTTCAGTTTTTAGATAATTGGATAATGAATATAGGAGTAAAGGGAATGGACCGGTGTTGTGTAGAATGTAGAAGCTTTTGTTACCCAAAGCAGAAGGGAAGTTCACCAGCAAACATTCCATAGGTGCCCTATATCTTTGCAAGTTCACACAGCAAAACATGAAATGAGTGGCAAGTTCCCTAATTCCCTAGTGCAAGACAGCATCATAGAGCCAGCTTACATTTATTTTTTATTGGTTCCAGTATTTGAAGAATATCATGCCCACACCATAACAGATTGCTTCAATTCAAGAGGGCACTCTCTCCGCTGCCCTGCATCTGGGTTGTTTCCAATATACTCTAATATTGCTATAAAGTGACCGGACTGGTGACTAGGTCAGTGGGGTTTTGTAAGGATTTGTACAAGGCCATACATGTTTTGTTACCGTATCAAAGAAGGTGGAGGAAGTAGGTGATGTTAATCTTGCTTCGATATCAGATCGATGCTCATGTTTCTCATCTCACTACCGCTTCCCAAACCCCATCTCAGTGCCATCAAGGAAAAGATACAAAATTATATCACCTTACAGAGCAGTAGGATAATAACAAGCTCTGAGCATGGTTATAAGACGAGGTCTCATCCCTGTGAGAGTTGAGAGGGATGCTGTCCACCTGCCACAGGAACAGTTCCCTTGTGGTCTGCACTGTGAATACAGAAACTGAGTTGGAGACATTAAAAGTCAGTCTTCTTAATCACCGAACCACTGCTGCAGTCTAAGCTGGGCTTCTTATGGGGATTATGTAAAACCGATATTAAGAAAATGACCTGGAAACAATTGAATGGCCATAGCACGATTGTTACCCTGCTTGCAAAAAAAATCAGAGGCGCGGGAAAAAGGGAACAGGGCGTTACTAAAAGCAAGCAGCACAAAGCAAAGAGGCTATCGATGTAATTTCAAGTAATTCAGTGAGCTCCTATACAGTGCACAGCTTCCGGCCTCAATAAAAAAGCCAAGTATTAATCCCACAATTCCCCGGCCTTATCACCACTGCCCACACAAGCTGACTGTGGCTGCAGTTCTGGATGATATTCTTTTCATTGGGGAGGCCAAAGGGAAACCTAATTAGGGATGCATCTCTTGAATGGATAAGGGAAAACATAAGGAGTAACACATTAATCCTGACGCTTAATTATATTAAAATGTTTACCATTCTGCATAGAAAATATTGACACTCTAGCTAACCTCTCTTTTATCTGCTCTCTTTTATATAATTGTGAAAACACAATGTTTGAAGAGGGGAAAACAAGTCGGATATCCTTCCTGCCAGCTTGTGTACTGAATAGGAAGAAATAATCAACCTAGTTTATTCTGGACCCTATCTGTTCCTGACCACATTCCATAAATGCAGGCATTTGGAAGAAAAGAAATGTATACACAGGTAACAGAAACCAAATTCTGTACTGATGGCGAGACAGGAAACTGTGACTAAATGAATCCAGGTAAGCCTAAAACAGAGTAATGGAAAGAAGCCCTGATGGAATATTTAAAGAGATAGTCATAATTGCATCACAAACCTATATTATCCACGCCAACAACTAAATTCCTATTCCATAAATTGCAATCTCCCCTTGTCGGAACCTTTCCCAGGTTCGTTTCTTCTTACCTTCTCCCTGAACTGCATGTGTGCACAGGGAAGATAATGTGTGTGTGGTTTCTTGGTGGGTTTCTCAGCTGTTTATAAATAAGGCCCAGCTATATGGTTTTAGAACACCCACTCAAACCTTTCCATGCACGTGCTATAAATTTACTATTATTGTTTTGACATTTTAAAAAACAGATGCATGTTTCTGACTTTGGAAGGCAGGCATCTGTTTTTCAGCATTCTCTCCAGAAGCTGGAGTTTTTTAGCAGGAACACGAATCAAAGAAGCTTTAGCATTGTGCCTCCTGCTTGCGCCCTTCCACCCAAAATATTTTAAGAAACAGAAAAGAGACATCTATGAATAAACTTATAAGCATGAAGACATTTTTCATGCTGATTAAATAAATCTATACAATGTTCACTCCGAAGTAATCTATGCTAATGTAGTTTACCAGAAAGAAAAAAGAAGGAAGTTGCGCTCTGAGCTGTGATATATGGAGAGTCGCCTGAGGACCCAGATAGCTCAGAACTTCAGAAAAAAATGCATAATTCCCAGGAAAATAAATTCTGTCTGTGTTTATTAAGAAAAATCTAACCTAGATGCATATAATCATTTGTGTCTGTTTCCAGCCATGTTGAATGCCATGGTTAAAGGGGGGGGGGGGGGATTATCATGAACTGTGCATAGGAAGAATTCCTTTTGTGTGTGTTGTTTTGGGAAGGGGTTCTGTTCTGATTTTGTTTGGAAAAGTAGATATTGCCAGCTCCAGCAAAGTGTCGTTTGCAAAATATGAAATTGCAAAGCCCTCAGAACATATCTAGTTCATCTGGAACTTGTAAATATATTAACTTGCTATTCTCCAGGGGGAACATGGTATGTTTTAGATGAATTTTGGATGTAAATTCTAAACAGGTGGACAGAGCAGCAGGAGGGCGATATCAGGCTTCCCGCAGGGGGCCCGCACCATATAGTTGTAGAAAATGAATCACAGAGATGGGTGATAAAGGAAATCAGATTTGCCAAGCCGAATATTTGTATAGGAAAGGAGCACCAATGCTCAGTAAACTATAGATCAGGGATTCAAACCATGCATCTATGCAGACTTGCTGCAAGCCACTAACTGTCCTTCACAAGAGCTATGCTCATATTTTCAATTTAATTCTTCAAACCTTGTGCAGGAGCCTAAGTGTTCACATGATGAAAAACATTTCTGTCTTTATACATACATGTGCAGGGAATACCGTTGTTTTTTCATTATAAACATTTACAAGCTTTCTGCTGATGACACCATTTGTGACACGGGCAGGAACTGAGTTCAAATGGTGAGGTGATGAACTTTATAGTCCCTCCTAGTTAAGTAATACAGGAGAGAGCAAGGGAGTTCTGTGTCATTTTCTGGCAAGGTACAAATTGTCCTGAGAATAAATAACGGATGTTGTTGTTGGTGGCATATTCCCAGTGGAGACATAGATCTTTTTGTGGAATTTCCATTTATTGCTGGTATTCCAAGAAATGGCAGGGTTTTTTTTGTTAGTGTGTGTGTGTGTGTGTGTGTTTTCCTAGTTGGCAATTTGCAGGAAGCTTGAGTGTTTTAATTAAAATATGTGTCTTAACATTTTCAAAACATTGGAAGTTCAGTGATTAAATGGCCTTGGTTTACAAGACTTCTTTAAGCATGATGTCTGTGTCTCCCAGTTGTAATTGAAGAAGAATACTCAGCAGTATTTGTCTGGTGGTTTTCTTACAGGCACACCAATAGTCCAGGATGGTTTGCTCTACATGACAGGGAATGTAATGATAATCATTTAATTAAGATTTACTGAACATTTACCACTTAGAAGACATTGGATTAAATGTTTTACATTCATTATCTCATTTAATCCTCACTCTAACTCTGGGAGTTAGGTAGCATTATTATCCCCTTTAAAAACGGATGATGAAGCTGTAGTTGGAAGAGGTTAATTAATTTCTCCAAGATTACTCATTCTAATCATTGTTACAGCCAGACTCACAGTTAGACTTCTCTGACAGTGAAGCTATGTAAGACCTCTCAATGCAAAGTGTACTGATTGTTTTCCAAATGGGTCATTTTCATTTTTACTAATTACAATTGTAGTGTCTTAGCCTTCAAAAATTACCTCAGAAAATGTAATGAGCCCATACTGCCTGATTTCACATGGACTTGCTTTCATAGATCCTGGGAAAGATAACGAACTGCAGACTTTCCCTCAGCAGTCCCCTTGTCCCATGAAAATCAGGGTGGTCACTTGGTTCTCATTCCTCAGCCCTAGGTGGTTAGCTTCTTCTTGCTGGAGCCTCTCCTCTGGGCAACCCTGTGAAACAAGACCCATGAAAACCACGTACATGTTCTACTCCTGGTAGCCCTCATCCATTTGACAACAAGGCATTCGTCGTTGCTTCACCAAAATCCAAGCTTCTCAACCAAATTGCACTTGATCAGAGGGCAGCCAAGGTAGCGAATCGAGGCACCTTTATCCTTGATGTTTCCATGTGGGAATTAGAACATAGTTCATCATGCACTCTGATTGTAGCATGTCAAATATAAGCTGTCTGTGATCACCATAGAAGACCTCTACCAATAGGTTTGATGAAAGAGAAAAAGAAATTCTTTCAACACTTGGATAAAAGAGAGGATGAGTCTCAAAACACAGCTTTTACAAATATTGTATCCTAATAAGAAGTATCCCTTATTCACTCTCCTGAAATCTCAAAGAGGCTGAGGACATTCAAAAGTCTTAGAACAGTTTCTACAGGATATACGTTTTAAATATGCATATGGTGATGGGGCAAACACTTCAGCATATTTTATATAAGTGACTAGTCAATTCATTTTTTATATCTTGTAATATCTATATCTCTATCATTATCTATATTTATATAGGTTTTTGGGCTTTTTTTACTAAACTTTGTAGAAGTTTTCTCAGCTTATTAATATCTTTCAAGGATTGTACTTTGAAGGTACTCAATATTACACTTGCTTAAGCATTCAGTTAATTTAATGTCTCCTCTATTGTTCATTTAAAAAATAATATATAAACAATATGAAATTTTTAAAATAATATATAATTTAAAAAATAATATTAAACTTTTTAAAAATATATATAAACAATATTAATTCACAAGTATTTAACCAAATCCCTAATTTAAAACTAAGGATAGGCCCTTGAAAGTATAATGATTGAGTCTGCATGCAAGAATTTTAGGATTTCTGGTACATATTATCAATTTTGCCTTCCAGTAAGTTTTAGAATACTACTTATTTTTCTGTACCAATAGGAATATTGAGTATTATCAATTTCAAATACATTTGATATTTTATTAAATATATTTTAAAATGATGGAAGTACATGTTTATATTTAAGATTGTTGCCTTCTTTATATTTACAGTAATAAAATGTAATACATAAACAACTTCAAAAGGAAGAATGCGTTAATGGCAGTAAAAATATCACTTATGTGATTGAGCATCATTCTAATATTGGATTATTTTAAATCCATAAGGTAAAATGAGCGTAGATACTAATAAGATAAAAAAAATCTATGATTACTTATTTCTTATAAAACAAGTATAAAAAATAAAAATCTTCATGCAGAACAAAATATCTCCTATCCTTTTTAAGAAAATCCCTTTTCTTTAGACTGTCATTGTCTATTTTATTTCTTTTCTGGATTTTTTAAAGTATGCAGAACACATTCTGCTAGAGTTATCGATGTGTCAGCATTTCCATCCTTTTTGAGAGGTTTATAAATCAGCCATAAACAATGTGATGCTGGCATAAACTTGGCATGTTTTCTTAGCCCAGGAGCATTATTTTTCCCCAAACTTTTAAAATGAAATACTTTGGCTGCTATGAACCTACAAAGGGGCAAAATCTAAATGTGTTCTGACTCTATATGTATTATGCCCTTTTCCTAAAAAAGAACTGTTCAACAAAAAGAAGGGCAAATTCAGAGACAGTTCAAGATAACAGCTTCAGGGAAGCCATTACAAGTTTGCTCTGTCAAAGATTCCTGTGTTAATAGCTTCATGTAGACACCAATGCATGCATAATAATGACTTTAGAACTTTGCCTTCCACTTAGGAAGCAATCTAAGGAAAGTGTGGGGAACCATATTCAAAAGAAAACAGGCAGCATACACAAGTATTTATTTCAACATTGTAACTATTGATTTTTTTATTTTTATTACCTACATTTTTGTAATCAAAGCTTACTGAATATAGGTAATAGAAGATAACAGCAGAAGTGGCAACATATTACTGAAAAGGAATAATATACACAGTTCACTCACAAACATGCTTAACTCCTGTGGAGAAGTCGCTACATGGTGACAATTTGTTCGGTAGGGAACTCGCAGTCTGGGACCCCTTGGGGGATGTCCACCTGATGGCTTAGGCCCACTCCCCAGGGG
>NW_006299220.1:1984895-1991906 GCF_000327345.1 Myotis davidii | reverse complement strand
TTCCCCGTTGGGGATGTGCAGGAGGCAGCTGATCGATGTTTCTCTCTCATCGATGTTTCTGATTCTCTATCCCTCTCCCTTCCTCTCTGTAAAAAAACAATAAAATATATTTAAAAAAAAAAAAACTTTTAAGCCTTAGAAAAGTCTGAGGTGGGTTTTATTTGATCATCCCAAAATGTAAAGGCATTATTGAAATAAAATATATTTTTAATTTCCTTATAACCAATTATTCCATAATTATCTCATTTATAAACATGTCACTGAATTAATTAACCACCTAACTATTGAAAAGCAATTATGAAAAATTAAAAGAGATATTTAGTCATTCTTTATTTCCTACTTGTAAGACAAATATTTCCCAAATAATAATAACTGAAATTAATTTTATAGTTTTACCACACAGCTAATAGTCAAAACTTGTAACAGTAAAGTAAATCTTCAGGATTTGTGTGAAGAAATTCAAGTTCGTATCTTCTATACCTTACTTTTCAAAAGGGAAAATGGAGTGAACGTAATTAGCAATCATTTCTTAAGGGAACTCACTTTTTCAATGAAATATTTAGTGTCTTTTAACAAAATCATTAAAGGACTTCTCAATAGTGTTCACTGACTTCAGAAATTATATTTTACTTTCAAAGGCTGCCAGTTTAGTTTACCAACAAGTATGCTACAAGAAATATTTAATTTTATGCCCCTGTTCTAGAAAATGCCTTCCCTTATTAAGCATATAGGAAATAAAAATAAGTTTGGATGGAGAATCATATCATCTACATGCAGAAGGAAAGATGTTTCCTAGTATAATAAAATATTATCCAGTTCCTTATATCTCAGAGGACTGATAAGATATCCTTAACCAGATGGTTTTGACTTGCTCTCATTTCATAAGGAATCAACCATCTCCAAATCACACGATTCTATTCCCTGACCAAAAATTATTCATCAGCTACATCTCATAGTCAATTCTACAATATGTAATACACTACCCTTAAATCATTTTGAGGGACATATGAAAATAATTCTGATTTAAGATTTAATGCACTGATGTTACGATCTATAAAATTTCTGACAAATAAAAGAACTTGAGTAGCTTACTCAGCCTCTAGGATTTGTTATCCTCTCTCTTCTCATTTCTTTAGTACAGAAATGCTCAGGCCTACAATATAAAAAAAATAACTTGTGTTTGATTCAACTTTAGATCTGTTATCAAGTCTCTTTTCAGTCCACAGAGACCACTTCACCTTGGCAGGCTTCAAATGAGAAAATTGTATTCAGTGACTTCCTAGGTCAGTTCCATCAACTACACTTACTTCATGTCACTGGAATTCCTATCCCTATAAATTTATAGAAGACAAGAGAACTAATATTTGTGCCTATAATATATGAAGCCATATATACATACTATAATTTAAAGAAAAAAGAAGGCAATTTAGCAGGAGTAGGGACAATGGACATTTGGGCAAATTCTTCATGTAACTGCTTTGTGCCTTCAAGGCCTGCTCAGGGCCAATCACGTACATACCACTTTCCTTTAATGATGGAGTGCTGATGTTCATTCCCAAGCTTATGTCTTGGTGGGTCAGATAACACTCATTTTATGGTGGACATTTAAAGTGACCGTGGTTAATTGTGGAGTTTCTGAAAAAGGGCGGTAGCAGTACAAGAGCTGTTTTTCAAAAGGGGAGTATAGGTATCCCTCACTCTTCACAAGCTTGCTTTACACCACTTTTCTCTTATGTAAGACCTATATTAGTGCCTGTTACTGCTAATCAAAAGAAATCCAGAGAGGACTGTTGCTTTTAAGGAAAAAGGCAAAAATTGAAATTAGCGTTCAGTGTTTGTTGTGCAGAGAGCCATTACAGAGGAAGCTCCTACCCTGAGCATTGAGAGCGGCCCCACCAAGCTCTGTCGGCAGGAACCACGCTCAGCATCTCAGCACCAAGCCACCATAGCACTGAACGGTGCCTGTGAGCATCTGTGCTGTATCTCGATTTATGTTGAGCTTCTTTCAGCAAGAAGTGCCCTAAGATAATTGCTTCTTTGCTTTACACCATTCTCACTTAGGAAAGGTTTCATTGGAATCCTGTGCTTTCAGGTAGTAGGGAAAACTGTAGTTACCTACCGAGGAGAGTAGGGCTTTGTTCCCAAACTCCACGTGTCTGCACTGTGATTCTCCTACAGGGCCCTGCATCTCTACATGCCACCAACACCTCAAGCACCGCAGAATGGGCCTGTTACAGACCCTTATCTTGTTCTGGGCCTCATTCAGAACTAGTGGCTCTTTGGGTCTCTTGGTAAATGGGCTGCAGTTACACACCCAAGTGAGAAGTATTTTGCTTCCCGAAACCAAAAGACTCACTAGACATTGTGCCTTATTTTGGGGGTATGGGCCTCTAATCACACCTCTAGGTAATAAGATCATCTCTTTCTTTCAGAGGAGGAAACTGGATTTTTGAGGGTATAAGTAATTTGTCCGGTGTCACAGAGATAGGAAAGAACAGAACTGAAGCTTGAATGCAAGATACATCTTGTTTATTTGAAAGATTGCATTTGTTCAGTTACATCATACTCTTTTTGCATGTAACCTGTCCCTTCTCTGGCTTTATGGAAAAACTGTGGTTATAGTAAATATAATAATGATAAATGAATTTATTCACTTATTCTACATATAATATTGATAATTTACCATGAGTTAGGCCTATGCTAGTTTTGGGAATATAAGTATTAAAAGACATCATAATTTCTATCCTCAAGTAGCTGAATCTAGTGCAGAGACAAATATTTATGCTAGAACTACATATTAGGTAAGTGGATTAGCTTAGAATGTTCCAAGATGGAATCAGGAAGAAACAGGTAATCTGAACAGACAAATTACTAGAAACAAAATTGAAGCAGTAATAAAAAACTTCCAACAAACAAAAATCCAGGACCAGATAGCTTCATGGGTGAATTCTGTTAAACATTAAAAGAAGATTTAATACCTATCCTTCTCAAACTATTCTAAAACATTGAAAAGGAAAGAACATGGATTAATCTGAACCTCATAATTTAAGTAAACGTAATATATATATTATCCTGATATGCAAATAGACCGAATGGCAAAACAACCAACCAACCAGTCACCATGATGCCTGCTGACCACCAGGGGGCACGCGCGGAACATGGTGGGCATTGGCAGCAGGCTGCAGAGTGTGGAACATGGGTGGGCATCGGCCATGGTGAGATGGTGGAACAGGTGAGCAGAGTGCCAGACCAAGGCAGGGTGCTGATCTCTGTCATCGGGGTGAGCCTCTGGTGGTTACTAAAACTCCTTTGCTCCCGCACACTGCAGTCCTGCCTGGCACTTGCACCACTGCTGGTGTGCCGGAGCTGACGCTCTCACCCACTGCTGGCACCTGGAGCCAGCTCTGATCACTCAGTTCTGTCAGCCCCAATCACCCCTCAGGGCTTCTCCACCTCCCCCTGCTCCTGAGGGGCGATCTGTACTGGCAGCTGCCTCTCACACCCACTGCTGGTGCCAGCTCTGCTTGCACCCACTGCTGGCACTGGCCTCAATAACACCCACTGCTGGCACTGTCCCCAATCGCTCCGCACCATCAGTGGGTATGAGTGGGGCCGGTGCTGTCAGCATGTGGGAGCAGCGGACTGGGAGCCACGGTGGGAGGGACAGGGCAGTGGCACGAAGGATGCGCCAAGACCCACCCCTGTGCCCACCACAGCCTTGTGGCCCACAGTTCCTTTCAAGGTGCACAAATTTGTGCACTGGGCCCCTAGTTAAACATAAAACAGGGTAAACTTATATGGTTCCTTTACATGACATTCAAAATCAGTCATAACTATGTATATAGAAATCAAAACAGTGTTTGTCTTAGGAAGAGTGAGAATTGACTGGAACAGGGCCTGAGAAGATTCTAGGGTGATAAATTTTTACATCATAACTAGGGTATTGGATTTATCATTACATTTGTCATAAGTCATCCAGTTGTATTCTTAGAGCTGTAAATTCTACTTCAATTTTAAAAATCACTATATTTAACCACTATTTCCCCTTATTGGAATACAAAAGATACACACTCAAAACTTGAAATAGCTATCAAAATTACCTCTACTCATTTACAGTTGACAATTGATAATTAACTGTTCAAATAACTGGGTTGGAGCACAGGCAGTTGCATCTTCTCTGACATTTAACTGATCATGGTGTGTGTGTATGTGTGCGTGTGTGTTTTCTAGGTGAGTACTCTTGCATAATTCTATGTGTATACACATGTCTACGTCTGCATTAGTACTTATTTGCACATTTAAGTAAGTTCAAGTATGTCTACAGAAAAAATATAAAAAACATTATTTTGAAGTCTCCATCATTCAAATTGACTCCACACTCAAGTTATTTTTATTGAAATAATACAAGTTTAGGGTTCAGAATAAAAAAGCAGGTTTTTTTTTCTTTTTTTTTTTTTTTTTTTTGCATTCTTCCCCAATCAACTGTCCTTCTCCCCAAAAAAGCATTTCCAACCATTTGGTCTTATATTTGCCTTATTGATTCCATATTTTAAATATTATTCAATGAAGTTCTATTATGGTAGATCAGATTTAGTTCTTTTAAACCAGTATTCCCATCCTGGAATTTTTTACCTACGATTCTAATGTAATATTTACTTTAAATAATTATTTAAGGTTCATACTATTTTGAATTTATAAGAAGAATACACTGCTAAGTCAGATGGATTTTATTTATTTATTTTTCTGAAATGACTAGTAGTTTCTACTATTAAAAATTTCCTTTTTTGTTTGCATACTTATTTCTGTTCTAATCAATCCTATATAATAAGTGTGTAGTATGCAAATTGTCCCTTTGACAGGGAGTTTGACCAGGGGGCAGGGCTGGCGGGGGGAAGGGAGGGAGACCCCAGCCAATAGCCATATTCAGATATCATATAATTTATCACAGATTTATTTGCAGAATTCTCATTGCTGAATCCCTTATATCTCCTGATCCAATATGAATTGGCATTCTTTTGGTCCACCACATAGCTCTTGTTCTGGAATTTCTCTTCCTAATTATTTTTTTGATTATCTTGTTTTGATTTCCAGTATCTTTGATCTCATGACTTGTCCTTTCTTTTTTAAAAAAATTTTTTTATGTTTTTTTTCTTTTTTTCTTTATTGATTAAGGTATTACATATGTGTCCTTAATCCCCCATTGCCCCCACACACACACACACACACACAATCCCCTCGCTGGTGCCTTCATCCTCCTAGTGTTTGTGTCCATTGGTCATGCTTATATGCATGCATACAAGTCCTTTGGTTGATCTCTCCCCTTTCCCCCCACCCTCCTCTGCCTTCCCTCTGGACTTGTCCTTTCTTGTTTAACTTTCTCATTTTGGTCAATTCCTAATCAAGTATGCAAAGATGTTAATTTTTTTGAGAAAATTACATATATGATATGTCTCTTTGTATCTTCCCATTGATGTGAAAGACACACAGAGTGGCTGCCTTCTGCATGTGCCCCTACTGAGGCTGGGATCGACCTTGCAACCCAGGTACATGCCCTTGACATCTTGACCAGGAATAGAATCCATGGCCCTTTGGTGCATGGACCAAGGCTGTAACCACTTAGCATCACTGGCCAAGGTTATTTATTATATGTCTCTTTGTATCTTCCCATTGATGTGAAAGACACACAGAGTGGCTGCCTTCTGCATGTGCCCCTACTGAGGCTGGGATCGACCTTGCAACCCAGGTACATGCCCTTGACATCTTGACCAGGAATAGAATCCATGGCCCTTTGGTGCATGGACCAAGGCTGTAACCACTTAGCATCACTGGCCAAGGTTATTTATTAATTTTAAAGAGGGAGAGAGAGAGAGAGAGAGAGAGAGAGAGAAGGAGAGAGAGAGAGAGAGAGAGAGAGGAGAGAAACGTCTATGGGTTGCCTCCCATAAGCACGCTGATCAGGGATGGAACCTGTGTGGTGTATGGGATGACACTCCCACCAAGTGAGCTACCTGGCCAGGGCAATCACTCTCTTTGTGTTTGGGGCAGTGGGCATGGGGAGGGACACCTTTTTCCCTGAACTATCAGACTATTATTCTTGTTTTCTAGAATCTCATGAGCAGTTCTTTCTTAGTTTCACTTTCCAGCTAAACCTCTAGGTACTGGTATGACCACTTGTAATCAGCCTTCTCTTAGCCCACTTCACTTCTCTAGGTAAACTCTTCCAAGTCCATGTCTAAATGCCACTGGTATGATAATAACCTCCAAACCCATATAACCAGCTGCCTATTTTTAATACCTTTACTATAATAGCTACTTATAATAGCTAACAGTAATTGAGTACTTTTTATGAACCAGAAATTTTTCTAAGAACAGTTAAAACATGAGCTAATACATTTGATTTCCTAACCTCTAATTTTAACAAAGATGACGGTGAAGTGCAGAGTGCTTAATTCAGTTCTTACTAAGTAGATAGCTAATAAGTGATTAAACCAAATTTAAACCTAAGCCATCTACCTCAACCTGCCTGTGCTCTTACTGACTACACTGTATTTCTTCTGGCTAATTAACTGGTGGAATTTTACACTTAATACAGAAAGACATTCAAATCAGATTTGTTTCTAGTATGAACCAACGCAATACCTATGTGTGCTTTTATGTAAATATACAACCCATATTTAAAGAGTGTACAGATATATGTTCAGGAAAAAAAAATGAAGTATCAGTTGATTTCCAAGACAGTCAACAAATGTATACTTTCCAAAAATAATATTTTGCATGTTTTCTGTTTTCATTCAGCTAAAAAGGCAGTCACAATACAGTAAGTATCAATGTTCAGGAACTTGGAGGGGAAAAAAGCCTGGAGGCTGTGGTAGTGGTGGGAAAATATTTATAAATATGAAGGTAAAAACCTATTAAAAATTTAAATGGACTGGTAATCATTTAATAAACTGGTAAGCATAGAGTAACTATTTCCATCACTGAATGAAATTGAAGATGATAAAAGTAGGCTAA
>NW_006299220.1:1973867-1984424 GCF_000327345.1 Myotis davidii | reverse complement strand
CAGGGTGATGCATACTTATATTTTGTTTGTGGAATCATCCCTTCTTGAAAAATGTAAATTTCTAAATTGATTTTCATTGAAAAGAGGTATATAAGGAAGCAATGTTGGTGTCTTCACTCCTTAAAAGGCCAAAGTTCTAGTCTCCAGCTTTCATAAAAATTTACTAACTTTTTAAATTAACTTTTTGGCTTTGCAATGAAAAAGAACATGAATTATTTAAAAGCTCCAGACAAGTTTTCCTGAACTATTTTTTCAAACTTGTTTTTCATACGGCCCAGGTTCAAAAAAACCCTCTAATTCAAACAAATTGGCTTGCAACCTCTCCTACCCAAACAAGACTGTTTCTCAGTGCCGTGCCTAGCTGATAGGCTACATAAAACCTCTTTAGTCTGCAGAACCCAGGTTCATGACCATTCCTTCACACTCCTTCCACGGCTAACACCATAACTTACCTAATAATAGACAAACATGCAAATTGAAAGTACATTTGCTATGCCTTAAGCCATGCCCACCAGACAATCAGAGCAACTATATGCAAATTAGCCCAACCAAGATGGTGGCCAGCAGCCACGGAGCTGGAGCAAGCAGGAGGCTTGCTTGCCCTGATGATGGAGGAAGCCACGGAGGCTCAGAGCTCCACTCAAAGCAACAAAGTTTCAATTATAAAAGGTTAATAAACCCCAGATACCTGCTTCCAGTCATAATGGCCACGGAGCTGGAGCAAATAAAAAATAATAATAATAATAAAAAGGAAAAGCTGAGAGCTTCGGTTGCCGGGGGGCTTGATCAGTCTGAAAACATCCCTCAGCCCCTTACCCAGGCTGGCCAGGCACCCCAGTGGGGACCCCCACCCTGAAGGTGGCATGAACAGCCTGAAAACAGCCCTCAACCCCTCACCCAGGCTGGCCAGGCACCCCACTGGAGACCCCCACCCTGAAGGTGGTTTGGGCAGCCTGAAAATGGCCTTCAGCCCCTCACCCAGGCTGGCCAGGCACCCCAGTGGGGACCCCCACCCTGAAGGGGGTTTGGGCAGCCTGCAAACAGCCATCAGCCCCTCACCCAGGCTGGCCAGGCACCCAAGCGGGACCCCCACCCTGATCCAGGACACCCTTCAGGGCAAACCAGCCGGCCCCCACCCATGCACCAGGCGCCTATCCTATATAATAAAAGGGTAATATGCAAATTGACCCTAACAGCAGAATGACTGGGAATGACTGGTCACTATGACACACACTGACCACCAGGGGGCAGATGCTCAATGCAGGAGCTTCCCCCTGGGTGGTCAGTGAGCTCCCACAGGGGCAGCTCTGCTCAGCCACAAGCCAGGCTGATGGCTGCCAGCACAGCGGTGGTGGCGGGAGCCTCTCCTGCCTCCTCAGCAGCATTAAGGATGTCCGACTGCAGCTTAGGTCTGTTCCCTGCTAGCAAGTAGACATCCCCCGAAGGCTGCCTAGATGCCAGAGGGATGTCTGATTGCCAGCTTATGCCCAATCCCCCAGGGAGCGGGCCTTAGCCAGCAGGTGGTCATCCCCCGAGGAGTCCCAGACTGCAAGAGAGCATAGGCCAGGTTGAGGAACTGCCCCCCAAGTGCACAAATTTTAGTCTGTATATATAAAAGCCTAAGCAGCCGGATGACCAGCCGGTAGCTATGACATACACTGACCACCAGGGGGAAGAGACTCAACTCAGGAGATGCCCCCTGGTGGTCATATTGCTCCCATAGCAGGAGCGCTGCTCAGATGACACAAGGGCACCAGACGCCTGGCTCATGGCTGGCAAGTGCAGCTGTGGTGGTGTGAGCCTCTCCCACGGACACTCCCCCTGAGTGCGGAGCAGTGCCGGCAACAAGCACAGCAGGGCGGGGATAAGCGGGAGTGGTGCAATGCCCAGCCCAGGCTCAAGCTCCTCCACAGCCGCCTGCTGCTTCCCACACTATTTTGTGCAGTGCAGGATTGGTGTGGTCAGGGGCTGGAGCTCCACAAGCTGGCAGGTAAGGCCAGACTGCAGTGGCATGGAAGTCCACTGATCCCCGCAGGCCAGGCCGAGGGCCTCTAGTAAATATATACATTACAGCCATACAGTACAATGGAAAAGACAATGTCCAAGAAAAAGCACAGCATTCACTACATTTATGAGATTAACATCCTCACATCTGCCTCCATAGAAGGAGACAAAATCAGATTTTGAAAATATATTTTTAATGATTTCAGAGAGGAAGGGAGAGGGAGAGATAGAAACATCATTGAGGAGAATCACTGATCAACTGCCTGCTGCACACCCCATACTGGGATTGAGCCAACAACCCAGGCATGTGCCCTGACCTGGAATCAAACCATGACCTCCTGGTTCATGGGTTGATGCTCAACCTCTGTGTCACACCAGCCAGGCCTGCCAGAATCATTTTTAAAATTTAAAATTATTTTGGTAAGCTTATTAGAAGTCATATAAAACTACAGTAAATATCTGTTATGGAATCCTTAATTGAAAATGTTAGCGTGCTCTATTGGGAGGGGACTTTTGAGGACATCTGCCATGATCTTAGAAGCAATGCAGAAATTTTCTCAAAGGTACTCCTGTCAGAGTCTTCCGCATTTGCTCAAACATTTACCTGGATGGAAAATTTATAACTTCATAAGGAAATATTCTATATTAGAAAATATACTGTTGTAAAAAGACTTGCTCATATTAAGGCAACAATGTTTTTGCCTTCGCTTCACAGAAAGCACCTCCAAAGCTACACTACACACACACACACACACACAAACACAACTTTGTAACAGAGACCCTGAAAATTTGTATACTCATGTCAAATGTTATTTTGATGTTTTAGTGTAATCAATTATTTCAATTGTTCACGCCTATATCATAAAAAACTTTCAACAAATATGCCCTGGCCCATACACTGAAGATTGTGGGTTCTATTTGGGGTCAGGGCAGGTAGGAGAGGAACCTATAAATCTCTCTCTCTCTCTCTTTCTCTCTCACTCTAAAAATCAATAGAAACATATCCTCAAGTGAAGATTTAAAAAAAAAAAACTGGTAACCAATATGAATTTTTTAAAAGATGTTTTTATTGATTTCAGAGAGGAAAGGAGAGTAAGAGAGATATGGAAACATCAATGATGAGAGAGAATCATTGACCGCTGCCTCCTGCACACTCCTACTGGGGATTGAGCCCGTAATCCAGGTGTGTGCCCTTTCCCGGAATCAAACAGGGACCCTTTAGTCCACAGTCTGACACTCTATCCACCGAGCCAAACCAGCTAGAGCCAATATGAAATTTAATAGAATTTTAAATGCTATTAAAGACATTAATCATGATGTCTTTATGTACCAAAATTACTTTTATCAGAAAGAAAAATCAATTCCCAGTTTTGACAAGACAAATACCATAGGCATGTGGGGAGAAGATGTATAAAGATTTGGATCTCTGCTCTTTCCTTTGTACCCTTTTGACCACATCTTCATTCCCTCACAATGTAGCATACACAATGGTCATATATCAAACATTATAAACAGCTTTCCACCACCAGAGCTGCCCCATAGGAGAAATGTGGTTCCTTGACAATAAACTCATGCTCTCTTCAATTATATCGATCTGTAAGTTGGCTTTATACATTATGTGTTTATTTTCCAAGCAGTAAATTGATGTGTATGGAGGAGAGAGAATTTTAAAAAGGAGAAAACAATGCATACAAACTCCAATAGGCTTGCATCACTGCATCACTCACTGTACTGTGCTAAAGAAAAAACAAATGTTTCTTTTTATGTGTCTTGGTTTGTTTTGCTGGTTTGTTTTTTAATCCAGTAGCTGCAAGGAAAACTTGGCCCTTATGACTGTATTTTTGTCTTTGAATACCTGGCACTTTCTAAGTATAGTTATTAATCAGGAAAATGTTTCAATGGATCACTTAAAAAGGAATATAGAAATTCAGAATTTAGCCCAAAAACATCATTTTAATGTTGATTAAATGGGGAAGACATGAGTAAACCTCATGTCTTTTAACTCTGAATTCTGATTGTTTGAACAATGTAGGCAAAACAATCAGAGGGTTCAATAAAATTTTTGTTGAGTCATGCATTTTGTACCTTTTTCATAGCAAATGTGTGCTATCGTAAGAAAAAAATTCAGACACATCTCTCACATAAAATGTTCTCTCCACTTTGAGTTAGGAGGAAGGGGATAGTAAGTAGGCAACAAGACCTGTCTATTCCTCTCTCAAGCTTGGGTAATGAAAAATAAGTATAGAACATATTTTTTAAGACAACTTACATTTTTTTCTTACTTATATTGTGTTACAGAGAGAAGTTAATTCTTTGGAACTTAGTCATTTCCACTCATAATCCTTAAATATATGTAAATGTTTAATTAAATAAATCTTGGGGGCAGAGCATAAACAAAACTGATTGTTTAATGGAGATAAGAAAAATGAAAGCTTCTTATAGGAAAATGATGCAGTATAAAACATGGAACAATTTATTTTGATAAAGTTGCAGGAAAGTAAATGACTAGGACAGAAGCATGTAAAAATTGAAGTGTACAGGGTGCCTAGAACATAAGATATGAACACAAAAGCTTGTGGGCTAAAGCCCTGCACAGAAAATGAGTAAATTTGCTGTTGACATACTAATCAAGAAGAATGAGGATTTTTTTTAAAAATTCTCATCAAGTTGATGTCTTTCTTTTGAAACTCCAAGAATATAGCCAATATATTTAACTCTGTTTTTGTTTTATACACCTCAAATAGTATAAAATATTGAGATATAGAAATCATACATCATAGGTCAGAAGCAGAAATACATTTGTCTTTATCCATTACAATGAAAACACTAGAAAATGATGCCATTTAATTTTATTATTTATAAAAGTAGTTTATTCTCTAAGAACTACATCCTCCTAAATGGGAGACATATTAGCTCAATCACTAATTGTTACTCTGAAGTCATTCAGGAAAAGCAAGTACTACCTCTCTGCGTCAGATCTGTGTACTTTCAAATAATTCAGAAAGTAAGGTGACTAAGTGTCCTGGTTCACCAGACACCAGAGTTTCACTGGACATAAAACTTACTGTGTTAAAACTAGGAAAATCTCAGGCAAACTGGGACAGTTGGTCACCACAGTGGATCCATAATTACCAAGGAATCTCTAAATGCCACCCATATATATCAGTGGTAGGAAAGAATTCATGGCACTATTTCATTAACTGGAAGCTCAGGAATTGATGATCCCTCTCTATCTTTTCTCCCAGATGAAGCAGAGTGGAGATTATTAACTATTAAAAAGTGGGAGCTACCTTAGTGAATGTGTTTGTCTGTTTTTTTTTCTTTTTTTTAACTTTTGGAATCACAATTTCTCTGAATGTAGAGAGAAGTTCCATTTTTTAAGATATATTTTATTGATTTTTTACAGAGAGGAAGGGAGAGGGATAGAGTATTAGAAATATTGCTGAGAGAGAAACATCGATCAGCTGCCTCCTGCACACACACTACTAGGGATGTGCCCACAACCAATGTACATGCCCTTGACTAGAATCGAACCTGGGACCCTTCAGTCCACAAGCCGATCATAGCCATAAGATGGTGGCACCCAGTCCTCTTAGCCCCTCCGCTGGAGTCTCCCAGTGCCAGGGGTGGCCACTGAGAGTGGGCAGAGTGAGCAGCCTGGCAGAGTGCTTGCTTTGTTGCTGTGGTGATGAAGCAGGCGTTCCATCCCAGCCACAGAGGGCCTCTGGGCAGTGGGCACAGACTGTCCAGGGGGCTGGGGAACACTTGTGTCATTGCCCCAGTGACGAGGCAAAGGTTACGCACCCAGCCACCAAGGGCCTCTGTCCAGCCCTGGCGCTGAACACTTGTGTCGTTGCAGGCCAGGCTGAGGGGAACCCTCCCCCCTCATGTACATATTTTGTGCACCAAGCCTCTAGTCCTTTCATAATGAGGGTTTTTTTTGAAGGACAATAAGTACTCTTTTTCTCCATGCAGAGAATTGACTAAAGGAAATCCGGAGCCAACCTGCCCATTATGATGCAGTTTGTTACTCTAGAGAACAAAAGCTTAATGGGATAAAATATAAAAATAGTAGGAAAAAAGAATAGGAAGACTGAATTCAGTGAGAGAAGGAGCTACATAAACACTGCATTTTGCAGAACACTGAGGATATTCGCTGACTGAAAGAAGAAAGCCTTTTATCAGTAATAGAGGAGAGAGAGAGGTGAAAATACACAAGGAAAAAGTGAGAAGGAAAATAGTAACTCTCACAAAATTTGAGAGCTGAGGTAAGCAAGAGTGTAGGAAAAAGGGCTGCTTATAATAATCTCAAGGAAGGAAGCAAAGTTTAGTAAAAATAGAAATAACTTGGTACTTAGTCACTGTTAAAGATGTGTGATTCTAAAGTCCCTGAAATACATAGAGTAGAGAAGGTTAAAAATGTCAATGGACCAAGAAAATATGTGTTTTTAAGAATTTGCATGTTTTAGAGAATATACAATGTTCCTTTCATAGGTGATCTTATTCAGCCATTTGGCTTTAAATATCACCTAAATGCTGGTAATGACCAAATTTATATCTACAGAACAAACCTCTTCCCTGAACACCATGCCTGGCTCAAAACAAACATGCACCTTAACAACATTGCCCAGCGTCCATCCCCACAAACCTGGCCTTCTCTTTCACTTCTCCATCCCCTCCAAATCTTTATGTACGGAGGATGAGAGCAGAAAGGAGAAAGCCAAAACATTTCAAATGTAACATGTTCAAAGAGTAATACCAGATGCCCATCTTCCCCTTCACCAGTTCTCTACTGCTCTTCTCCACTGTTTTCTACCTCTTTTTATGGTACCATTATTCACACCTTTTTTAAAAAATATATATATTTTATTGATTTTTTACAAAGAGGAAGGGAGAGGGATAGAGAGGTAGAAACATTGATCAGCTGCCTCCTGCACACCTTCTACTGGGGATGTGCCCACAACCAAGGTGCATGCCCTGACCAGAATCGAACCTGGAACCCTTCAGTCTGCAGGCCGACGCTCTATCCACTGAGCCAAACCCATTATTCACACTTTTGATGCCCAAACACCTAGGAATCTCTCCTTTCCCCCTTGAAATGTAGTATTCAATCCATCATCAAGTCAATTTTACTTACAAAATAGATATGGAAAATTCTCTTCCTACCATTCCACTTCTATCCCTCCATCTCCTGGTTTACTCACATGGTCTTCTTCAGCAGCTTCCACCTCAGGCAGGACCTCAGCAGAAAAGGCATGGCATCCTCAAGCTAAATGAAGAGACCATTTACAAAGGTTTGGGAAGGGTTTAAGAAAAATAACAAGGGATGATGTAGCACCCAACCGATAGTAACAGTGAGCATTTGTGTCAATTTCTGGTTGGTCTGGCAATAACATGCTGGAGTCAGGTGCTAAGACGCCTTGGTTAAAGGGGTGGGAAGTCACCTGTAAAGATGGCAATGCCATGGAGCCTGTTGCTTGAACCTCTGGATTGCATCCTGCCACCAGTTGTCCACCCAACAAGCCCCTGGATCTGCCCCTCCGGGATGTCTACATAATCCGTGTGTTGGTACTCTCCTTGTGGACTGAGTAGAGACTGGAGTCCTCAAACCCAGCATGGTGGTCACCTTTGCTCCAGTCCACATTACAAATGATGTAACAGCTCATGAAGCACACCATTAAGATTTGAGTGAAGTTCTTCCTGGGAGCCATGTGGGCTTCAGTGTCAAGATTGCGTCTGTCGCCCTAACCGGTTTGGCTCAGTGGATAGAGCGTTGGCCTGTGGACTCAAGGGTCCCAGGTTCGATTCTGGTCAAGGGCATGTACCTTGGTTGCAGGCACATCCCCAGTGGTAAGTGTGCAGGAGGCGGCTGATCGATGTTTCTCTCTCATCGATGTTTCTAGCTCTCTATCCCTCTCCCTTCCTCTCTGTAAAAAATCAATAAAATATATTTAAAAAAAAGAATGTGTCTGTCAAAGATGTTTGTCGTGGCAGTGTGGCTAGAGACAGCAAAAATGACCCACCAATGGAAGAAGCTGGCTTCACAGCCAGTGTGATTATCCCGAAACCATACAGGTCAAACCAGTGCCAGATATGCAGCTGCGCTGGATTGTCACCCAGCTCACAGTGCTCACAAATTTGCTAGGCTGAAGGAGATTAGTCATCATTCTAAGAAAAAGCTGGAAGGTGGCCAAAAGAAACCTTCTCAAATATCAAAACCTAACAGGTTTAAGAATATAGTATAAATTAAGCAGAAGTGATCATATTAAATTTTCTTTGAAATGCACCAACCATTTAGAGCTAAAATTACTTGTTAAAGACAAAGGAGGTTTTCAAAATACATGCTAAAGCTTGAAATTGATACCAAAATAAATGAAAGTTAACAAAGAGCCACCCTTCTGAGCATTATGCCAATGGAATCAATATACTCATCCTTCAAAGGGAAGACTAATCTAAGACCTACACGGATTTCTAGCCTTGAGTATTATTAAGGAGCTCTGCATTAACTTCCAATTCAATGAAAGAGAAGCTTTCATTGTCTCTTTCTAGCACTAAATGGAACAAATCCTTACTTTTTCTCATTGGATGACTTCAACTGAGTCAGAGAGAGAGAGAAAGAGGAAAAAGATGGCATTAGCCACATCACACACTCTAGGGGATTTTAATATTACTGTCATATTATATTCCTCTGGAATGAAAGCACCCAAAGAAGCTTTTCAAAAGGCAAAAGCCTTTCATTGACATGACTGAGAAATTGTAATTCCTCTTAAGTGGCTATGTATCCTGACCTGAACATACATATAAATTAATATTTTCCCCAAATATGTATCTCATCTGTTATTTGTTTGGAATATACTTTTCTTTGCAAAAACCCCTTGATAAGCACTGTCAGGTTAAATGTATAAGTAATCAATAATACAGTTTTAAGTTTTCAATGTGCATTTCCATAACTGAAGAAAAAAATACTGGTAGGAGCAAAGGGCTCTTCTAGGTTCACAGAAAAGCAAGGAGTCATTTGTTCTCACATAATGACTCAATTATTTCTATAAATAGAAGAGGTAAATTCATGCATAATTCAAAAGCATGAATAATAACACATTGTATTATATTTGGCTTTGTGCTACATAATTTGGGGGCAAACCTTTACCTTCCTGACATGTAAGTTGCTACCAGAATGATGAGTAGGACTTGGACAAGTTAAAGTGGGGACATGATACAACCTAGAAATGAAGTAGTTTAATAATTCTTGTATAAAGAACATCGGCAACGCTTTCCATTATATTGATCACTAAATAAAATAAATTTCACTCCTGCTTCCATGAAAAATTAGGTTTATAAGCTAGCTGACTTCTTCTATGGGATAAGTAACCCTGAATTAAGACTCAGAAACTTTTGATTTTGATTCTGGCTCTTTCTCATTAACTCATAAGCTTTATGTTCCCCTACAAATAGGTTTCTAGACCTCTAGTATTTCATGTAAAAAATGTTGGAACTACATTAAGCCCTCCAGGGTACTTTCCAGATTTTAAAATCAGTAACTTGTAATTATTTCTAACACTGAAGCTAACTATCTCAGGGAAGGAAAATGGGCCCTTAGCACTAGTTCTTAAACTTGTTTCCACTGGACACACCCCTTAGCACTAGTTCTTAAACTTGTTTCCACTAGACACACATTTAAACAAGATACTTTATTGGCTATTGGCCCCTGCTCTTCTTTTCTTTAATTTTTTAAAATATTAATTTTATTTTTTATTACAAAGGGTATTACAAGATATTTTATTGGCTATTGGCCCTGCTCTTCTTTTCTTTAATTTTTTAAAATGTGTGTTTTATTGAGAGAGGAAGGGACAGGGAGAGTGGGATAAAAATGATCAATGATGAAAGAAATCATTGATCGGCTGCCTCCTGCAAGCCCCACCCTCCAGATCGAACCCACAACTCAGGTATGTGCCTGATTAGGAATCAAAACATGACCTCCTGATTCATAGGATGATGCTCAACCACTAAGCTATGTTGGCCAGGTTCAACATTTTTTTAAAAAATACATTTTTATTTATTTCAGAGAGAAAGTGAAAGGGAGAGAGAGATAGAAACATCAATGATGAGAGAGAATCACTGATCTGCTGCCTCCTGCACTCCCCACACTGCGGATGGAACCTGCAATCCAGGCATGTGCCCTGACCGGTAATCAAACTATGACCTCCTGGTTCATAGTTTATAGGATGATCAACCACTGAACCATGCCAGTCAGGCCCACCTCAACATTCTTGAAGCTTCCCTTTAGCCTTTTTACATGATCATTATTTTTAAATGTTCCACGTGGGTCTGAAATGCTTTTCTAGTTTTAGATACAGAATTTTTTATGTCTCTCAGATAAATTTTGTACAGATTTTTTTGTCTGCTTTTTAGTGTTTGAAATTTTTATGTTGAAATTTCCTAGGGTTGTGGTAACTTTTCTAATTTCTCCTTGCAGTTTTGCTTTCTCCTGATTCATAGGATGATGCTCAACCACTAAGATATGTTGGCCAGGCTCAATATTTTTTAAAAAATACA
>NW_006299220.1:1966290-1973660 GCF_000327345.1 Myotis davidii | reverse complement strand
GGATGATCAACCACTGAACCATGCCAGTCAGGCCCACCTCAACATTCTTGAAGCTTACATTTTAGCCTTTTTACGTGTTCATTATTTTTAAATGTTCCATGTGGGTCTGAAATTCTTTTCTAGTTTTAGATACAGAATTTCTTATGTCTCTCAGATAAATTTTGTACAGATTTTTTTTGTCTGCTTTTTAGTGTTTGAAATTTTTATGTTGAAATTTCCTAGGGTTGTGGTAACTTTTCTAATTTCTCCTTGCAGTTTTGCTTTATATATTCTCAGGCCATTTTATAACCACTAAGATATGTTGGCCAGGCTCAATATTTTTTAAAAAATACATTTTTCTTTATTTCAGAGAGAAAGGGAGAGGGAGAGAGAGATAGAAACATCAATGATGAGAGAGAATCATTGATCTGCTGCCTCCTGCCCTCCCCACACTGGGGATGGAGCCTGCAATCCAGGCGTGTCCCCTGACTGGTAATCAAACTATGACCTCCTGGTTCATAGTTTATAGGATGATCAACCACTGAACCATGCCAGTCAGGCCCACCTCAACTCTTGAAGCTGTGTGTCATTCCATTGAGATTAGAAAGGCTCTTGAAGCACATTCTCTCTCTCTCTCTCTCTCTCTCTCTCTCTCTCTCTCTCTCTCTTCAATTACTCTCACAGACCTTGGTAAAGTTGTGATTAAATAGCAGGCAGTTAAAATAATAAATTTTTATGTTGAAATTTCCTAGGGTTGTGGTAACTTTTCTAATTTCTCCTTGCAGTTTTGCTTTATATATTCTCAGGCCATTTTATTAATTGTCTATATGATTAAAATTTCTATATTTTCTTGATGAATTAAACATTCTGTTCTTATGTAGTGACCCTCCGATGCTTATGATGTTCTGTTAATAATAATAACTCTTTTAGTCCATTTATCACATAACAGCCAGAGTGATCCTTTAGAACATAAGTGAGAGCATGTTAATTATCTACTGAAATTGTAATGCTTGCCCTTTGATTCAGAATAAAATTCAAGACCTTTCAATATATCCTCTCTGTTTATTCTGACAACAGCTGCCTCACTTAGCTGCTTTCTTGCCACTTTCCCCTCTGCTCACTCCACTCTGGTTACGGTAGCTTCAATACTTTTCTCTGACCTGGCCAAACACATGCTTAGTTCAGGGCCTTTTGCCAATGCCTGGATGACTCCTTCCTCACACAACTGATTGCTTGGGTATTGTCTTCTCCCAAACCTCCTTTCTGGAACATCATAAATAAATGCCACTCGCCAACAGACAGGAGTCTCTCTGGCCTTCATCTCTATGTTGTTGTTGTTGTTTTGTTTTGTTTTGTGGGGTTTGTTTTGTGTGTGTGTGTCTGTGTGTTTAAAGAATTTTCATCATCACTTGTTTCCATATCAGTTCCATAAAAGGCTTGTTATTTTCACCTCTGAAGTCTAAGTATTCCCTCTAATTGTCTATATGATTAAAATTTCTATATTTTAATGATGAATTGAGCATTCTGTTCTTATGTAGTGACCTTCCGATACTTATGATGTCCTGTTAATAATAATAACTCTTTTAGTCCGTTTACCACATAACAGCCAGAGTGATCCTTTAGAACATAAGTGTTACCTCATTATTTAACCACTTATTACAACTGATATATTTCAAGAGTTGCAGAATTAAAAGTGTGTACTTAAATGTTGAGATTTCCTGTGTGAGAAAAGAAAATGAATAGAAAGTATAACCGACATATTTTCAAGACATCAGAGAAGAAAATGGAGTATAAAGTCAGGAAATTAAAGGAGTCAAGAACCTTATATTGAGTAATTAAATATTTTAGAGAGCACAGCTGTGGCAGCTATAGAAGCATGTCACTCAGTCTCTTTTGAAGGGAGAACCAGTGTTGAGAAATACTGCTAGTTGACAGCCTCACCTGCCACGCCTTTGAGATCTACCAGTGTTTGGTTGAGGCACACCTTTCTTGGGCTGCTCCTACAAATTAACTGCCCACAAAGTGTGATCAGAGCTGAGCCACTCCCCCAATTCAGCTACACTCTAATGAGAAATCATTGCTCTGGGACCCCAAACAGGTCTCTCAAGATTTTCTCAGAGCTCATTGTGTTCTGGGATCTTTCTACCAAATTTGTCTTTCTTCCAGCACTCCTTCACAGGTATCAGAACCACATCTTAGTTTGAAGATGCTCTCTGACTACTCCTATACCATCTTCCCTAGGTTCTTTATAGCTATCCCCAACATTCCCATAAATCTATTTTACTTTTAATTCCACCCAAATTGACAATAAGCACCAGAATTTTAATTGGGATAGGTTTGAAATCTGTTGACTATTTATTCAACAAATATTTAGAACCACTAGTACCCATATGGTTATCTTAAGAACAACCATGAAATAATAATTTTAAGGCTTAATTAAAGCAATTTTATTTTTTGTTCTTCGAAATTCAGAGACAATATCTCCTGTTCTTCCATTGTCTGAACCATGATTGTAAATTATCAGAGTGTTACCTTATCTCTTGTAAAATGAAATAACTTTCATTTTAAATTATTAGGCTTCATAGACTAGTCAGGGTTGCCAGATAATAATAGATCATAAAAATATAAAGAAAGCAAGTAGCTAACTACCCAATTAAAGAGCAAAGTAATAACAATGCCAAAGCAGAATATTACATTTCTGAAATGCTTAGATTATCCAAATAATTGAAATTTGATTAGAAACATAAACAACATAAATTATTATCAAGGCTTTGGAAATGATTCTTTAGTAAAATAAAGTCTATTTTCCTTTCCTGCAATATATGTGTCCTGGAAAGTTTCATGCAAATTGAACTTGTCTAATCAAATCATCTATTAAAGCTCTTTATTGAGGGAAATTATGAATCTCTTACCAAAGAATTGTCCAGAGTTTTATACTGCCTTTGCTTAAATCAAGGTAAATTCTCAAGATGGCATATTTCAATATACTAAAAACGACAAATAATTGGAGAGGAAATATCTAATAATTAAATTTAAAAGCTATATCTGGAGTCTAGACTCCTACAAATTGAAAAGGGAAATGTCCCTAGTTCAACTCGATTTCAGTATTTTAAAAAAAAATAACCAGCTCTTTTAAACCAATACTTCACTGTTTAAGATATCTTGGCCCCTTTTCAAGTTCCCTTTCTTTTCAAGTACTCAGGAACACATCTTTTTATATGTTAATAGACCCTCTTTCCAAAGAATGTTTTTATTACAAATATATAAAATCAATATACTCTGCTACCTTAGGTAATATTGTTATAATATTTTAAGTTTTAAAAATCCTAAATTAGATTTCATATAAAATAAATCGTTAAAAGAGTAAAAGATTGTGAAGTTAGCTAGTTGCTGTGGAAGAACCATGATCTGCTAAGTAATAACTGCAACTCCTAAATTTCAAAACCTACTATTAGATAAAAACCTCAAATACTTCCATCACCGGAATAAATTACCACACTAAACTTCCAAATCCCATTCAATACCTTGTTTTCTATGAAACTCATTCTTATTTTCATAACTGTCTGAACACATCACTACGATAATTAGATGTATTAAGGTCAATAAAATTTTGATGTACTGATTGCATGAAAAGTTTTACATCTAGATGAAAATAAAGATGGGGGAATACTTGTCCCTGATCCCAGTTTTGGGGGAGAAAAATTGTCCCTGCTCAGATAGTAGTTTTTGAAATTCAGTTTTACAGAGGGTTTCCAGAATAACGTTTAAAAAATTTTGCAAGCAGATTGTTTCAAAGGGACAGCTCTTTCTCCTGAGATCATTTAAGTATCTGTAAGCATGATAGTGACAGGTCATATGTTAGATTTCTACTGATCATTCAGTACTTACGGGGTTACACTGGCTTTCCATTCACAGACAGAGCTAATGTAGGATGCAGAGCAGAACTACCTTTGAATTCTCAGTCACTGTTAGCCTTTTTAGCATAAAACTTCATGTGCTATAGACTTTGAAGACATAGTGGTTGGACCCACATACTTTCAGTTTCAAACAAAATAAAAATGTGGAATTGTACAATATCCATTGCTCTTATCTAGGGATGAAGTTCAGAAAGCATTAAAAAGAAATAATAATTAATGCAAACTATTTAACTACACTCATCAACATTCCAGCTGCCCACCAGTTATCTGAGAGCCAAGACTGAGTTTAACTTCACATATATTCCAGAGGTTGTTCCTCATAATCCAGTCTTGACTATTGCAATTATATATTAAGCATTGTTTTGATTCTTCCTTGAATACTTAATATCTAAAGTATATTATGTATTTATTCTCACACATAACATTAGAGGAAATCATAATTCCAAATTTCCTTTAGAAGTTTCAATGACAATATCACACTCATCTAGTTGATATGTCCACCTTCTGACTGACGGAAGGAAAACCCTTCATTGCTTCTTTTCAGGATTGAATATAGAAGTTGTTTTTATCTTTAGTTTGATAAATAAATGAATGATTTTTTTTCTTTTAAAAGGGGTGTTTTTTAAATGTAGTGTTTAAACAAGCCAGTCTACTGGAGAATAGCAATTCAGAAAAGATACATTTGACTACTCTAGCGTTCCTTAGTGATTTAAGATAGAAAATGAATGCCTATAAGATTTATTTGCAAACAAAACTTATGAGGATCTAGGCGTGCTCCCAGAGGTAGCCAATAGCCAGCTCTGTAGAGGAACTTGAAAGAGCTCTCATTTGTCTCCAGCCAGACCCTCTTAGTCCTCACCCCTCCATCTCAGCTAGCTTAGAAACTCAAAACTCTTCTTTTAAGTATATTTTTATCGATTTCAGACAGGATGGGGGAGAGAGAAAGAGAGAGAGAGAGAGACATCAATGATGAGAGAGAATCACTAATAGGCTGCCTCCTGCACACGCCCTACTAGGCATCTAGCCCACAACCTAGGTTGTGCCCTGACAGGGAATCCAACCATGACCTGGTTCACAGGTCAAAGCTCAACCACTGAACCACACTGGTTGGGCAGAAACTCAAAATTCTTTTTTTTTTTTTAATATATTTTATTGAGTTTTTAGAGAGAGGAAAGGAGAGAGATAGAAAGTTAGAAACATCGATGAGAGAGAATCATCGACCAGCTGCCTCCTGCACACTCCTCAATGGGGATGTGCCCACAACCAAGGTACATGCCCTTGACCGGAATCGAACCTGACCTTTCATGGCAGAAACTCAAAATTCTTTACTTATAAAGTTCTCATTATTTTTCTCTGTTTTTTTTTAATGCCTATTAAGTGATTCCTGTTTTTTTTTTCCAGTTCATTTCCCTTGCTTTCTATGTGCCCAAAGCTTAGCAATGTGAAACTATATAAAAATAAATAAAATGCTCTCCTAACTTTTAGAATCTTTTTAATACTGGAAAGAGAAAGATATGTTCCCAGATTACTTTACATAATTATCTCCCCTTTTATTGTAAGCATTGGCATATGTAGTCCTGAAACATATATTTTTGGAAGGGCTCAGCAGCCACTAACTGTGGCATGGTGTAATGAGTGCAATAATGATAGAGAGTTGAAATGTTGGTATCTCCAGTGGAGCACAGAGGAGAAAGAAGGTAATTCCTCCTTGGGAAATTTATTTGATACCACCTTGAATGCAGGTAATATTCTTATTTCCTTATCTATGTGGCATTTTGTAACCTGTAAAATATAAGTATTAGAGTGTGAAGAACCCAGAGTTCAAAATCATTTAAAGGGTGATTTTAATTTCAGAGAAGTATGGACAGTTTAATTCTGAAGGATTTTGAGTAGGGTATTCTTGCTCTTGGTTATACTGGACATGAAGATTTAGTGTAATGGACTGTGAATTTAGAGTTCTGAATGTGCTAATTTTATAATGCAGGGGTCCTGTGGAAAACCTATGCCTGGGGAATTAAGTTAGACTGATTTATGTTAAAGAAAACTTGTAGAGTTGAGAGCTTCGGGCCAAAATAGCTGTGAAATATAATGCAATATTTTCTTTTTCAAAAGGGGAAAAATTTTACTGTCAAGGACGTGATTCTGTGTTCTCTACTTTTTCTGTAACATAGAGATATGCACAAGGGTCTGTTGAAGGATTTTATAATTTCTTTGATTTGTTTTCCTTTTATTATTTCATATTTAAACATATGTTCTCATTTGTATTGACCCATCCTTTTGTATTAAATTGCATTCTGCACCAATCAACTATTAATTACCTAAAAATCACCCCAACATTTAGAGACTTACAAAAATAACCAATTTTATGTTTTTGATGGTTCAGCAATTGGAACAAAGACTCACTTATGGTTCTTCTGCTCCACATAGTGTTAAAAGAGGTTACTTTGTGTTTGTAAACTGAAAGGAGGGCTGATCTGGAGGACCCAAGACAGCTTCATTTTCATTTCTGGAGTTTTTGCTGGCACAGCTGGGAGGCTGGGCTCACCTCGGACTGTCTACACATGGCCCACTGCATAGTCTCAGGATAATCAAACTTCTATATGGCATTGGACTCCCAAAGAAACTAATCCATGAGAGGTGGGTAGAAGCTAAAGTCTTCTGATACTCTAGCCTTGAAAATCACAGATTATCACTTCTGTCACATTCAATTGGGAAATTAGATTTCACATTTCAATGGGAGAAGTAGCAAAGAGTTTGCAGCCACTTCTAGCCTACCACATCTGATGTTTGGTCGACAATTATATTTTTGCTATTTGAGAAATACACTCAATGCTTTCTCAAAGCCTCCAAAAGTGTCATCTCATTGCAGCACTGGACTCAAGTTCAATTTTCAGGATTTTGATATCTAAATCAGGTTCAGGTTCAGTTTAGTAAATATAGGTAAATTATATTCCAGCTATGTATTTCCACATAAAAATTATCCCAAACATATTAGTTTTAAATATCTACACTAATAAAACAGAAACATTCAAATTGGTGTCACTCTGCTTACACCCACAGGCCATACCCACCAGCCAATCAGGCGCAAGTATGCAAATTAACCCAACCAAGATGGCAGCAGCCAAGGAACTTGAGCAAGCAGGAGGCTTGGGTTGCCCCGGCAATGCTTCCCGCCTTCCCTGGCCAGCCCTGGCCTCTATTCAAGGCTACAAAGTTTCAATTATAGAAGATAAATAAAACTCAGATACCTGCTTCCTTCTGCTCAAGGAAGCGCTGAAAAAGAAAAAGAAAAAAAGGAGGGGCTGGGAGCTTGGGTCTCCGGGGGGCATGGCCAGCCTGCAAACAGGCATCAGCCCCTCACCCAGGCTGCAGGAGCTGCCCCCAGTGGTCAGTGTGCTCCCACAGGGAGAGCTCTGCTCAGCCACAAGCCAGACTAATGGCTGCCAGCACAGTAGTGGTGGCAGGAGGCTCTCC
>NW_006299220.1:1938330-1966120 GCF_000327345.1 Myotis davidii | reverse complement strand
TCACTAGGAGAGATTGATAATGAGAAACAGTTTTAATTTCAGCTCTAGTATGTTCTGGTTCCTTTATGTTTCTTCTAAATTCTGCTGGAAGACTAAAACATTTTATCTTTAGGTTACCTCTCTTTTCATGTTTTATCTTAAAGAAGATGGCACTTTTTGTATTCCTCTAGAAATATCTCCAGTGAGATTGATGAGTTCATTCAGTGACGTTTCTATTTTTCACATTATTGCAGATAACAGGTCTGTTACATTTTTCCACTACGTAAAAAGAGTATGTTTTGCTCTAGCTCCTAAATGTTTTTACAGTCCTTCAATCCCTCAAGTTATTACAAGACCCTTTCACCTTTCAAAAAAATTTCCTCTTTTTTTTATTTTTATTTTCTATCTGTCACCTGTGCTCAAAGCCAGTGTCATGTATTTTAGGTTTGGGTTAAGGAGATTCCCACTTCCTGCTGCTAAATTCCATTCTGGTTATCTATTACTATAAAAGAAATCACTCCAAAATTATCAGCTTAAACAAACAATGATTTTTACTATATGTCATGATTTTGTGGCTCAAGAATTAGACCAGGACTCGGGCCTAAAGTTACTAGGTATTCAGCTGCCAGAGGTTGGTATAGATGATCAAATATGGCCACTTACTTGTCTGGAACCTTCACAGGGAAATCTGAAAGACTGGCCTCTTTGGGGACTATCAACTAGGATACCAACATCCTAGTGGCCTTTCTAACTAAGGAGTCTTAGGATGGAGGTCATTTTACATAGTGTCTTAGGGTTCCAAAAAGAGCGTTATATAAGACCTCAGTGGAAATTAAAAGCTTCTAATGACCTAACTTTAGAAATTCCAGGATGTCACTTCTATTGTACTCAATTGGACCCCAAGTCATTACAACCATGATTTTGGTGAGGAAAAATATAGAGTGAGCAAAAATATACTCTACTGCTTAATATGAGAAGTAGCAAATAATCTTCATTCAATTTTCATGTACCACACATTTTTACTACATAGAAATATTTTGATATGGGCTTTTTGGTATCTTTTAATACGAAGGATGTTTTGAAACTGGCTGTTAATTCTCCGATGAATAATTTTGTTGTGTTAAGACTCATGTCATTGCCCTGGATTGTGTGGCTCAGTTGGCTGGACATTGTCCCACACACTGAAAGTTTGCTGGTTCAATTACTGGTCAGAGGACATGCCGGGGTTGGGGGCTTGACCCCCAGTAGGGGGTTTACAGGAGGCAGCTGACCAATGTTTAGCTCTCACATCGATGTTTCTCTCACACACACACTCTCTTCCTCTTTCTCTAAAATTCAATTTAAGAAATCTCTTTAAAAAATTCATATAATATATTTTCATGAGGAAATTCTTTGAGTTGTAACTAGTCTGCAAATGCATATTTAAAATAATAAATATCTAAGGGTTTCAAATGAGTGCAATTACCATTTCATTTTGAAGTACAGATATTGCTTTGGGAAGATTAAATGTTATGTAGGAGTTAAGTGTAATGGTTATGTTTAAAATTAAATCTGGGAAAGTTTTTCCCTTCCAAAATAAGACCAGCCTATCTCAGCTCGTACCAAGCTCATCCGTAGTCAGCTGAATGAGCCCAGCCAAGAACTAAAAATTACCTAGATGCATCCATTGAAAATGACCTCCTATACTTGTCCACTTAATAAATGCTTATTGTTTTAAGACTTTGAAATTTTAGCATGATTAGTTGGTGTTTTATGGCCCATAGGCATTTGATATATTACCTTTAAAACTTTTTATTAAATATTTCAAGCAAACATAAAAGTAATGGAAATTCTAAAATGAAGACCTACATATCTAACCATGATAAGTAATAAACATTCCAAATATATTTGAGGTTTCTGTGTGTAACTTACCCTTAAATTCTCCTGTTTTCCTATGTTCCAGAGATAACAATCTCTAATATTTTTATTATCCTCAAGCATTTTCATAATTCTATTATGTAAGTATTTTTCTGTAAACAAAATATAGTATTGCTTTTCATTTTTTAAAAGATGTTATATATTCTTTATTGTCTGCAATGTTTTTGTAATATTCAACATTATATATTTTTAGTTCTTAACATGTTAAAACACATTGTTCCAGTTCATTCGTTTTTACTATTGTATTTCATTACTTTATATGTCTATGCTACAATTTATTAAAGCATTTCCCTCTATATGGGCATTATGTTATCATCTTAAGCCACCAGACACCATTTTGTATATTAGCTGTATACAGAAATTTGTTTTTAAATTTTATACCCTACTGTTCTGAGTTACAAAAGCAATGAAAATTCCTTACACCAGTATATATTTTATTCATGCTTCAGGATTTGTCTCAGGTATTTAGCTAACAAACACCAAATGTAATATTATTCATGTTGACATGTTCTATATTTCACAACTCTGCAAAACCAGCAACATTCATACAAACAGACTGACCTCAACCACCAAGAACATTAAGACATTTTTAAAAATATATATTTGACTGTTTTGTACAGACTTATGTTTTCAATCCTGGAAAACAATTTGCATTTTTTTTCACAATTTAGAAAAATCAAAACAGACTCCTTAACACTTCACTTTTCAGTCTTGGCCTGGGATCTTTGTTCTAGGTGTGAATTAGAATATAGAGAAGTATTTTATGTGAGATTGGTTAACATTACTAAGAAGACATTGTTGAGAGCATAAGTGAGTAATTTTGGCTTTTAAATGGATAATCATGAACTATACATAAAATTAAGTTAGACATTGATTTCATTGTTCATAATCTCTTATAGTGATTCCACATGGTACTTACCTCTCCTATGTAGATATAAATGTTATTTTTACAAAGCAATTCATGCGTACTAAGGGAATGATGCCATTATTTCAATAAGCTCAGAAACATTAAAGGCAATATAATCAAATGAAATTTTGTGACCTCTACTCCCAAGGATGCCTGTGCTGCAAAATGTTGACTTATCTTAATATCGAAATACTTATGTTGAAAATATTTGCACATCTTCATTCACTATTTAATGGAGTTTGATTTTTAAACATGAAATCTAAATGTCTAGACACACCCATATTAAAGAATCATATAAATAATATTTTATGTCTCAAGATAATAGTGATATGAAGGATTCATAATTGTAATTATTTTTAGTAGACCAAAGACATACCTAACTTACTCTCCTTATTTTTAATTGTTACAACAGTTTCTATTTCATCCTCTTGTAATATCATTTAGGGACTTAAGGATCCATAAGAACTAAGGAAAGAGTTTAAATGAAATAATTATCAAGAATTTCATTAGTAGACATTTTCAAATAGCAATGATTTATTCACTTTTTGATGAAAATTAGTTACAAACATTTATATTTTATCCTGCTTGAATAATGTTTAATTGTATCAACTTGCTACATTCTGTCTTGACTTGATTTTAGAGCTGTCCACATCCTCGTATTTAAATTTTGCCTTTAGTCCTTTTTAAATTATCACAGTTTTAGAGCAACCCCATTTTCTTTAATTCATTGAGGTATTAAGTTATGTTTTTATAAAGATTTTCCTAATTATTGTATACTTCTATGCTTGTCAATTTTATATTAAAATTATCTATGAATACCATTAAAAGTAGGTATTTATTTATGTTCTAAGTATAATATATATATTATACTGATTCTGAATTTTCAATATAGTAATGATTCTGAATCATATTTTAAGTAACTAGGCATTATCAGGCCACAAATCCTCAAGTTGAAGTCATTCCATATTTTTTAAGCAATATTCTGCATTTAAAACTAAACTTAAAGCAACCATTTATTATTTGGGTTGCTTTCACAATCAGTGCATTAATATTCATTAACAAAACAGAATCTAAGGGTTGAATGTAGTGAGCAATTGTCTTCACATTTTAATTCAAATCTATTCTTCTGAAGTTACAGATATTTCTATTGTATTAGGGACTCTCAGTTATACGTTGCTATGCAACAAACAACTCTAAAACATAATAGCCAAAAAATCTCAGATTATTATTTTTCACAATCAAAAGTTGCTTGAGCAACTTTTTTGTTGGCCCCATCTGGACTTCTTCATGCAGCTATGTTCAACTCTCAGTCAAATCATGGCTAAGCTCGGCCTGAATGGTTGAGACAGTGGGTTTTTCTTACCAGGTCGTATTTTATTCTTAAGGAGTCTCTATTAATTACTTCAGATCACAGTAATCTCAGGGTTTCAAAAGGGCTAGTCTGGCTACATAATTTGTGGGGTCTACTGCAAATGGAAGAGTGGGGGTCTCCTGTTTAACAATTGTTAATTGTTTAAAGATGTTGATATGAGAGTGTAAAACCAATGTAGATCCTTCTAAGTATGGGGCTCTAAAGATCGCATAGCTGCATGCCCAAGAAGCCAGTCCTGGAAAGGAGCAACAGCAGAAGTTATAAAACTTCTTGGAGCCTTGAATCTCGAGCCACACAATTTTTCACCACCCAGATTCTATGGGTTAACACAGTCCCAAAGCCAGGGCATAATCAAAAGGGTGAATCAAGATGGGAAAAATTAGTGATTATATTTTGCAATCTACCTCATAGATGTTTTAATTCTTCCCGTTCTTACATCTAGTGAACCTCAATGTTTTTATTAAAAATCAATCTTTAAACACTTTAACTAAATTATCTAATGAAAACAAGTGCATTATGCTATTTCTAACCCTGTTTATTTAATTTTCAGAATGTAATGAACTAGGGAGGAAAGACTGAAAATGAATAAATAAAATCATTTTTTAAAATTATAGGTTCAAAGAAAAAAATACTTGGAAGGAAAAAATAAATCTTAAGGGACCATCAAATTGTTTATATGACTATATAGAGATGTCTGCCAGATAATTTACTACAGACAAATGCATCTGGATAGGTGTGTATGGAGCTATTCTAATTAAACAGAACAGAACCCTGTAAACCCAGACCTGGTATAAGCCCCCATAGAGCACCAGACTACTGTACTATAGCTCAGATGAGAATTATCATCCCCATGTGCAAAACAGACCAGGCCAAAATCTTTAAATCTAAGGAAGACCAGGAAAAATCTGGGGTACTGTCATTTCACTGTGGGCCACATGTCCTTAGAGCAACAGTGTTAAGACCACTCTGCTGCAATTGGCAATAGAAGGCTCTTTTATGCTCTTGAGATATTCCATTCATTTTTTTCACCAACACTTGGATGTTTTTGATATTATTCTACTACTCTGTGATTTTATTACATTTTCTTTAGAGGCAACTTCACCACTAAAGGAAATAGGTCCTAATCCTACGAACTCTGATCTTTCAGTGGCATTCTATTATATCTGCTCAATATTCTGATTCTAAATTTGCACTATCTTCCTTTTCAATGGCTAAGGTCATTTAGGAGGATGGTTGTTTTTAGCCTTTATAATGGCTGCCTTTATCTTATTTGTACAAGATCAAACCATTTCTAACAGAAAGGAAATTGACAAACTTTGCTATAAACTGATCACTGTAGACACATTTGTTAGACCTATTATTACTATGAAGGAGGAGGAAAATTGAGTAACTGAGGGTCACAGGTTTCCTGGTATCTCCCAAGAAAAGCTCAAGGTTTTTGTTGTTACTGCAGTTTTTCCACTTGAGGAAGACACAAGGAAAGGGGAAAGGAGAGCAGTGATGTCTGTTTCCAACCGCAGGGTAATGGAGGGATGGGGTCATTCTGCTGAGAGTGCACCAAAGAGAAGAAAAGCCATTACTTGATGGGGGTTAAGAGCCCCGGGAGAGGCCAGATTGCCAGAGTGTGAATCTCACAACAAAGAAAGCAGGCATGAGACAGACCCCTACAGATTCAGACCGAAGGATGCCTTACCTGCTCCTACACGGATCCTGAGTGAGGCTGAGGACATGGAACAGGCTGGGCTTTGTGGGGATCTGCAGCTTCCCGTATGTTATTTACTACTGCAGGCTTCATTATGTTAATTAAACCTCCTCCTGTCCAGCAGTGTAGAAGCCCAGGAAGAGAGGAAAGGGCTCTGCCAGGAGATAAGGGGAAGCTCAAACCCCAGGGCCTAGGCCTTTTTGGTTTGGGGTGCAATGTATACTCAAAACTAGATTAACTGGTTTCTGTTCTTGCAAATGAAACAGTGAGCTCAGTCCCCAAAAAGACACTGTGGGTAGTAGATACCTTGGAGCCAAATTTACTAATTAGAATAGTCTCCAATGACCCTGCATCTCCTGCCAAGGACATCAGCAAAAAATAGTCCAGTGCTTGCTTTCCTCTGCAAGGCTCTTGCCTTTCCATCCAGCCCCGCTCCCCACACCCATTACATGGTATGGTTTGAAATAGGACGTTTCACACTAGCAATGAGAGAGAATATGCTGCTGAAAAGTTGTGTAACAAGATCCCGTTTTTGTAAAATAACGACAAAAATAAATTATCTATGTGACTGCAGATAGAAAATTGATGGGTAACTGATAAATAGGTTAGATAGATAGGTTAGATAGATGATAGATAGATAGATAGATAGATAGATGATAGATAGATAATAGATAGAGCCTTTGTTTATAATTATGAAATCCTGGAGGAAAATAAACTGTGAACATGAGTTGTGGTCATGGATCAGAGGTGCTATAGAAAAGGGAAGAGAGAAGAGATGAAAAAAAACAACAAAATTAGACAAAAAAAGGCACTCCTTTTAAAAAGTTATGAGTATATCATTCAAGTTAAATGCTGTTGGATAAGAGTATTTTTACATATACCAGTATATGTAATGAACAAAATTTAAAGAACCTCATGTAGTCTGAAACATTGATTCTTAAAAGAATAAAAGTTACTTCTATATTCTTTTCATACAATTCCTGAACAAGAAAGTATCTGAGCAGCCATTAGCAGTTATGATACATTTACTGAGGCCACGTAAATGTCAGGCATTGTTTAAATTGTAGGATCTAACAGCCTCCTTCCTTGTAAATCCTCTTTACACATCATCATAAGGGCAATACCATAGAATGAGGCCTCATTGGCCATGAGCAAGAAGCTTTCTGTAGTGGAACCAACCCTACCAAATAACAGTCAACAGCAGTAGGGGTGGCAGACTTTACCTGGTAGGGATAAAGCATGAAGATGTTCATATATTCACAGTACAAATGTGAAAGGTGAAAGTCTCTAACCATGTCCTACACACACACACACACATACACACACACACACACACACATGCCTTTCCTCTCTAAATAATATGAATGATTTTGTTAAATATACATTTTATAAAGTATTACTTAATTTACATAAGTTTTCATTTTCTTAACACACTTACTTTTGGGCAATGTAAAGTAATTATTGCATAGAAAATTATTTCTCTCAAATGTGTACCCACCCAGTTCTTCTTTTCCTCCTATTCTCTCCTATGTAGCTAAAGATTTAATGCGACTCCTGGAAATCCTGTAAAAAATTAATTTGGTATCACTACCTCGGTACCATTGTTCATACACTGGCCGAGCTAGCAATGAGATCAATCAGAGCTTTCCTTCTGACCTAAAGGGAGTGCAATCGTGTCCCAGTGCAGAAGAAAATGTGTGCAAACACAGTCGCTGTTTGGCCATCATTGATTGCTCAAACACAGTTAGGAGAATGTGAGTCCCTTATCTCCCACTGATGGTGACCTTAAAATCGGAAGCAGAGCATAAGGAATAATGGCCTGTTTTGGAAAAATCCCAAGGCCTTTCTTACTTTGATATTTCTGCAGTCATTTTTTTTTAATTTCTCATAATTGTTGCCAATCCTCTCATGAAGATTAAATTTAGGAACTTGGCTGAGTATGAGAAGAAAGGATAGGGATGGCTGGAGCTAATGGGAAGCAGAGAAGGGAAGGGGATGTTGTGCATTTGACCAAATGAGAAATTAAGCGGGGAGACAGGAATTAACTTCCCTATAGATATTTTTATAGGATCAATAATTACTATAATCAATGCAATAAATTACAACATAACTTAGTAAACTATGTTTTTAATCCCCAATGCATTTTTATATTTTGTAAGACAATAAAATAAGCCTATATGGTTTATACTTTTCCCTATCATATACTATTACAGAATATTAACTAGAACAAAAATATTTTCATGTAATACCTGAATCACTTAACTTTACTCATGTAAAAGCACAATCAGAAGCATCTAAATTATTCTAACTATCCTAAAGTATCCTAATACTGAAATCGTGTTTTCACAATTGATCATAATTTATTCACTATGCATTACAGAAATTATTTATCCATAGGATTTAATGCTTATATTTTCCTCTACGGTTAATCATTGGCTACAAGAACATGCTTGAAATTATGTTTTTAATGATTTTCTATTGAAATCTAAATGGTATGTTGTTTTTTATTGTGGCAATAACACTTAACTACCCTTTTAACAGATTTTTAAGTGTACAATACAGTACTGTTATCTACAGGCACAATGTTGATTAGTAAATCTCTAGGATTTATTCATCTCACTAACTGAAATTTGATACCTGTTGATTAGGAACTCCACATTTTGCCTTTACTCCAGCTCCTGAAAACTACTTTTTAATTCTTTGCTGCTAAGAGTTTGACTATTTCTGACACCACATATAATTGGAATCATTCAGTATTTGTCTGTTAGTGACTGGCTTATTTCACAGGTCTATTGCTTTGAAGTCTGTTGTTCTTGAGAATTCATGAAACTTTTGATGAAAATAAACAAAAATTACACTCTCTGTCTCAAAATCTAACTCTGGAACTATTATTCTCTCTGCATTTGTATATGCCTCCCAGTTCTGATGAACACTCACCATGGAGGCAGCTATGGTACAAAAAAGTATATTCTGGATTTGGAATCAGAAGTCGTCAACTTCAAACCTTGTTCATTCGCTTAAGTAAAGGGTATGGGGACTCAGTGTTGGAATAAAGGTTGTTTTAAACATTATTTGATCAGTGCACAACTCACTACTGATGTACAATAGCACGAATTAATCTAAAAAGCAAATATTAGTAAAAGAAACCAGAAACAGAGAATACAAGATATATGATATAATTCATAGCAAGTATATGAACAGGCAAACTCGATCTGTAGTGACTCAGAAGAGTGGTTACTGAAGGGTGGGTCAGGAGGATGAGAACAGAGTATTGACTGGGAAACTTGGTGATTGATATGTCCAATATCTTGACCTTGGTGTGTTCATACAGTTATATAAATTAAAAATCACCATGAAGTATTACTTAAGATTTGTGGGTTTTATTCTAAATAATTTATGTCTTAAAAATACCACAAAAAAAAACATGGAAAGGAGAAGAAGAAAATGAAAATATAGAAAAGCTGAGAAGAACTTGAAGGAAGGCCCAAATCCCCATGTTAGAAAGAAAGAACAAGAAATCAAAACTGTACCCCAGTGTCTATCTCTGGATCCCCTCAGCCTGTGAAGAATGGAGAATGACAACCTAGACCCCAGGGACCTAAGGGACAGTATGTCCTCTTTGAATAAGATTCCTCTCTTGACAACCATGGGTCAGTTTATTCCCCTCATTTTCATGATTTCCTCAAAGTCCAAATTGCGATACAAGGCATGCTAGGAGTTCATGAAACAAACAAAACCTCTCTTACTTATCTCTATCTGAATCTATAAAAGTTTAATTACAAAAAAAAATCAAAGTATTCTAAGTTCGTAAAATAAGCTGATGTGTGTTATCCACATTTACTATACAATGCACTGCCTGGTTTTCACACACACACACACACACACACACACACACACACACACAGTGTTGCTGGGAAATAACTTACTCGAGAAAGGGCATATCATATTCAAGTATTTAGAAATATATGGTTCTGAAATGGAGTATAATTATTCATTAACAATCACAGAAAATTAATCTGAGGCACCCAGTTCATCTCTTTGCCATTTCAAGTTTTCTCTCTCCATTAAGATACTCCTATAGTAATATAAACAAATAGTATTGCATTTTATTAGTTCACATTTTAATATGACATTTATATTTCATTTTCTAATTCAATAGTTGTCATGTATATTCCTATTATTTTTATATTTTCCTTTTGCCAATAGTGTTTTTTAATAAGAGTTTTCTTAAAAAGTCAATTTTAAATGTTTTGATGTTCTATATAATCAAATTTCCATGGTTCCATAATGATTGCTTTATAACATTTTATGGCTGATTTTATTGCCTTTGTTTTCATTTATAAAATGAATACTATTATAGAAATGTAAAATATAAATGCAAGTATAGAGTTTACCATATCACTGAAAAGATTTAAATTCAGAATTTTTGCAGAGCAGTTTGTAAAAACATGACAATATAATCAGAGTTACAGGGTGGTGACTTTCTGATGAAGCATTGTTTTTGTCAAGCAAACATATAAATGTACACTGAACAATACCATGTCTAGTTAATAAGCAGGGCCTGATTTCCCCATATCACCATGGCCCACTGGAACTACTCAGCAAACCTAAGTGTTTAAGTAATAGTTCTCTTAAATTATCTAAAAATTAAGGTGATACCAATCAACACATAATTCTAGTATTTGTCATTTTTATTAGTTTATTTCTTTGCTGAATGACAACAAAGACAAAACAAGTAGTGCATACAATAAATCAATAGTTGAAATCTTTAGTATTTACCTCACTGATTTTCTATCATTTGAAAAGCATGCGTTCACACACAAATGAGAATTAGTGACAAGAAAAGTATGAAACACATTATGCTGCAGAAAAAAATGTATGTTACAGGCAGAACTACTCCTAGAAACTTATAGTATCCAGGACTACCCCTGGGTACAAAACTCCAGGCTGTTGGTTCTCAATCCCATTTAACTTAATACCTCCTCCATATAACAAATATGTTTATAATGCCACTTTTATTTTCCCAATATGAAATTAGCAAGACATTTTAAAAATGAATTATGGGCTGTAATATGAAGGAGAAATAAAGAAGTTATTTTTAACATACTATCACTTCAATATATAAATTTTAGACATCACCATACTCGCAACTATAATGAAAAATGTAGATGCTCACTGCTACATGCGTCATCTCTGTGAATGCTACAGATAAAAAGGCAAATCAATTCATTTTGTTGTATTCTTGCCTCAACAACACGAGAAACGGCGCCAATGGTGATGTGATTTTGAGAAATGGTGAATCACTCTTGGGAAAAGTCTTAAAAAAACAACGTATTAGTCTTTCCTCGATTTACACAGTAGTTGCATTACCGGGAAAAAAAATCTGTGCATACTAAAACTATTTTACAAAAATACTTGCTTTTACTAGGCTGGGTTGTTTATGAATAGCTCTTTCACTTACACGGATATCAGTGGTGCACACAGAATCCGCCACTGGACAGGACTATGTCATACACATTCAGAGCATCCAGCCTCCCTGGCAATTACTGACAGCAGTGCCTCTGCCCAAGACATTTTCCCAAAGGACCTCAAGTGGGTTGTACATCCAGTTAAGAACGAACCACTGTTCCGAATAAATCACACTATATCTGTTTGCTACTGAGGCTGAAGCATTCTTCTAAACAATTACAACAACAAAGCTAAATTATTGTGCAAGAGAATTCCTCTACCTCCCTTTTTTTCTTTTGCATTTAGCCTAAGAGCCTTGAGTACAATGGGAAGAAGCAACATATGGATTCACATTCTACCTTCTTTGACTTCAGAGAGGTGAATTATGGCTTGTATTTTTTTTTCCCAGAGGGCAGCTAGCCATGTAAGAGGTTTATGTGTAATCATAAAACATAAGCATAAAGAAAAACTTACCCCACTCACTGTGGGACTTCGATAACAAAGGCTAAAACTTGAAAGGGCAGCTGATGGTTGTGCCAGGTACGGCCCTACGCGGTGTTATAATTAACACGTTTAATTATCAAAGCTGGAAAGTGGTAGAACAAGATTAAAAACACTCTTCCTGATATGCATGGGAAAAGGGAGTGAAAAGGATAGTTACGAACTGGTGTTTATCTAAAAGCTGTAGAGTTGTATTGTTTTCATTTGCTTTCTTTAAATGTCAGATGACGTAGTTATTTCCTTCTCTATCAGTCATTTCCTTCTTCTCTAACAGTTACTTCAGTGTCTCCTCAAATTACTGCTGTTGTTCAAAGATAATATCTGAAGCCCCTAACAGTTAGGTTCCCATGGGAGTTACTCTTACCCTCAGCTTTCTGGTTCTGGAGCTGGCTCTGATTTTAAAATGTTGACGTCTTCCAGAATATGCATTGGCACATTGTGTCTCCATTTATAAGTTATGGCTCTCCACCTTTCCATCCTTAGTTAAATTGTCTAATGGACATATGTATCCCATTAATATACTTTAGCACAGTAAATTTATAGGTATTTAGGAAGTCCAGAAATATTATGGATCAGAGATTATATAATCCAGGCTATAAATTCTATGAAGGAAAATAAAATGTTTGTTCTAGTTAATACTTTGTATCCTAGCACAGTGCCTAAAACCTAAAACCTAACAGATGTTCAATAATGATTATTAAGTAAATTAAATAATATAATATATGATTTTTAAAAGCAATAGCTTGAATTTCCTGATCTGATATTATTGCTATGGCCATTCTCTCTTCTATCAAATTTGTTCATCTTTTTTCAATATTATCATCCAAACTGGTCCACATTCTATGGTCCTCAGTCAGACCTGATCCTACTTATCATGGGCCATAGCTCCTTGAATTAAATACAGTATCACATTTGTATGGAAATCATCCCTTTAAAAAAATCTCCAAAATATTTTTTCATTACATTAAAGCATCATTTGCTACGTATTTATCATGTAAACTAAACCTTATAAAAATAATGTTCCATTTTAAGCATATTTTAATGCTACAATAAAGTTCTTCATTTAGAGAAGTTATTCTCTAAGCACTGAAATAAAAAAAGAAGATAACGTTTATATGTATGAAGGTCAAAATTGTACGCTAAGTATTCAAAAATCATTTCTTCCATTTATATGTGTATCTGAAAATAAGAGAAAACATTCAATAGTTTGTAAAACATTCATTGCATCATTAAAGTGGCATGCCTATGTAAAGATTTGTTTATTGCTGTGATATGTCAATGTTGGATAATGTGGTATGGAGTTGCAACACAAATTGTACTCCATGGCATGTGTTTTTTAAAAAAGCATAACTATTTAAAAAGACAAAACAATTTTAATATAAAATATGTACATGTGACAGTAAAATGCAGTGAATTAACCTTACATTTATTTCAAAGAACATTTTTCTCAAAAAATATGAAAAATAGTTAGGAATACAATATTTTAAAACTGTTCTTAAGTGTATGCAACAACTGGAATACACCTTTCAGTGAAACTAAAAAGAATTTCCCCCCAGTTCTGGTTGTTACTGTTTCATCATTTTAAAGGAAAATCCAAATTTTACAAGAAAAAGCAATAACTCAAGCCAAATAAAGCAAAGACCAATTGAAAGTCCCACCTAGGAACAGACCCTAAATTAATTCTCTGAGAATAGTTATTGGAAGTGAAAATGAACTACAATTTCCAATATAAAAATGCATAAAAAGATTCCCATTGGAGAAAAAAAAAGCCAAAAATTGGCTCCGGTATTCAAGTCTCAGAACGGCATATAAAATCAGATCAGAGTGCCTAAAATCTTAGGGAGAAATAAGTATTTACAAATGGGAAAAAAGTAAATATGTTTTTATAATACTTAAAAGAATATTTTAAAAATGTAATGAGAATGAAAATAAAAGAAACGTGCTATTTTGGCATTGTAGACCATGGCTAGATTATAGTTCTCATAGCTGACCTTTGTCAAACTCAAAATTACAACATAAAACATGTATGAATCTGTATCCTGGTTGGAAGACTTAGAGAGAATTGAACCTTTTGTTGATATTGTCTAAAATTCTTCCATATTTACTTTGTCGTAGGGTAAGTCATTCTGCTTTATTAGTTTTTGAAAGCATTCTCATCTGCTCTCCTAATTTATTTTCCTCCCTTACTCACCTCTTAAAGTTTATCTAAAACCAGAAACCCTGTTCCTGTTATGACTATTAGAATAAAACAGACAGGTGCTGCTATGTCCACAGACATGCTCCCAGTGTGTCATCACATCCTTCAAGGATTGCAAACATATTTTTTATTACTTGGCAGTGTATTTTCTTATAACACTTTGCCAGATTCCTACCCATTTAATAAATTCATATATATATATACTAGAGGCCCGGTGCACAAAAATTTGTGCCCTGGTGGGGGGGGGGGGTCCCTCAGCCCAGCTTGCCCCCATCACATACTGGGAGCCCTAGGGGATGCCCTACTACCTGCTCCCTGCTCCCCTTGGGGAGTGGGCCTAAGCCACAGTCTGGCCTCCCTTTGAGGACTAAAGCCTCTGGTGAGTTATTAGCCCTGGGCCGGGTCACCCCCAGCTCCCCACCGCTGCCACCATCAATGATCGCCGGCTGGCTCCTCCTTGGCCCAAGCTTAAAGCCTCAGGCTGAGGTGTTAGGCCTGGGCCAGACCCTCCTCATGCTCCCCACCATCAACGATCTCTGGCTGGCTCCTCCCTGACCCAGGCCTAATGCCTCAGGCTGAGGGTTTAGGCCTGGGCCGGGGCACCCCCAGCTCCCCGCCACCAATCGCTGGCTGGCTCTGCCCTGGTTCCCCGCTGCAACTGCCATCAAGGATACCTGGCTGGCTGGACCGGCCCAAGCCTAAAGCCTCTGGTGGAGGCTTTAGGCTTGGGCCAGAGCACTCCCAGCTCCCTGTCACTGCCGCCATCAAGCATAGCTGGCTGGCTCCGCCTGGTTCCCTGCCGCTGCCGCCATCAATGATCGCTGGATGGCTCCGCCCAGGCCCCAGCCTAAAGCTTCAGTCTGAGGCTTGGGGCTGACATATGCAAATTAGCCACCATCTTGGCTGTCGACTAATTTGCATATCTCACTGATTAGCCAATGAAAAGGGTAGCGGTCGTACGCCAATTACCATCTTTCTCTTTTATTATATAGGATGTTAGCTGAATCACTATGAGTAGAATTTAAAGAAGGTACTATGTCTACAGATGCTTCTATGTCTTAATATTCAATAAAATTATTTATTTAATATGTTTAGGTGATTTTGTGAGGATTAAAAACTTTGTCAAGCAATCTGCAACCTGCATCTAATCAGAGAGGTGATAATTATATACTTTTTCTTAATTCTCCAAAAATAACAGCTAGCTGGACATTCAACACTTTCAAACAAAAAACGAGTGAATACAGAAAGAATTTCCTAGGTACAACATACTGTTGTACCTAGCAATGATTCATTTTGCTTTTTTGTTTTTAACTTAGAATTTAATAACCTTTTGAGAAGATGGTTTGAAGCAAAAGAGTGATTAAAGGCATGGACCAGGAACCAGACAAGCTCAATGACCTTGAAACAGTTACTTCTCTGTCTCATTGACCCTTCACTCATAAAATGACAAAACTGATAATAAGATCCATTCATAGGTTTGGAAAGAGAATCAAATAAATTAATATACTATGTAAAGAGTTTTAAATATTTAGCATATGGCATATAGTAAGGCCTATATAATTATTTACTGTTATGAAGATGATGATAATATCCTCCAACCCAGAAATAAATGATGCAATTTCAGAAACTATCCTAACATGACTGATGTGAATATAGACTTATGTATCTATATCTATTGAATTCTTTTTTTTTAAATTTCTTGTCAAAATTACATGACATGAGGCACATATGTGTACACTTTCCCAGTATAACAAATATCTACTATTATTTTCTTCTTTTGCTCTCTAGACTAGACAATCTGAGGACATACCTCTTCAACTTGGTCAAATAGGGGTCACTGCTGGGAGAGCCTTGATAGAGTATATCTCTAAAGATGGCCTCATCTAGCAGAGGGCAGAGTTCCAATGCCCAGAGCTGATTTCCCCAGGGAGGTCTTACTGGTTATGAAGTGTCACTAAAACTCACACTCAATAGCAAGTACAGAAAGGGTTACCATTAACCACAATGTGTTCAATTCTTCAAGTGAGCTCTTACAGAGACAGCTAAGTTTAACCCGGGTGCTCCTTTTGTGCCACCAGCGAGACATATTAATTGAAAATAGAAGCCAGGTAGCTTTTGAATATGACATAATAACTGAGAGAATTCTATACGTCTTTCTGCTATTTGATTATGTAGACACAGCTGGGAAGAGATTGTCATGGGAGTCAAGACACCATTCTTGATCACCAGGATATAGTAAAAGTTATGCTTATTCCAACTGGAAAAGTAATAGACTAAATGCCAGGTTTCTATTCAGAAGTCCAACCTTGGACAGTGTTAAAAATGAATAAGAATGCATATTTTCATCATTTAATTATTTTGCGGAGTCTTTAAAAGAGATTTTTCCACAAACAACAATTTTATTTATCACAATCAGAAAAAATATTACATTTGGTAAGTATTTTTTTATATCTTATTTTATTTATTTATTGTAGGGTGAGGACTACATTTGTTGTCAAATACATTTGGTGCTATGATAAGTATATTACATACATATTCTTATTTGAAACTTTTAAGAAACAAGTATGATTATATTTTTTAATTTTATAGTTACGAAACTGAAGGTCTGTAAGTAATGATGTCCCACATATGCAGTGCCCATGGAAAAGATGGAATTTAAACCTGATTCTGTTCCACTTCAACTTTCATGCTCTTTACACTACACTGTGCAGTTGTTCTATCTGACATGACTATTTGGGATAAATTATGTATTTTTTTCTTCAACTGATTGTTATGACAGTGTAGTAAATAAGGCTCAGTGTTTTTTCATCTTTCCTTTAAGTAGCTCAGTTGTTTTACTTTTTATTTTCCTGTTTCTTCCATTTTATTTAAGTACTAGTGGCCCAGTGCATGAAATTTGTGCACATTAAAAGGGGATTAATTAGAGGAAATATTTTAATATTGCTATTTGCCCTTTCTCTATAACAGAAGTGACAGAGATGAAAGAAAATTAGTAAAATGTATATAAAAATCTTCCTCCTGTCAGAGTCTGGGGCATGCCGCGGGACCCAGAGTCAAGTCTCCGCCCACCCACAGTGCCTCAAAATTGCGTGAGACCCAGATCCAGCCAGCCTCACCCTAGGCAAGCCCTGCCGGCCAAGCAGCACAGCCTCAAGTCCCCCGTAAAGTCCCTCCAAGTGGAGGGTGTGGCCTGAGGTCCCCCAGCCGAGCACCAGGGTGGGGGGTGCGGCCTGAGATCCCCTGGCTTGGTGCCAGGGCAGGTGGGTGCGGCCTAAGGTTCCTCAGCCCAGGCTGGGGCAGGGGGCACATTGAGGTTCCCGGTCAAGCCCCACTGGGTGAGGGGTGCAGCCTCAGCTACCCTGCCCCGGCCCAGCACCACACAGCCTCAGGTCCCTGCTGATTGCTCATTACGGCTCATTATTGGGAACTCAGCCTCCTCTGTGGGTGCAGCCATCTTGTGTTACGGAAACCCTGCCTCCGCTGTGGGCGCCGCCATCTTTGTGATGGTGTGATGGTCAATTTGCATATTTTCTCTTTATTAGATAGGATTATTTCTTTCATTCATCTTTTGGATTAGGGGATAGCATAGCTTAAACAAAGATACTGATTGAATCATGAACACAGCAGATTGTATGACCAGATAGGTGGCTTCTAAGGGCCATTGATAACATCAAGATACCTTCTACTATACTTTTAGGAAATATGTTGGATCATTTCCTTCATTCCTATTCTAAGAAAGCTTACTTGTGATAGCCTTTGAGAAGATTTGGCAAAGTCACACAGAGGGCATTAAGAGCCACTTCAATAATAATCAGTTTCTGTAACCAAACACCTGCCTCTTGTCAAAAGAAGAGCATCTTCACAAAGCTAAATATGTTACTTTCAAAACTTGCCAATTCATTTACCAAGGCCTCATTCCCATGGGTAAATTTGAAACATTTTAAAAGAAAAGACAGTCGAAAGAAGAAAAACAAGCTATTCAGATTATTCAGTGATCTTGTTATTAAGTTTACTTTTTGGAATATTTTTGAATGCTGAAATTAACATTATTGGTTTTAAAAATCTTATGGGTTTAAGAACTATTAATGGGGAAATGAGATGATATATAAGACATTCTCCAAAATCTAAGAATCTTTATACAATATTCATGATGTCTAGAGCTAAAGGCTAACATAACATCTACAGAACTATGAAGCTCACTAATAAAGCAAGAGTCATCAGTTTTCACATTTCTGGATGAATGAAAAGTATAATTACTTTTGAAATAGGAGAGAGACCATCTCAGAGTATTAAATTAATCTTTCCTTTTATTAATTAAAACTAATCCTGTCTCTGAGTCTATGAGGTCAGGGACCTCATCTTATTAATCATTCTACCCCTAGTACCTACTGCTATGTATGAACTATGTGGGTGCTTAAAATATATTGGGGAAAATGTGAATTAGTAAAATAATAAATGGATAACTTGATACTAGCCACGGGCAGAAAACATGACATGTTTCCAACATAGGATAAGAAAATGGCAGAAACTGAGAAGAAAGAGGGGTAGACCACAAAATAAGTAGGGTATTTTTTTTGAGGGGGTCAGGTTTGTTTTTGTTTTTGTTGTTGTTGTTGTTTTTGGTGTGTGTGTGTGTGTGTGTGTGTGTGAGTGTTTTAATTTGCCTAGTATTGTCTCTGATTATATGCAAACCTAAGTCAAGGTGTTTGTGAAAGCTGCGTGTTATACTCATTCTTTATGTTCCAACCTCAGGAAAGCGATGTCTCTGCCAGATTCTGGTTCATGTTTTCTGTCTTCTTCCTATTGGTCACTTTCCCATTCTTCTTAATGTCACACTGAATGCAAAGCATACATTGCACTGTTCCTAAATTCCCCTGCCTTAAAAATCTTGAATTAACTTTAAAAAACAACAACTTAATCTTATAAAGTTTACACCAAGATAAAGAATATCAGTCATCTTAGAATATCCACTTAAATATGTACTTAAATTCCTTAATCAATAATCCCAAGCCAAGTAAATTTATATAATTTACTAAGTAGCCTTATTTGAGTAATATTTATAATTCAATTCAATATAATTTTCCAATCCAGTCTCTGTAATGAATAAGCTTTTGTTTTGAGGATTCAAAAATGGTTAAAAACAGTTCTTGACCTTAAGATCTTACTAATTAAGTGAGAAATAAGATTTGCATGCAAAGAACAGTATTAATATGAAGTAGGAAATATATTCACTTATTTTTGTATGAAGAATTTTTTTTTTTTTTTGTCATTTAGGACTTGGAGGTGTTTTCTAGATAAAAATCTTTTAACTTGGACCTTGAGGAAATGGATTTAAATTCTTCTTTAATGGTTTTTAGTGAGGGCAAATACCATGTTAATTTAAGGGTATAAAACAACAGGGCCAGACAGATGAGCTATCTGTTCTGCCTTCCAGCTTCTCCCCAAATCCCAGGGAGAAAGGAGCAGGTCATGTATTTTCAGCGGAAGGGATGAGGAAATGGTATTTCCCTTTTGTAACAGGAAAAAGGAAACCCATCCATTTAGGGTGTTAGAGTTTGATCTGGAGCCTTCTGATCTAGAGTTGTCATTTGTTTGTTAGATAGGAAAGTTGTCAACTGACCCAAAGGAAAACAACATCTGAGTCATGACCCTACTTCCTTCACCGGCAGCCACTAAAAAGAACCGTCTGCATTCTGAACTATACAAGTCGATAGGGAAAGTTTAAAAGGGAATGTGAAATAATGTAAGAGATGGAAGAAAGATACTCCCCAAAAAATCACTTTATTCTCTATTAAGTATTCTCATTCAGGGGAGGAGAGGTAAAGGATAGAATAACAATGTAAAAGCAATATCAAAAGTGTACTCAATGCTTAGTTTTATTCTTGCCATTTAATCTTTTGCACTGTGCCTCATCTCTAAAACTTTTAGGGTTTCATAACAAATTTTATGTATTTCTTGTGTTTATATTTTTTCTTATTTCTAATTTTTCAATTACAGTGGATATTCAATATTATTTTATATCAATTACAGGTGCGCAACATTGTGTTTACACATTTATATAATTTACTAAGTGATCCCCCAATAAGTCTACTACCTACCTGGAACCATATATAGTTACTACAATATTATGGATTATATTCCTTATATATCCCAAGGACTATAGTGTAAAAAAAAAGAAACTAGACTTAAAGCTTATTATTTATTAATAGTTATTTGGCTGGCAATGACTCATAAAGGAAATAGTTACATTTCCTGCTCAAGTTTGAGGTGATTTTGATATTTTATTTTAATGTCCTCAATATTATTGACCCATTATAATTTCCAGATAATGTTCATATTGTATGATTAAAAATACTAAGGACATTACATGATTATTTCTTAAATAAAAATGTCATCTTCTATAGTGTGACCTCTGACTTCATGAAATAACTTATCTGTTCATGCAACATAGTGACCATCAATCTACACTAATAAAAGAGAAATATGGTAATTGGCGTACAGGTTGATATGCAAATTATCTGCCAACTAAGATGGCGGTTAACTGCCAACAAAGATGACGGTTAATTTGCATATGCAGGCACAATGCAGGGAGGCGAAAGGGAAAGCAGGAAGAAGCCCCCTGCCACTGACAGTGATCGGAAGGAAACCCAGGGGGGGAGCTAAGAGCCAGGGGGCAGGGCAAAGGCAGCCCTGGGGGCCGCCTTTGCCCTGCCCCCAAGCCATGATCTGAGAATTGGGTGCCTTTGTCGCCCTGGCCAGTGATAGCGGGAAGTAGGGGTGGAGCCAGCGATGGGAGCTGGGCACTGTCAAAGCTGGCAGTCCCGGGAGCTAGGGGTCCTTTACCTGGGTCTAAAGCGGAGCCCACGATCGCCTCAGCCAGAGGCGTCCTGTTGGGGCAGGGGTGGAGAGGCGTTAGGCCTGGGCAGGGGCAGAGCGGGAGATCGCGGGGAACTGGTGGTCCCCTGCCCAGGCCTAATGCTTTGGCCAGAGGCGTTAGGCCTGGGCAGGGGCAGAGCCTGTAACCGCGGGGATCTGGGGGGCCCCTGCCCAGGCCTAGAATTTTTTTTTGGGGGTCAGAGCCAATGATCGGGGGAGATGGGGGTCCCCTGTCCAAGCCTGACACCTCTGGCGGAGGCATCAGGCCTGGGCAAGGGGCCGATTAGGCGATCGGAGGGTGATGGGGGTCAACGCCTCTGGCCTAGGCATCAGGCTTGGGCAAGGGCGGAGCCGGAGATGGGGGGGGAGAGGAGGGTCCCCTGCTCAGGCCTGAATCCTGGGCCAGAGACATCAGACCTGGGCTAGGGGCAGAGCCAGCAATCGGAGGGGTCTGGGAGTCCCCTGCCCAGGCATGATTCCTGGGACAGAGGCATCAGGCCTGGGCTGGGGGCAGAACCAGTGATGGGGGGAAATGAGGGTCCCCTGCCCAGGCCTGACGCCTCTGGCAGAGGCGTCAGGCCTGGGCAAGGGGCCGATCCTGCAATTGGAGGGTGATGGGGGTCAACGCCTGAGGGCTCCCAGTATGTGAGAGGGGGCAGGCTGGGCTGAGGGATACCCCCCCCCCAGTGCACGAATTTCGTGCACCAGGCCCCTAGTAGAATATAAAAGTCCAGTAATGATATGTGATATGTTTGCAGCAGGTGTGACATTCCATGTGACTAAGTACACTGGGCTTTGCTGCTTATTTCAAGCTTAACTGACATGGCTAATCCAATGTTACAAAAGAAGATATTTATAAAGAAGCATTCAGCCCTCCAGCCTCATTGTATCAATACTCATTGTATAATTTTACATTTCAATTTCAAAATATCTTATTGCCTTTGTTAGCATTTTAAGGTCTTTAAAGCAAAAATGGCACAGCTATTGTTGCCAGGACTGGAAGAAAAATTAATCTTCATTTTTCCTTTTGCTTGGAAATATTACTTTTATGTTAAATGAATACAAAATGTTGTCACTTTTTCTGAACATACACTTTTAAATACATTAATATAATTTACTTCACATGTAATGTGAAAATATTATTCTATCAGATTCTATAAGAACCAGAGATGAGTGATTAAAAGTAAATCCCAAGGTATGTATGCAATAAATATTTGTTAGATTAATAACAATTTATGATTCTTATTTCTACTAATTATTAATTTTAAGTTTGAAAATTATAGAAATATAATCAAACAGATTCCAGTACAGAAGAGAGTGAGACTGATTAATTTCATAAAATTCAAGTCCTGACATTTATCTTCAAGTATGGGTAGGTCCAGAAACTCAAAAGACATCAGCACTCTCTTCTCTGTTTTTATATTTACACTCTTTCCCTGCCCTCACCCCCATCCCTGCATCGTGGTTCTACTTTTCTCCATGTATCCTAATTTTCAGGTGGGTCCTTTCTTTCCAGCATCCCTGGCAGCTCCCAATTTCTATCCTGCTACCTAAGGAATCAAGAGAGAGGGAAGTCTCTTTTTTCTAATAACTCTCAAAAGTAGTGAGGGGGTGAGAGATCAAACAAAGGACTTGTATGCATGCATATGAGCATAACCAATGGATACAGATGAGGGGGAGGTGGGGAGGACATGCTCTGGGAGTTAGGGGCGGCTGGGGAGAGGTCAATGGGGGAAAAAGGAGACTTATTTAATACTTTAAACAATAAAGAATTAAATAAATAAATAAAATGATATTGAGAATATTTCCTTTCTTGAAAATGATAATTTCATCTGAAAAATTTTTTTAAATTTCTAAAGAATCTGGTCAGGTTTACCTAATAAATGATATTATTGCTAACAAAGTGATGAAAAAATTCTTGAGTTATTTTTCCAGGACTAAAATGAATTTTTGTGCCCTCTCGCAATCTAAGACCCTTCTGGGGGGAATGTCAGAAAGCTGGTTTCAGCCTGATCCCGTAGGCAAAGCTTTGATGGACAAATATATATATATATATATAATTTGTCCATTCTTTGATGAGTGGCTTATATGTGCAAGATGCCTGACTGTCCAAGGTTAGGTATACAGTCTGTGGTCACTGTACAAAAAAAAAAAAGGTAATTGACCCACCTAACCTCTCCCTCAATATGTGTAGATCCAAATCTACTGGGCTTACCAACCACAGACATGCAGAAATGCCATTAAGTACCCCAGATTTCCTGACCTAGGTTCCTTCCTACCATGCCAAAACAGAGTTTAGTGATGATTCATTCGTCTTAGAAGCAGCTATGCACACCTCAGTTTCCTGAGGAAGGAACCCGAAAAACAGGCCAAACAATCCTGAGAAGCTGATAAGTTTTAAGTCAGCACCTTCTTCATCAACATTGTCCAGCACCCTCACTGACTCCTTTCCCTTGGCACTACTATTGTGTAGTAGTTACATCATTTCCCAGGAAATGGAACCCAGAGCCTGATGTTCTCAGTAGAATTGTAGTTATTTGTCTTTGTTACAAGAAACCTGAGTTGTTCTTTAAAAAAAATTCTCTTACCGATGTTAAATCCAACTAAATGCATCTCTGGTTTCAATTATATCAGGATTTCATCTCAATCACTATATTTCAAGTGCACTTAAGGTAATTTGAACACATTCATAATATTTTACTTTTTCATACTCTACAAATCAGGTTACAAATGTATGTTGAATTCTTTCAACATCTAATAAACTTGTTTCATCTTCTCCATCATCACAGTTTTTGGTTTCTTCCTATATGTGAGATTGTTCCTAGCCCTTGACTTATATGATTAAAAAGTCACAATTCACATTTTGTGCATATGTAAAAACATACTTCATACAATTTTATAATGTAGCAACTGATTGAATGAACTTATAGTGCTTCGTTATACGTAGTTAAAATATTTGAAATGACTTTTTTACTGCTTTCACAATGCATGCATTCTATGATTATATTACCATAAGATTACCACTTAAAAGTCTTGATAGTGAGCATCATGATCAAAATTCATAGATTGAGCATATCTTATTAAAATATAGCCCTAACCAGTTTGGCTCAGTATATATATATATATAAGTTTACATGTCTTGATGCTAAAACTCTATTCTACTTATTACTCTGTAGTGATAATAGGGTTCAAATTTTCTGAAGGTTGAATCAGAGTCACTGTCATTAAGTGCCTGATTTCATCTCCAAATATATGAATAAATACATCTTAAAAAAAGAATGTCAATTTTGTTAACTGATATTCTAAGCTGAGAAGGAAGAAAGAAATGATTGGAGGAAGAAAAATAGAGGAAGAAAGAAACAAGGAAGAAAGACAGGGAAAAGGAGGAAGATAGGAGAGAAAAAAGGAAGAGACGAAGGAAGAAGGGAGAAATAAAGTAAAAATGGCTTATTGATTTCCCATAAGCTTTAAATGGTATGATTATATATGCTAACTAAATCTATCTCTAAAAACTATTTTAATAAAGTATAATGTAAATTACCCTTAGTTGAAAATACTTTTGTTAATGTAATAAAATATGAAAATATAGCTTTATGTGCAATAGATGCTGAATGAGTATTTGTTGAGAAGCTCAGACAAAATGGCTGAAACATTTCTAAAATAGATTTCTTAGTTTTTTCTCTTTCAAGACAAAATACACCAGGAGGAAACCACAAGTTCACAAAAGAAAGAGAAGGGACATGACCATTTTTATTTAAAAGGACTTGCCAAGTCATTTCTCTCATAGTGTTTGGGAAGACTCTTCATGTGCACTCAGAAAGCTGTGAAAACATTGTATATTGTACAACTGAAAGCGTTACTGACATCCTGAAAAATAATAAAAGTGAAATATAATACTGTTTCAATCACACAAAGTTAACCATAAGGATTTACAGTAATGTAACTTACATGGATAGTTATAAACACATAATTCTAGACACATATAAGAACAAGTATAAAACACTGTAATTAAAACATCCATTAAAACACATATGGACTTAAAAGTCTCACTGAAACTTCACTATTAACTTTTAAAGAATCTTAAAGCTGCCAGTTCAGCTGTTTAAATAATAAGAAGACTTGTAATAGGAACATATTAGATCATTGTATTAGAAAAACCTACATTTACACCACTGTAATGTGAGCCTTTCTGATATGGTCCTGACAGATTTTATTAATAATAGAGCCCCAGCTTGGGTGTTATTTTAACTACAGAGTATTTCTAGGACCCAAATGAATATATTTGATTGGGTAAACAGAATAAATAAAAGCAGTTAGCAGGAAGTGTGCGTATGATGATTATTTTATCTCTCATTCAGAATTGCATTAATGGTCATTATCCCACAGTGTCAGTGCTTAAAAACTCTCTTGGGAGAGAAAGGTTGTGTAGCAATGAATTAATAGAATGCCAGACAAAACCTCAAGTGCCCATGACTCTTCTAAAGTGGAAAATAGGATATTTATTTAGATCAATTTAAAATTAGTCTCACCTGTAAGATTATGTCTTAAAACTATCTTAGAAGGTATGTAAGTATGCATAAGGAATTAGTCATGGTAATGAAGCCATATTACCTATGGAGCCATAGTAGGGGAAAAGATATAGTATATAACACAAGAAACAAGGTAAATATGGATCAAGTGACCTCACACTGGCTCTACACTACTTCCAGGGCACCCATGTGCTCTGCAGCACTCACATCTTCAGTCTTATTCCTCTCCTCTGCTAAAATGTCTAGTGCCTACCCACGTCTACCTATTATTCAAGGATTCAACTGAGAGATCAATCTCGGTGCACTATGCTGTTCAAAAGATTTTCCCAGCCCTTTTCCGTCTCCCTGCATCTTTCCACTGTTATAAATCTGTTTTGTTTTTAGGGGTTGCACTCTTCCTTTCCATATTTTCCTCCTGATACGCTTTTAAACATTTAAAATGTTGTGTCCAACTTATGATTCCTCATTAGCATCAGCTTCCTAGTAACGTTCACGGCAATATTAACCTCATCCTGTAAATAAGAAGTCTCACAAAAATGGGATCAAAATATCACGTACTAAACTCTTCCTAAAATAAAGCCCATGCTAGATACTTTTACAAATCACCTCGTTGAAAATTTGCAACTATCTATTCCCTCCAACCCAGACTGGGTCCATGTTATGAGGGAGAAATAACACTTAGCCTCAGCACTGACTTTTCTCTATTGTGTACCAGCTGTTCAATTATGGGCACCCCACTCTGCCCATTGTAAACCTTGGAATTCAAGCCAAATACAGATAATAATGGATAATGTTCACACATGGCAATAGATGTGAAAATTGTCTCTACATTTCAAAGTGCTATTCAAATATCCATTATTAGAATCTCTTACAAAGGTACACAAAAGACTACCTTCAATTTTTCACATAATTAACTCTTTAAATTATAAATTATAGCCATTTAAAACTTGTCCCTATAAGAAGGTCATTATCAGGTGTTCTTATTTGAGAGAAAAAAAGGTTCAAGTAGGGACAGAAGGATTGGAATTATGCATTATTTGGGTGGTCAGTATCTTTAAGCTTCTTCACTGCAATTTTTTTCTTTTTTCTTTTTTTTAATTATCTTTGTTGTTGAAAGTATTACAAATGTTCACCGTTTTTTTCCCTCCATTGATCCCCTCCTTCCCACTCTTGCCCTCTCCCCAGGCCTTTACCTCATTATTAGGCTGGGGAGAGGTCAATGGGGGAAAAAGGAGACTTATTTAATACTGGTACAGTCTGTGGTCACTGTACCATCACAAGATGTCCACCACAAGATGGTCACCACAAGATGGTCGCCACAAGATGGCTGCTACAAGATGGCCATCACAAGATGGCCACCACAAGATGGCAAGCCGGGGAGGACAGTTAGGGCTGACCAGGCCAGCAGGGGAGGGCAGTTGGGGGCGACCAAGCTGGCAGGGGAGCAGTTAAGAAATCGATCAGGCTGGCAGGAGAGTGGTTAGCAGGTGATCATACTGGCAGGCAGGAGCAGTTAGGGGTAATCATGCAGGCAGGCAGGTGATCAATTAGGAGCCAGCAGTCCTTCTATATATACTACTTTTTCATCATCTCCAACAAAATTCTGTAACCCATTAAACAATAACTCTTGCAATCTGGGACCCCCCGGGGAATGTCAGACTGCTGGTTTTGGCCCAATCCCTGCAGGCCAGGCCAAGGGACCCTACCATGCACAAATTTTGTGCACTGGGCCTCTGGTATGCATATAAATTATTTGATTAATCTCCTTCCCACTCCTTCCCTCTGAGACTGGTCAGTTTGTTGCATCTTCCTTGTCTAGTGATCTATTTTTTTTAAAAGTTTATTTTGTTCATTAGATTCCACATATAAGTGAGATCATGCGATATTTGTCCTTCTTTGATTGGCACACATTCCTCCTGGAAATGAAACTTATTAAGCCACAGTGGACATGGCTTCAGTATTCTGGAAAAAATAGAAAAGAAAAAAATCAAGGCTTAATTGCCCTGTTGGCTAAGGTTTTGGGGACTGGGAAGGGGAGGTGCTGGACAGTGAGACTGAAAAAGAAGAGAGAAAAGGCCAGTTAGGTTTTGAGTCAGGGCAAATTAGTGGCACTTTTCTGGTTTGGGAAATGGATGAGAAACTTTTGAAATGGTGTAATTACATCATACTTTATTGAAACACCTGAAAATTTTTGAACCTTAGTAAAGCCTGCTCACACACACACACACACACACACACACACACACACACACACACACACACCAAAGAACATTCATACATAGTACCTGGGATAATCATAGTACCTTTCTTGTCTGGGTTTCTGTTATTATTGACTGAATTACTATGTCATCTAAGAGGTTGG
>NW_006299220.1:1932128-1933874 GCF_000327345.1 Myotis davidii | reverse complement strand
TGCTTCACATTTCTCTGATAGTGAAGCCAATGGGTGGCTTCCTGCAACTGTCTAAACTCTATACCTTAGAAATGTCAGAGTAATCTCCATTTCCAGACCATCTCAGGGCACATGCACACACACACACACACACACACACACACACACACACACACACACCAGAGCACAAATTTCATGCACTGGGCCTCTAATTAATACCGAAATAAGATTTGGTCAGAACAATTTCAAAATTCAAATTAGTTAGAAGGAATACAATTTTTCCCTTTTTTGCAGTTTTGTGTGATATTCAAGATCATCATCCTTGATTCGATTTCAGTTTGAGAGAAAATCCAGATATCACAGGAACCCACTGCAGGTGGTGGTTTTGTTTTGGTTTTAGAATGAAATATTTGTAATAAAATCTTTCTAATGGTATCATAAAGCCCACGGGATCTGTAAAAACACTCGGTTCCCCAGGGCTATTTTTTTGTAGCTTTAAAATGTTGGTTTTTGAGGTAAAGCTTTAAAAATGATTTGAGGTACTTCCTGCTTTTTTATGACTACAAAGACAAGATTCCAACCTAATCAGGGTTTTCCTGCATTAAGGGAACCTAAAAGGAATCTCCACAGAAGTGAGCTGTGGTGTGTGAGAGGCACAAATCCTGACCTCTCCCTTCTTTCAAGGAATTGGTTTCCTCTTCTTTTCCAACACACACACACACACACACACACATCTTAATGAAAGGTAGTGGTACTAGTGGGAGGGATTAAGAAATCAAGACAGCATCAGGTATATAATAATGTGGTATGCAAAAGGAGACTAGACAAGCAGGGTGGGACTAGTGGAAATCAGAACTGCAAGGAGCTGTTACACCTGTACACATCACCAGGAGGCCTTAGAAACTGGATTCAAATCTGATATTGTAAGTGGTGTGATCTTGGGAAAGTCTTTTTCCCTCTCTAAGACACTGACTCATCAGTAGTAGATGATAGTGACAATAATTTCCACCTTGAGACATTATTGTCTAGATTAAATATGGAAAAAACACTTATGACCAATGAAAGGTTATATAGATGTACTCCAACCTCCTTAAGCTTTTCTATTCTATTAAGAGTTAAACATATGTTAAAACTCCACTCCTCCTTCTTTGACTATCTACGGTATTAATAAGGGTATTTCAGCAATAAAAGTTAAGGACAATGCTCTAGAGAACCAGGAGGTAACTTGGACTCTGTGCTCCGTATACTCTTTCCACGTGTAGCTCTCTGTGCTGGATCTGTGGTGTGGGTTTCACTGTAGCAGTGAGCTGGGTAGAACTATGCAGGCCAGTTCCTGTGACAGCATGAGAAATTAATGCTGACTATGTCTTTATCTTCTTAGCAATTCCTAAGATTCTGCTTCCCATTGTATTGTAATAAGGGAAGTGATCTGAAAAACTAGTTTTCATTAAGGTGATATTAAATGATAGTCTAATATATCAACTTCTCTGAGGGATAAATACATGTTAAAAATAATAACATAACATATGCAGATCCATTCCTGTGTTAAAAGCCAATCTTCTAAGCACTTTATGTTTTTTATATAATACTAGAGGCCCAGTGCACAAATTCATGCATGGATAGGGTCCCTTGGGGTGACCTGCAGGGATCGGCCCCCAGCTCCCGCCCCCAGCATCACAGCCCCAGAGCCCCACCGGGCACTCTGCCTTGGTCTGGCACCACCACCTCAGCTGCTCCACCATCCCGTCTGCGGGGCTATCAATCAAG
>NW_006299220.1:1927302-1928173 GCF_000327345.1 Myotis davidii | reverse complement strand
TCCTCCCCCTCACCATCTCTGTTTGCACAGGAAGCCTACCTGTCTCCAGAGAGACTCCAGGCTACAAGACGGCCTCTTCTCTCTTAAGTAACCTGCTGAGAATTGGGGGAAACCTGATTAAAATGCTGGACAAATGGCTCCTTCACCTTCAGGCGCGACGACAAGATGGCCGTTCTCCACACCACGTTACCTGGGAAATGGGCTGGAGCAGGGGGTCCTCAAACTACTGCCCGCGGGCCACATGCAAATACAAATATTGTATTTGTTCCCGTTTTGTTTTTTTTACTTCAAAATAAGATATGTGCAGTGTGCATAGGAATTTTTTCATAGTTTTTTTTAAAAACTATAGTCTGGCCCTCCAACGGTCTGCGGGACAGTGAACTGGCCCCCTGTTTAAAAAGTTTGAGGACCCCTGAGTTAGAGTTTGATGATGCCTTTCATCTGCATGACTTTCTATTTATTCTCCATATTTTGGGGACTTATGAAGTTAAATGTTTAAAATGTGAAAGGAAGACAGATTTCATTTTAGCTAAACTTCTGTGTCTTTTCAATGTTTTTCATGAATGTTTCGTAAAAATTACTGTTGAACCTATTACTTTACTTTTTATATATAAGAGGCGGTTAAATAAGTTTGGATATATCTATAATAATAAAAGCGTAATATGCTAATGAGACCAAACAGCTGAATGACCGACCTTCCAGATGAAGCCAGGGCTTCAAGGGAAGCCCGGGTCCGGGTGCCTGCTGGTGGCCAGAGGGAAGCCAGTGCTGGCAGCGGGAGGAAGGGGAAGCCAGTGCCAGCAGCCAGGGGAAGGAAGGCCTACTCTTGCACAAATTTTTGTGCATTGGGCCTCTAGTTTAATTATAAAAG
>NW_006299220.1:1926861-1927175 GCF_000327345.1 Myotis davidii | reverse complement strand
AGGTAGCCCCGCCCCCCACCACTGCCATTGGTGTGAGCCTTTACTCACACCCGCCTTGGCCTGGCACACCTGCTCACCTGTCACTCTCATCGGGGCCCATTGGGGGCAGCAGCACCTTCACTGTCACCCGCTGCCAGCGCTGTGTTGCCGATGCCCACCATGTTCTGCACTATCTAGAGGCCCAGTGCACAAATTCATGCATGGATAGGGTCCCTTGGGGTGACCTGCAGGGATCGGCCCCCAGCTCCCGCCCCCAGCATCACAGCCCCAGAGCCCCACCGGGCACTCTGCCTTGGTCTGGCACCACCACCTCA
>NW_006299220.1:1920324-1922858 GCF_000327345.1 Myotis davidii | reverse complement strand
GCGTCTGGGTCAGAAGTCGCACTCGTGGCCCGTGGCCCTGAGACGTCACTGGCCGGGCCTGGCTGCCGGGCTGGCCCTGGACAGAAGCCCTCAGACGTGACTGCTGCTATGTCCGCTCCCGCTCAGTGGCCTTCCTTTTCTGTGACTTACCCTCCAAACAACGGAAGATCAGCGGGCCAGGAATAAAGCCAGGAACTCATGGGAGAGATGTCACGGGTATTATTAGTTCATGGAAAAGAAGAGAGATCCTATTAAATACATGTTAATCTCATCAACCCTGCCATATAATTAAATTTATGCTGATTTAAATAACTATGCAACGAATACTATTAGCAACAATTTTTAATCATAGAATTACAAATATACTTTTTTAGCTGATAAAGCCCAGTGCTGGTGAGTAAGCAATAGGAATGAGAGAGTAAGGAGGTGGAAACAATTTGTACATATGTATCAAGAACCTTGAGCCACTGTTCATATATTTGACTCAGTAATTTCACATCCGGAGCCTTTTAGTAAGGTCAAAGGGGTTCTGCCTCATCAATTATAATACAGAGCATTATAAATGGTCTGGGTGTCCAACAGGAAGGTGAGCTACATTTTTGAAAATCCAATCCATGAAATATTATGTAACTATTAAACATTTGTATCAACTGTTAACTATATATATATACACACACACACACACACATAAATAAGTTTGGATATATCTATAATAATAAAAGCGTAATATGCTAATGAGACCAAACAGCTGAATGACCGGATGAACTTCCAGACAAAGCTGGGGCTGCGAGGGCCAAGCCTATTGCATGAATTTCGTGCATTGGGCCTCTAGTATATTAAATATGCTTTGTTGACTTTAGAAATAAAGTAGGCAACAATTTTGCCAGTAAACAGGGGTTTATTTAGGGACAGCAAAGAATTGCAATTCCAGATGAGCCCTCTATAGCAAAAGCCAGAGCAAGCCCAAATAATAAAGGAGAGGAACATTACTTTGTGGAGAAAAAGGAGGGAGCAGGGAGAGGTTTTGTTGAACAAAAGGCCATCGGAGAAAAGTGAGCATTTAGGGAGATGGTGATTTCTCATTGGTTGAGTTTCTGGGGTAATGGGTTTCTTGTAGAAAATGCAATGTACATACTTCTTTACTTGTTGTGGTCTATAATTGATGATTCTTTCTTGTTGGTGATTCTTCTGCTGGGGACTCTTATTGATAACAGTTCCTGTGATTGACATAGAGTGGTACTGTGTGAGAGTTCCCCCTTCCAGTCTCCTGACTCCATTTTAGTGAAGTTTCCCTTCATTAATTTTTGCAGGTTTAATTAAGAGAAATCACAGATATTATTACTAAATAAATAAACATTTAAATTGTCTATGGATATATGTTCTGTAGAATATCTATTTACATTATATGCATAATTAACAGAAGACTATTGGCGCATATTAGGCTTTTATTATATAGGATTTAATTTCACAGAACCACATGGCAAAGTCACTTTTAATATCCCCATTTTGACAATAAAAATGACTAAATTATATATGTTAAAGAATTTAGCTAAGTAATGTATCACTGTTAAATAGTGAAACTAAGATTTAAACAATTTTTAATATGTAATAATTATTATATATTACTAGTAATACATTTATTAATAATAACTAGAGGCCCAGTTCACATGCGGTCCCTCAGCCTGGCCTGCAGGGATAGGGCCAAAACTAGCTCTCTAACATCCCCCAAGGGGTCCCAGTTTGCAAAAGGGTGGTTCTCACGTGATGCACCCTAGAATTGGGCTCCCTTCTCTCTGGTTCTGGGTGTGTCACCCAAGAACCATAGCTGCCTAGTCACCACAGCTCAGCAGCTCCTGTGTTGATCGTCTGCCCCCTGGTGGTCAGTGTGCATCATAGCTACTGATCAGAGCATCTGCCCCCTAGTGGTTGGCTGGTCAGCCAGTTGGCCGGTCACTTAGGCTTTTATATATAGAGATAGTTATATTAGTAATTAGTATATTTATTACTTATTACCCTTAAAAGGATTTTATAATATTCTATCTCAAAACAATTTAGGTGATCTTTTTACTTTCTGACAAAAAAAGAGAATCTTACCGTACTCTCATGGAAATATTTTCTAACAATCTAACCCTCCATATTTAACTATGACTTTGACCAGGGGTGGGCAAACTTTTTGACTCCAGGGCCACAGTGGATTCTTAAACTGGACCGGAGGGCCGGAACAAAAGCCTGGATGGAGTGTTTGTGTGAACTCATACATGTTAACACGCTGCTGGTGGAAGGAGCGGAGGGGAGAGCAAGAGCACCCTCCGCTCTTTCGGCTCCGCGGGCCGGATAGAACAGCCGAACGGGCCGTAGTTTGCCCACGGCTGAGCTAGGTGGTCTCAGAGGCTGTAGCAGGGGCACTGACACGTGTGTCGTTGTCCCCATGTGGTCAGTGCTCACTGTGGAGGGCTCGCAGGCACTGGCTGACTTCCTCCCCACATCGGCCCATTTCACTGATGAGGCAGCGGCTCGGAGGAGCTGAGATTGTG
>NW_006299220.1:1914886-1916292 GCF_000327345.1 Myotis davidii | reverse complement strand
AAGAGAAATCACAGATATTATTACTAAATAAATAAACATTTAAATTGTCTATGGATATATGTTCTGTGGAATATCTATTTACATTATATGCATAATTAACAGAAGACTATTGGCAAGATAAAAATCTATTGGCAGGATAAATTATGGGAAAAAAAAAAACACTGCCTCAAAAAAACAACAACAACAATTGTCTATCTTTAGTTAACTTGACTGAATTTCTTAATCTTCCTTGTCCTCAGCTCTTTAAAGTAAATAAGATCTACTTCAGACCTGTGCAGATCAAATAAAATAGTATACATAAAGTTTCTAGCAAAAACCTAGCATATAGGAGAGCTTCAGTAAATGTAGGAGGCACTATCCCTTCAGGCTTTAAAATCATAATAGTTCTAAATGTTTAATAATTGTCTTAGGTTTTCAATCATGGTCATATAATGTTTTACATTATCAGAAAAAATGTGGCTCTTAAACTGAAGTCATGTTCTTGGTTAGATACAATGTTTTAGATGTCCTGAGTCTACCTATTAATTTATCGACTCACTATTTATCATGGCAAATGGTAACACAGTGTAAAATTAATGCCTTTGTATTTTAATGCTCAGATATATCATCTTGGGCACAGAGTATAAAACTCGTCATGGACAGAAAGAGGAGGGGGAATTCTGGCTTTCCTTCTGGGAGTGTTTCTTCTGATGTGCAATTTCCCCTGCTGTGCAGTAGTCCAACTTCCTCAGCTGTGCACTGAGGACAATGACATATAATCAGTTCAACTTTGTTCCCCGCCCACCTTTTTTTTAACTCATAAGTAACCCAAAGCAAGGAATTCTCAGGGATTTTTTTAAAACCATTTTTATTGAGGTAAGTTTAAAATAATATAATTTAATAAGTTTTGACACATACAGGGTGGTACAAAAGTGGGTTTACAGTTGTGAGTACATGAGCCACAAAGAGAACCCTCCACTCTTTCGGCTCCGCGAGCCAGATAGAACAGCTGAACGGGCCTGATCTGGCCCGCGGGCCATAGTTTGCCCACGGCTGCTTTGGACTGTTAATATGCTTGAGCTCTAGACCTCTCTATCAGATCACTTCCTTGTTAAAATCCCTCAAAGCTTTTTTATAACTCATGGAACTTTGTCCATGTTTTGATAAAGACAAGGTGATTAGCCTCTCTGCTTCATTTCATAAATGTAAAGGTTCTTCTACTTCTGTGCCTCCTGTGCTGCAGGCAATGTGAGCTCCACACCCTGCATGGCCTTATATACTTCCACTCCTCTCCAGGGCCAAACTAAGTATAACTGTCACTGTAGAGCAGCGGTTCTCAACCTGTGGGCTGCAACCCCTTTGGGGGTCGAACGACCCTTTCACAGGGGTCGCCTAAGACCATCGGAAAACACATATAATTACATATT
>NW_006299220.1:1908759-1910701 GCF_000327345.1 Myotis davidii | reverse complement strand
CACAGTGTAAAATTAATGCCTTTGTATTTTAATGCTCAGATATATCATCTTGGGCACAGAGTATAAAACTCGTCATGGACAGAAAGAGGAGGGGGAATTCTGGCTTTCCTTCTGGGAGTGTTTCTTCTGATGTGCAATTTCCCCTGCTGTGCAGTAGTCCAACTTCCTCAGCTGTGCACTGAGGACAATGACATATAATCAGTTCAACTTTGTTCCCCGCCCACCTTTTTTTTAACTCATAAGTAACCCAAAGCAAGGAATTCTCAGGGATTTTTTTAAAACCATTTTTATTGAGGTAAGTTTAAAATAATATAATTTAATAAGTTTTGACACATACAGGGTGGTACAAAAGTGGGTTTACAGTTGTGAGTACATGAGCCACAGATTTATTCTTGTATTATTATTTATTAATTATTGTATGTTTTCCATACCAATAACTGTAAACCTATTTTGCCCCATCCTGTATATACCCCTGAAAAACCATCACCACAATCAAGGTAGTGAATACATTCATCAATACCTTCACCACCAAAGTTTCCCCATGTTTATTTGTGATACCTCTTCCTATATCCTGCTCCTTCTGACCCCAGGCAACACTAATCTGCTTTTTGTCACTATATACTATTTTGCATTTTCTAAGGTTTTATATAAATGAAATCATATAGTGTGTACTCTATGTTTTCATTTTCTTGGTTTAATCATTTTGAGCCACCTATATCATTTTGTACATTGATAGTTCATTCTCTTTTACTGCTAAGCTGTATTCCATTGTGTGAATATTCCAAAATACGTTTATCCTTTTACCTGTTGAAAGACATCTGGACTGCTCTGAGTTTTAGAAGAATAAAACTGCTATCAACATTCTTGAACAAACCTTCATGTCTGTGAGCTTAAGTAAATATATATGTACTAGAGGCCCGGTGCACGAATTCATGCACAGGTAGGGTCTGGCTGGCCTACCCTGATCAAGACCTATCGGGCCAGGCCAGTCGGGGGAGGGGGTACAGGTGGTTGACTGGCCAGCCCGTCTCCTGGTCAAACTCCCCTTTGAACTCCCAGTCAAGAGAACAATCTGCATATTAGCCTTTTATTATATAGGATTGAATGGCTAAGTTATATGTCAGATGTACAGTTAAATCATTTTAGGAAGTGAACAAATTGTTTCCCAAAGTGGTTGCATAATTTTATATTCTGGCCAGCATTGCGAGATTTCTGGCTCCTCCAAATCATTGCCAACACTCAGCTTGATCAGCCTTTTTAATGTTAGACATTCTAATGGGTATACAGTGTTATCTCACTGTGGTTGTACATTTTAAATTAAATTTTTATTTTGAAATAACTACTAATTCACATACAGTTGTAAGAACTAATACAAAGAGATGTCACATACTCACATTTTTCTGATAACATCTTGCAACACTATTGAACAATATTACAAACAAGATATTTACATTGATACCATCAAGATATAGACATTTCCATTGCCACATCTTGATTTTTTTAATCATGTATTAGAATATGTCACATTAAGTTTTTTCTTGGTGGTTGTTCCAGGTATTATAATATACATAGATGCTTTATTATAGTAGACAGGTATCATTGTTTGCTTAGCTTTTCTTTAATATATTTTTATTGATTTTAGAGAGGAAGAGAGAGGGACAGAGAGAGATAGAAACATCAACAATGAGAGAGAATCATTGATTGGCTGCCCCCTGCACACCCTCTACTGGGGATCTAGCCGAGGCATGTGCCCTGACCAGGAATCAAACCGTGACCTCCTGGTTCATAGGTAGATGCCCAACCACTGAGCCACCCGGGTCGGGCTAAGATCCTAATTTTAGAGCGCAAGTGGTGGCACTGCACTCGCCCGGACTAGAGTCACCACATTCTGCAAACAAGGTGATTCCCACAGCCCCTGACACAACCCCCCAGCCACGGAGAA
>NW_006299220.1:1904446-1906548 GCF_000327345.1 Myotis davidii | reverse complement strand
CATTTATTAATGCATAGATGACATTATCTTATTATTTGTTCACATGAGTATCCTTTCTACCCAATTGTGAGTTTGTTGACAGAGTAGGGCCCTGCTCCTTTTTATCATCAAAATGTACAAGTGTGCAAGCACTATCCTTTCAGGGAGCATGCCCGTGCCATCCCCTAATCTGTCTTCCTCCCCAACAGGCACATATCCCCTAACCTCTAAGGCAGTGGTTTTCAACCTTCTGGCTCTTTAAATACAGTTGCTCAGGTTGTGACCCAATCTTAAAATTATTTTCGTTGCTACTTCATAACTGTCATTTTGCTACTGTTATGAATCATAATGTAAATATCTGATATGCAGGATGTAGTTTCATTGTTCACGACTCACGGGTTGAGAACCACTGTAAGGGTAGAGGCATTAGGAAGGTTGAGAATCACTGCTGTAGAGAGTTCTGAGAGCCAGGCCTGATGTGGGGTCAGATCTACCTGTCAGAACCTCTTTCTACATACTCCACCACGCCATGCAACACCAACATGGCTCTAATTAAATCTAATTTTTATAATTGCTTGCTCTCTATTTTCAATTGATAGGAACAGTCCACAAAAGTCTGCCTGTTTTGTTTTTCTTATTTTCACCAATTTATCCATTTTCCTATTATACCATAAACAGTATCCAGTACCTACCATTTTCTTATATTCTCACAGGCACATCAAGCTCAAACTGTCCAAGACTCAGCTCCTTAACCTCTCCCTAAAACCTTCCTGAAAATGTGTCTCCATCTAAGCAGTGACATCCATCTACTTATAGTCAGTTACCCAGGGACTATCCTCCACGGCCTGCCTCTCTCCCTCTGCTCTATCCTAGTCATTAAGTGGTGTGACTTCTGCATATACACTCATTCGTCTCCTTCTCTCCATTTGCAAAACCCAACACTCAATCTGTCTTGAGATATTTTCAGAACTTGTCTGGCCTCTCTGCTCCAATCTTCCCCTCAATTTTTTTTTTGAACATACAACTGATCAAGTTAATTTTCTGTTGTAAGACTTTCCATGAACAATTTAACTGTCTTCACAATATTGCTCCATACGTCTCCTGTTGTCCTCACCTACCCCCATATCCAAACCCCCATCATCAGAAACATGCCTCCAATTCCCTAGATAAATATTTTGCATTCCGTGTGCTGTTCCTCCCCACCACTTGAATTATTTTTCCTCCTTTGGGAATGTAGCTACTTTTATTTATTAAGAATCACCTGTTAATTCCTCTAGGAAAGTTTTCTTATTTATTCTTTTTAAAAAAATATATTAATTTGATTTTTCACAAAGAGGAAGGGAGAGGGATAAAGAGCTAGAAATATCAATGAGAGAGAAACATTGGTCAGCTGCTTCCTGCACACCTCCCACTGGGAGGTACATGCCCTTGACTGGAATCGAACCTGGGACCCCTCAGTCCTCAGGCCGACGCTCCATCCACTGAGCCAAACAGGTCACAGCAATGTCTTGTAGTTTTCTGAGTACAGGTCTTTTACCTCCTTGGGTAAGTTTATTCCTAAGTATCTTAATATTTTTTTTTTTTGCAGTGGTAAATGAGAATTTTTAAGTTTCTTTTCTGAACATTCATTATTAGTATATAAAAATGCCATTGATGGAGAAACTAAGATGGCGGCATAGGGGAACACTGAGATTGCTGCCTCCTACAACAACTTCAGATACGCAATAAAAGGACAGGACGGTCAACATCCAGAACTACAGGAGGGCTGGCGGAGTGGAAATTCTACAACTAGAAGAAAAGAGAAAAACACATTGAGAGTCAGGAGCTGCGGAAGTAAAGTGCAAAGGTATGGAGGCTCTAGCGCGTGGAAGGGGGCTGGTACCTGAGGAGCGGCTGGGGAGGGAGTCACAAGCTCCCGACTGCTCTGAACTCCGGTTCCGGGAAGTCTCTGGGGACCCAGGACTCATACGGGGAGAAACTGGACTGTCTGGCAGCAGGCAGAACTCAGAATTTGAGGGTGGCTTTCCCTCAGAGGCGCTTGTAGCAATTATCGGGACACTGAGCCCTTAGGGCAAGGCTGAGGACCAGCCATAGCTGCTTGCTCCGCCCTTTGATTCCCTGAG
>NW_006299220.1:1899543-1900715 GCF_000327345.1 Myotis davidii | reverse complement strand
TCGATGTTTCTCTCTCATCCATGTTTCTATCTCTCTCCCTTCCTCTCTTAAAAAAATCAATAAAATATATTTTTTAAAAAAATTGATTAGAGAGGAAGAGAGAGGGACAGAGAGAGATAGAAACATCAACAATGAGAGAGAATCATTGATTGGCTGCCCCCTGCACACCCTCTACTGGGGATCTAGCCGAGGCATGTGCCCTGACCAGAAATCAAACCGTGACCTCCTGGTTCATAGGTAGATGCCCAACCACTGAGCCATGCTGCTGGGTGATGCTTAGCTTTTTAAGTTCATGTCTATCCTCAAATTTGGGAAGTTTTCAGTTATTACTGATTCAGTACTTTTGGAAATACTTCAAGTACTCTCCTCTTCATTGGGACTACAGTGATATGAATGTTATCTCTTTTGAAATTGACCCACAAATCACCCATTTTCCCCCAGTCTATTTTTTTTCCTATAGTTCAAATTGGGTAATTCTATTTATCTATCTGAAAATTCACTGGTTCTGTCCCTTGTTGTCTTCATTCTAGTCGACGCTCCATCCACTGAGCCAAACAGGTCAGGGCTCTTATTCATTCTTATACCTTACTCTGTTATTTAGGGTTTGCTACTTCCACAGTGCCTTGTAATCAAATATACACATTTTGTATTGTATGTTGATTATCAATCCTATATAATAAAACCCTAATATGCAAATTGACCAAATGGCGGAATGACTGATCGTTATGATGTGCACTGACCACCAAGGGCCAGACGCTCAATGCAGGAGCATGATTGGCTAGCAGTTGGTGCCAGGCCTTCAGCCAAGGCAGGTGCCAGCAGGGGTCCCCCGATCGCCCTGCCTGCCGGTTGCCCCACAGATGGCCCTGATTGCCAGCCAGGCCTAGGGACTCTATCCTATATATTGGGAACAGACTCTTAGATTTAAAAATTAAAACCTGGCAAGGCTACTCTACCGCTGAAAAAACAGGATGATGCAGCGATGACATGCATGGATTCTGGCTTGCACATTTCGTGGTCAGCCCTGATTCTGACACATGACTGTGTGACAAAGCCAATTACTCAACTTCTCTCTGCTTCAGTTTTTCCAACCATAAGATGGGGGAAATGGTATTACTGTCTCAGAAGGATCTTGTTATGCAGTACTTTTATAACAAGAGCAAAAAAAAAGA
>NW_006299220.1:1853480-1895628 GCF_000327345.1 Myotis davidii | reverse complement strand
ATCTCAAGATATAGACATTTCCATTGCCACATCTTGATTTTTTTAATCATGTATTAGAATATGTCACATTAAGTTTTTTCTTGGTGGTTGTTCCAGGTATTATAATATACATAGATGCTTTATTAGTAGACAGAGGTATCATTGTTTGCTTAGCTTTTCTTTAATATATTTTTATTGATTTTAGAGAGGAAGAGAGAGGGACAGAGAGAGAACACCGTGGCCTCCTGGTTCATAGGTAGATGCCCAACCACTGAGCCATGCTGCTGGGTAATGCTTAGCTTTTTAAGTTTATGTCTATTCTCAAATTTGGGAAGTTTTCAGTTATTACTGATTCAGTACTTTTGGAAATACTTCAAGTACTCTCCTCTTCATTGGGACTACAGTGATATGAATGTTATCTCTTTTGAAATTGACCCAGAGATCACCCTTTTTCCCCCAGTCTATTTTTTTTCCTATAGTCCAAATTGGGTAATTCTATTTATCTATCTGAAAACTCACTGGTTCTGTCCCCTGTTGTCTTCATTCTAGTCTTGAACCTTTTCAGCAACATTTTTTAGTTACGGATTTTTCAGTTCTGTAATTTCTATTTGACCCTTTTTTATAACTTCTATTTATTTACTGATATTTTTATTTTTTTATTTGCTCAAAAGAATTTGTAATTGTTTGTTGAAGCACTTTTTTATCATAATGCAAAAATGTTTATTCATGATTCAAAAAAACAAACAAAAAAACACACCCAACAAATTAGTGATGGCAGATAATTTCCCTAAGTGGAGCTTTCAAAAGTAACAGCAAACAGCTTATGCCATGACAAACTTTAGAAGCATTCTCTTGACATCAAAAATTAGAAAAAATATATAAGGACATAGTAAAATTTATGTACAGAATTGAGAAAACATTTTTTACTCAAACAAGAGTCGATGTGATATCCTCTATTATGTTTTATATATAAATGCTTCTGTAAATTTTGTTGAAGCATTTTTTTTTTAGAAATCTTGTGGGATAACATCAACATCTGATTCATTTCAATGTTGGCATCTGTTTGTTATATTTTTTTCATTTTGTAATTTTCCTAATTCTTAGTATGAAGAATATTTTTTTACTAAATATTCTAGATCTATTTGACTTTATACTATGAGATTGTCAATCTTATTCAACTCTTGAAAGTAGGCGGTGCCCTGGCGAGGCGTAAGGCGAGGACAGTTAGGTGTGTATGTATGTTCATCTTCCCATTGTGCCCTGCTGGCATTAGTGCAACACACAGCCCCACACAGCCCCATACAGCCCCATTGTAGATGGCTAGAAGGGGAGGTGAGCTTCCCTTGACCCTGCTGACACTTTCCATTCAAAACAAGGTACCTGTTCTCATCACCTCATTAGCTCCAGGCAGAGGGGTAAGATCTGCTTCCCAAAGATCTTGGCTGCCACCAAAAAGGTGGGAAGTAAAGAGCTCAGGTCCAGACCGCCTTATTGCTGCAGGTGGGAGGCAGAAGCTCAACTCCTCACTGGGTCCCCCAGGCTCCAGGAGAAGGAAGGCGAGGCAAGCAGAGTGTTATCAACCCACCTTCTCTACCTCCTGGTTCTTTCTGGGGTGGTTACTCAGCAACCCACTAAATCTGAAACCCATGCTGTGGGTGGGGGGTTGTCTGCAGAAACAGGAGTGCAACCAGGTTGGCTTCAAATCTCTTCTTTCAGTGTCATTGCTGTCCTATGGATATGGAAATTTCGATCCCCCACTAGGCTTCAGTGACATCAGGGTGGGGAGGAAGTGGAATACTTATTAGCATTTACTTGCAACATCTAGTTTTATGCTATTGATGCCAGGTGGGGTGAAGGCTTATTGCCCCGCTAACGTCAAGGAGAGGGACATCAATCCAGTGATGATCAGCTATGTCTGCACTGCCTCCTTAAATCTATTTGTTTCTGAATATGGCATGGAGGCTAGCTGGCCACTAGACCCCACTGATATGATCTTGGTGGGGGAATGTGAACACCAATTGCATCTGCCAGGTGGGTGATGGAAAATCAGCTCCCTTCTCTGCCTGCCAATACCAGCATTGGCGTCTGTGGGCAGGGAGCTGGGGTGGAGGATCAGTGTCCCTTCTGAAGGACAGGGCCTTGCAAACCAATGTTCCAGTTCTTGGTTCTTTCAGTCAGAAGCTTGGTCACTGCTACTTCCTTCTTGGCCGGAAGCAGAAGTCTGAAATAAATCTTTCAACGAATTATCAAATTGTTGAAAAGGTGTATTTGATTTGAACTAAAATTAGGTTAGAGTATTCACATTGCTTACATGCAATAAAATGTAATAAGGTGGAATACATTAAATTACAGGAAAAAAAAACACACAATCATTATGGTATCCTCTTCATGGCTTAAGATTTTTAAAATGCAGAATTCTTCAGTAAATTCCAATCAATAGCAAGCTGATACCTTATGTCTAGAGTTGGTTTATTTAAAAAGGCAAACAAAAATAATAGAATGGGAACAGAGAGATACTTATTCAAGTAATTAAGTGAAATTGAATATCAGTTATATACATTTTTGAATGGTATGATTTAATTAGTAGTATTGCAACAATGTAAATTTCCTATTTTTGATAATTGCTCCATGGTTATGTACTAGTAAGATGTTACTTAGGGGAAACTACGTGAAGGAACACAGAAACTACTACTTTTGCAACTCCTCTGTAAATCTAAATTCATCTCAAAGTAAACAGTTAATTTTTAAAAAGTTTCTTACATTCTTATTACATAAACAGTGAGTTGAAATTGTTGGGGAAGAAATATTTTCCTTCTACCCTTTGAGGTCCTTTGGTTGGTTTAATAATAACTGACATAAGACAGATTAACAGGAAAAAAAACAAGTGCATGAGATCTCATCCTATATAATAAAAGCATAATATGCAAATCGACTGAACGGCAGAACAGCAGAACAACCATCTGGACAACCATCCGGATGACCATCCAGGACCACGCTCTGACACCCACTGGCGCCAGGCCACTCACGGTGGGTGCAGTGTGATTGGTCGGGGGCCTGCCATCACCCCAAAGAGGGAGGCCCAGGCCACTGACCGGTCGGCTTTGGCAGGTGGGAGGGGCCTCCCTCTGCGAGGGAAGCTCAAGTCCTGGGTGCTGGAGGGAAGCCAGTGCCAGCAGCCGGGAGAAGGAAGGCCTATTCTTGCACGAGTTCATGCATCAGCCTTCTAGTAAGAATATGAGAACCAAGGACAAGTCAGACACTTTAGACTGACTTATATGATATCTTGAGCCAAGGAATGGGATAGGGTCTGAGGTTTCAAAGAGGAGAAGGATAACTCAGGAGAAATTAAGAAGTGCATATGTTTGGTAATGAGATGTTTGCCCTGCCATACAGGTAGGTCGTTCAGATCAAAGTTCTTTCTGGTAGCTTTTTTATCCTGGACCAGACCCACTACCTAAATTCCTTTAGGTAGGTAAGGGAGAAGTAAAAGTTTTTCTTGAATCTGTTAAGTCTTGAGTGTCTTCAGCCCAAAATAATCCGCATAGTAAAGTAACACATTTTGGGGAGGTATATTCTCAATCTTTCAAACTGTCAGAGTCATTTTCATCCTTAATTTTACTCCTTCTCCTAACAGTCACCAAAACTTGCCTTTTTTATTTCTGTATTTTTATTTGTCTTCTGCAACACACTCTTTTTGCTCAAGTTTCCATTAGTTCTAGCTTGGATTTTTACAGTGGCCCCATGGTATTTTTCCTATGCCTATTCCTAAGAAGGAAAAACTAGTGTAAGTGAGTTCCTCTGTGAGTTGGCTACAACTAACTCATGTCGTAATTTGGTTGCCATTTAACTCTTCTGGGCCACAATGTCTCAACTGTTAAATGGAAGTAATTACAAAGTGACAGTGAGACACAAATTATGTATATATAAAATCTTGGAATCAGCAAAACACCTGTGCTTTAAACTGCTACTGCATAATTACCTGCTAGATGCAGCCAATCAGAAACAGTTGCTTCCAGGAAAATCATTTTACTCATGTGTTTTAGGTTCATAGGCTTCCTGTTCTCTTCTGGCATAAAAAGAGCCTCCAGTGGTGACACTAAAACCCAAAGCACATTGTCATGCCTCAAGCCAAGTCCATCTGGGGGTTTCAATGGCCTTTTATTTCTACTTTGTTCAATTTCAGCGATGTACCATAGCCACACAGGGCTAAAGCTATTAATTTTCATTTTGTCACCTTCAGTAACTTCTGAAAGCCATGTAGCTCTAGAGCTGCCTACAAATTAACCCCAAGTAAAACAAGTCACCTTCAAGTGATTGAATTGCCTTCCTGGGTACATGTAATATACCTGTATGCATTCACTGATTAATATACCTGTGAGTGGATGGATAAAATTAAACTAATAAATGTTTTGAACATTCAGATATCCTTGATGATTATGTTTTGTTTGAACAGAAATAAATTGTTTACAAGTTCAACTGCAGGACTTGTAATAGGATATGCTCTTAAAATTATTGATGACATTTGAGCCCCATCATCATCTTTATAATTGTCACATTTTAATATCCTTTATACAAATAAACATAAACATGAGTATGCTTTACCTCCTCCTTCTAAAATTAGCAATATATTGCCGAATTTCGCTTTACAAGTCACTGATTCAACCCCAACTGTCCAGATCCCGAACACCTCCGTTTTTTGTCTTCACAAGGAAGAAATCATCCAGCAAATATTTAATGATACATAGCAATGAGATATCTTAAACTTTTGATTATGTACTGAGCATATTTTTAAAATTAGCATTGATATTTCCAAAAAGATTGAAAATAAAAGCCAGCCTGTACTAGTAGAATGTTCCAGTTTTCAATAAAAGAGACAGCACCATATGTTGGCCGGGTAAAGGGGGGAAGGGTGATGAATAATTCAGAATTGCCGCCAGAACCTTAACATCATAATGGTTTTCATACTGCTTGGCTATCTTTTGCTGGACTCACTTAAGTGGCATAGTCCACGTTTCCACACAGCTTTATGCAGAGAGGAAAATCTATGTTGAGACCCTAAACCTTAACAAATTGCCAAGGGATGAGGCTAGAGATGACTGGGGATCTCTGCATATTTAAATATTCAAGAACCAAACCTGATAAATATGGAAAGTAAGGCAGAAATTAAGTGAAAGGAAAGGTTTCCATTTGCATCCCAGGTAGTTTGCCAGTTCTCTGCGATGTGAAACAAGAACCTTGGCTTTCAATATTGACAGATGAATGATATGCCTCTTGAGGAAGAGTGATTATCCAGTGAGGGCTCGGTGTTCTACAAGCAATTCTGTTTTGGCTCTGGGGGTACTTGGCATAAGGACCCTCCACTACTATCTGCAGCTTGAGAATGCACAGCTGGAATGGCAATGGATTTTTTATTTGTAAAACATCCATGAATTTCACCAGAGGCCTTCTACCAACGTGGAAGCATCTGTGAGTCAAACTGTTCCCCAGCTGTTCACCTACTACCTGCCGGTTCTTGTAGCATAAAGTCCCTATTAATACTGCTGGTTACACTGCACCCTGATGAGCTGGTACAAAATTGTTCCTCTTCTACTACAGTGTAATGCATGAAATCCCTCAAGATAAATCCCTTAAAATCCTTATTTTAAAAAACTGTCTTCTTGGAACTAGTGCCAGAGTTTCTGAAGCAACTATTCACATTTTTATCCCAACGCTTTCTGTCTCCCAAGTTTTTGCAAACAGGCTGATACATCCTCAGTGCTTTCCCACACATAAAGAAAACGTCCATGAAAGCAAGACCCAAAAACTAAGGAGAATGAAAACAAACGCTAGACTACAGTTGTTTTAGGCCTTATCTTCAAAAGCACAATTGTTTTAGGACCGCTTAACAAATAGTTTTTCTCTTAAAGGCTCTGGAAGTTTTAATTTCTTTAATAGTTACACACATATTTTAGGTTTTAATTAAAAGCGTTAGTGATAATAATTTGTATCTTTGTACCACTGTATTTTTATTTGAAAACAAATTGCATGTATAAATCATTTAGTAAAGAATATTTAACAGCTTTACTTCAGGAACTGGGAAAGGAGCAGACTTTTATATTCAAAAAAAACAATAATACATACTGTTTAAATTTGCAAAGAACACTTATTTTAACTTAAATACCAAGTATTAATTATGGTACATGAATGACTACAAGACTTAGTAATTCAACCAACTTTTGCAAATGTTTCCATTAGGAAATCATCTTTGATGATTATGTTTAGTTTTATGACTCCAAAATTTCAACCAGATCGTGCTCACTGCTGTAATGCCTGGCCCCTCTCCGCAGTTGGCCATGGCTTCTGCATTAGCAGGCCTAGATTTCTTGACATGCAATTGAGTAATCTTTCCAGTACCCAGTGTTTGTTTTTCTTTTGATTTAAGTTTCTTTGGGTCTAAAGAATATAGAGTCAGTTTAATAAGAATACAGTTACTTGAGTATAAAGTGACACAGCTTAAATCTGACATGATATCATGCAAAGCAACATTAATAGAGTGTTGCTTCCGTGTAGATTTCTAGATTCCATTTTGACTTTTAGATTTTATTTATTTTTTTAAAATATATTTTATTGATTTTTTACAGCAAGGAAGGGAGAGGGATAGAAAGTTAGAAACATCAATGAGAGAGGAACATCGATCAGCTGCCTCCTGCACACCCTCTACTGGGGATATGCCCTCAACCAAGGTACATGCCCTTGACTGGAATCGAACCCGGGACCCTTCAGTCTGCAGGCCGACACTCTATCCACTGAGCCAAACCGGTCAGGGCTGACTTTTAGATTTTAGACACTGACCTTCATTATTAGATTTTAGACATTAGGTTTCTTATACTTATGAAGGGACATAAATATAATGTACTTCTTAAAATAAAATTCCTGGTATATTGGCCACTTTTAAATGAGAATAATAGAGTTGGCTCTCTACTAGAAGAAAGACAATAAGTCAAATACCTTCTGTCTGCTTACATTAGAGAAAATACATTGCCAACTCATAAGTAGAAGAGTAATTGATAGTATATATTATGTACACAGGTGGCAAAGATAGCAGACTAAGCTCATTAGATTTGGATATGTGTCCTGGTTATCCACATCAAGCAATATTTCTCTAAATATATAAGCACTCATTCCTCCCAATGACTACCCCCTCCACATCATTGCTTTACATACCTTCTTCTCAAACCCAGTCTTTATCAAAGCACTGAGTGGGCACCTCCTCAGAGTCACAGAGAATTTCTTCATAATTTACAACAATTTGGCCACACTGGTCAAGCTCATGAATAACATGTGATCTTATACTGGGTCTTTCCTCTGCCTAAAATGCCTTTTCCTATATTTTGTATTTTTATGTTAATGCCACTTCTTGTCATTTAATGTATCAGAAATGCCTCCCCTAATTATCTAGTACATATTAATTATTCCCCATCATTCCTGTATAAGGTAGGAATCACATTGGTCTCCAACTAACAGAAAACTTAATAAAAGAATAGCATAAATGAATTGGTATTTTTTTCATGCATAAGAAATATGTTGGCAGTTATTAAGTTAATTCATGGCATTGTTCTATCTTTCTCACATGGTCACAGTGTGGATTTTCTTGCATAAGCCACCATTTATCCAGTCCAGCCAAGAAGAACAGGTAAATTGCCGGGAGCCGGTCCATCCTTGCTGTTTCAAGGGACCTGGCATATATGGCATACTGTTCTTAATATGTTTGGTCACCTTCTTGGCACTAGAACTTAGAAGACAGAACCTACACAGAACCTAGAGACAGAAGAACTTCGCTGGAGAGAACATGGCAAAAGATCCTGGACAGAACCTGGCTACAGAACCTGGCTACCGAACCTGGCTGGAGAACCGAGCGAGAGAACATGGCTACAGAACCTGGCTGGAGAACCTGGAGAACGTGGCTGGAGAACCTAGCAAGAGAACATGGACACAGAACTTGGCTGGAGATTGTGGCTAGAGATCCTGGCAAGGCTGCTGATCAACTGAACGCCGTCTCCGTGTCATTCCTTCTTCGCCAACTTCGTCCACACCTTTGGGGACCCCTGGACCTGCTGGGGTTGGACCCCGGCAGTAAATGGCAAAGAAGGGAGTTCGCCTGCATAAGGAAATCAAAACTGTTCCAGCAATTTCAGTTATATAGATACTAGTAGCCCTGTGCACGAATCCGTGTGCCAGTAGCTCCCTGCCGCCCTCCTATAGCTCTCCCTCACTCCCCTCCCTCCCTCATAGCTTGCTGCCCTGCCCCCTCCTGTAGGTCTCCACCACACGCTTGTAGCTCACAGCCCCACTCTCCTGCTGATCCATGATCTGGTCGTTATGCAGTCATTTGCATATTACATCTTTATTATACAGGATTCTGAACTTTGTCACATCACCACCATTAGCTGCAAAGGATGCTTAAATGTATAAAATTCTTATCACTTTGAACAACAGTGATATTATGTTAGCAATAAAAAAAATGATAGTGAATGGACAACTAGCAACATCTGTCAGACTTTCATATGCATTTTTTTTGGTGTGTGTTTTTTCTTTGCTGCCTTAATTGATTTACTTGTTTATTTAAGTATAGAATATCCTATCTCACTCTTATTAGCAAAGAGCTCCAGGAGAGAAGAAGTCCCGTCTGTGTTGTTTATCCCTGGGTGCCCATAATCTAGAAAACTCTTTGGACCCTTAGAAAATGTTATAAATATTCTCTTAATTTAAAAATATTGGGCTAATTGAAATTAAAGTAAATAGCAATTTTGGTTTATGTAATCCAAATTTGTTAACCAAGTGCTTCCTGTCTTATATTGTCACAGAAAATATCTCCACTATTTTCAGTGTGTCAATGATCATTTAAATTTTTTGTTCCAAAGAGTTATCATGTAGAATCAGTGATTGCTAGAATTTTCACAATCATTACTTTGTTTTGTTTTGAAAGACTTCTAATGCTTCAAGTCCAACATTGTCTTTTTGGTAGGGCTAATAATTATCATCTCTTCACCACCCCGAGCCCCCACCAATAATAGAAATGTAGGGAGCAACATAATTTTGAACAAGTACTATATGCCAAAAACTTCACTAGATATCACATGCATAAATATTTCAGAAACCAAGAAAGTCATTTGCTTATTTGTTTTGTAATACTATAAATGAATGAAAGATTAATTATTGGCTTTATAAAATCTCATCATTTAATTTCTAAAATGCAGCATTTGATATATGGCTATCTGTTATATGAAATTAAGAAAACTAGGTTACTTTCTTAGTTTTAAAGTGAAATAGGCATGTAAACACCTGCTAAATACAGTATGTTCATAGTTTAGTTGGAAAATGTTGAAGTATGTTTCAAAAAGACTCTATCTGAAATAAGTTTAGCTGGGAAATAATTCGGTGCTTTCAGAATATACGCACCTACAGGCAGAATGAGGAAGTCTCTGCACATACAGCACCTATTATTGAATCCATCCTTCCCAAGAGTAGGCTGCCTGGAAAATGGCTACCTTTGTATTCCCTGGTCTTTGATATTGTTGGAAGCAAAGGAAAAATCATTAACTGTTCTACTCTTTTCAGTCCACTTGAGACACTAAAAGCCATTTCTCAATTCTTACCACATGAAAAGGAAATCTCAAGATAATAAATACAGAGCAATTTTCATTGGTTCAAGGAAATTACAGAAAAATCAGAAAAAAAATGATACAATCCTTTTTATGATTCTCATTACTACACAATAGTTATTGAGGGATTTTATTTTAATTATCCAAACAATTGTTTTTTCAGTGAGAGGACTGAAGAAGTTAACTTATTATCACTTAACTGATAATAAGAATTAGAGAATTGCCTTAGAAGTGGTGTTAAAATTACAATCTGAATTTCCTGAATCCAAAGCTTGTGTTTGGACCACCCTTTCACTTGGGTGCCTAATATACTAGTAACTGGAAAAGATCATTAAAGCTTTAGGCACAGGGCACGAGGGTATCACAATATGTCAGAGGAACCTTAAGGAGAGTGACAGAAGGAGGTAGGAGGAATGAGAGGGAGGGAGAGAGAGAGAGAAAGAGAGAGAGGGGAGGAGAAGGAAAAAGGATAAGGAGGAAGAGGAAGTGGAGGAGTGGTATGATGAGATCACCAGGGAAGGCAGTGTCTCCCCCTGATGTATTCTGTTCTGGCTAAAGGAATGAAGGCTAAGCCAAGTACAGTTATGTAGTTTTAAGGTATTTATTTCTAAGGAACTGCATATACCACATATCTACCATTATGTAAAAGCCACAGTCCTTCCTCCTTCCCTCCCTCACTCATATCACCTTCTTTGTGTCTCTTGTTTTCCCCCTTCTATTCCTTCATGTCCATTTTTAACCCAATGCAAACTATTAATCTGAAGCACAATATCATGCTGACTTAAGTCTTTCTGCTTCTTTATTTTTCAGCATGAAAAAATCCACTCTACAGTTGAAAACCCAAATACAGTGAGAAACATACAAGGCATTTGTGGTTCAGATTTTGATTACCAATACGAAGTAGAGGGTTTTTTTCTGTAAAGTTAAATGTTTATCATGTAGATAGATTGATAGTAGAACTGATAGCAGTGAGGACACTTTACATCAAAACATTTACAATTAAATCTGTAGATGCCATGGGAAGCTTTCTTGTTAAAAGTTTTGTAGTAGTTTAAGAACATAAAAAGTTTTTATTACTGCATTTCATGTTTGGGAGGAGATTAAAGAATATTGATATATCTACTAGTAAATGTTAAATTTGGGAACCTGACATTTTTTTTCTTTTAAAATTCTTTAAGGGTTATAATACCATTATATGTCTAGCATTTCCTTATAAAACATTTCTGGTAGATCTGCTGATTTTTAAGTATATTAAGAGATTTTAATTTTGCAAGAGATTTATGATCTATCCTTGAGGTAACTTTATAGCCACTTGTATTTACTAGGTATTTGAATCTATTATTATTTGTGTTAACTCAATTATTTAAAATGTTGTCTATTTATATGAATTTAACTGGTACTTTCTACATACCTTAAAATTATATTTCAAATTTCTTTTATGCAGCATATTTTCCAAACCTATTTTACCATTTACATACAGACCACAATTGAAAGTCATGCAGTATTGTTTCCTATGACAGAGTACAAATAAAGGAATAATTGCCACTCAGTCCATTTGATTCTTACATTTTAATTTTGGGAAGAAATTGGTCACTAAAAATTTTTTCTCTTGACATATCATGGCTAAAGTTGTTCAACTTATGCCTTTAGTCTGCAAACACTGAGGAAAAGTGTCCATAAATATTCAGCTGTCTGGATTAAATTAAGAGCAAATATACTTGGAAAAAGATGATTTAATAATATCCCTTTGGGCAATATGTTCTCACCAATTTACATGCAAGAATAAATTTATATCATTAAAATGAATTTTCAGAATGCTTGGCAAAGAGCAGCGTTATCTTCTGCTCAAAGTTTCTTCGCTAAAAGCGTTATATTGTTCATGGAAATCATGATAGTTTTGTTTTGTTTTTTTCATCTCCTTTTAAAGCTTACTGATCCTTAATGTGGAATGAGACTTTGTTTTGCAGGTATTGTTGGTGAGGGGGTTCAGAATGAGCCTCTCCAAAATGTGTCACTTCAGCATGTGGGCACTTTTAAGCTAAAAGCACTCAAGACTCAGCAGATTCTAGGAGGAAAAAAAATGTTTACTTATCCCTTAATTACCTAAAAGAATTTAGATAGAGGGCCTGGCCCAGGAAATGAGCTGTTACCAGAAATAACTTTTATCTGGATGACCTACCTGTATATCAGGACAAACATCTAATTATCAAACATCTGCTCTTCTTACCTCCCTTTGAATTACCCTCCTCCCTTTTGACACCCAAGTCCCTATCCCATGCCTTAGCTCCAGACAGAATATAAGCCTCAATTGCTAGGCTTGTTCTAAGATATCACTGTCTTTGTGGACCCTGTACATGCATAATTAAATTTGTTTTTCTCCTGTTAACCTACCATATCAATTTGATTATTAGGCCAGGCAAAGAACCTAGAAAGGTAGAGAAAAAAATTTTTCCTCTTCTACATTAGACAAAAACCATAAATATTAAGCCATTATTTTTACATTAGCAAGTTTTCCCAAGGTGACTTTTACCATTCTAAAACATTTTGTTTTGCGTGGTACTCCCTTTTTGTCTAATCACCTCTAAAATTATGAACTCTACAAGAATAATAGATGCTGAATAACAAAACAGCTTGAAATATTCATAACTAAGAAAGCAACTGTTAAATGTTCATAAACAAAGTTGTTTGGAGACTCCTTTATTAATTTTTAATTTATTTTGAGTCAATTCCTTATTACTTCCAAATTCCTGCAGGGGATTCTGTTAATTAGTCATGTGTAAAATATTCATTAAAACCAGCTTCCTATTTTCCTCTTTTATTGCAAATTTACATTTCTAATCTTATAACCAAAATAAATGCCATTGGGTAGAAGAACCACATTAATTTTGATCAGCCACTTAAAATAGAAGTTCATACAACAAAAGATATGGTAATAAAATCCTAGCTAATATTGAGGTACTGTGTTGGTAAGCCCTAATATTGAAATAGCAAATGGTTATCCATTTTATGTTTGACAAAACTCAAACTACACAAAATAGAGTATGATTGAAATCTTAGAACCTAAAATAAAGTAATATTGATTTTATACTTTTATGCATTTGCAGATTAAGAACAATTCAGAAACAACATATACTTTATTTACCTTAGCTAAGAAATCAAAGTTACTCAACAGCGACAAAGTTGTTAAATTTAAATCATTGGATTGGACAAGTTTTACTAGATCAATAAACTTCACATTTTACTTTTCTAATTAGATTCATTACTTGTTGTTTATTACATTTAAAATATTTTAATTGTCTGCCTTTACTATGGATTATTGCTGTTTTGATTCCATACCACAAATAGCAATGAGTGTAGGCAATGAGACATTTATGTGAGCTTGAGATTACTGATGTAGCTATTGAATTTTCCCTATAATGATGTATCCGTAAAACATTCTTATAAATATCGTTGAAAGTAATATTCACTGTGAAACTTTATCGTGAGAAATAAAGTTTCCAATGCCAAGTACAATATTGCAGGACAGAAATTCTTGGCCTGGTTGACAATTGCTTTGTTTGTGGATACATCTCCACACTATCCTGCTCTCCTGGAACACTGATAGTGTGCATATGATGCATCGCTGCTGGAAGCCTACGTCCAAATTCCAAGTTTTCCGTTAAGTATTTAAAATGTGTAAAATACAACTCCATTTGAAAAGGTTCCTAAAATAAATTGGAAAAAGAAAAGAAATGTATTTTGTTGAGAAGGAAAAGGAAATTATACTCAAATAAATGGTATATTTTATTTGTTGGCTTGGGGAGGAGGGCAGTAAATTTACTTCACTGCTAAATTATACTCATGGTTAGTGACTATATATTTATAACAGCGAAATATTTAGCAACATTAACTTAAGGTTCCTCAGTGTTCACTTTGTGTTGTGACACTGAGCCATAATGGAGGCAAAGATGTAGTTAGCACAACTTATTGGTTGTTTTAAAGGTAAAATACTGATTCAATAACAAAAACTATATTAACTGTCAGCCAAGATGGCGGCCGGCAGCCAGGCAGCTGAGAACAGGAGGCTTGGTTACCCCAGCGATGAGAAAGCCAAGGTTCCCCGTCTGCAGCTGTGGGGGCTCGGGAACAGTGGAGCAGAGAGGCCTCCCGGCCGGGATCAGCAGAGCCGAGAGGCCTCAGGACCCCAGGATCAGCGGAGCCCAGAGGCCTCAGGATCCCAGGATCAGCGGAGCCGAGAGGCCTCAGGACCCCGGGATCAGCGGAGCCGAGAGGCCTCAGGACCCCGGGATCAGCGGAGCCGAGAGGCCTCAGGACCCTGGGATCAGCGGACCCGAGAGGCGTCCCGGCCCCGGTTATCAGCAGAGCCGAGAGGCCTCAGGACCCCGGGATCAGCAGAGCGGAGAGGCGTCCCGGTCCCGGGATCAGTGGAGCCAAGAGGCCTCCCGGCCCTGGTTATCAGTGGAGCTGAGAGGCCTCCCAGCCCCGGGATCATCAGAGCCATGAGGCCTCCCGGCCCTGGGATCAGCGGAGCTGAGAGGCCTCCCAGCCCCGGGATCAATGGAGCCAAGAGGGATCCCGGCCCCAGGATCAGTGGAAATATTCCTGGGTGAAGATTAACAAAAAAATGAAAATAAAATAAAATGTCTACACATAATTCCTGATCAAAATGTTTTAAATGATAATCTGGAGAAATAAGCCACATGGAGAAATAAACCTTTCTTGGTGCAAGAAATAATTATCCTATATAATAAAAGCCTAATATGCTAAAAAAATAAATAAATAAAAAATAACAAAAACTAATGATCAGTGTGTGTTTAGGATGTATAGCCCAACATTTTAAAAGACTATTTCTTAATTAAACAAAAATTCTAACAGATGCCTAGATTTTTGGAAGACATAATAACAATATTAAAAGCAGAACTCTTAGTAACACATAAAAACATCTACTAAAAAAAAAAATGGTTAATCATACTCCCATATGGCCAATCATTAGAGATCACTTACCAGTTGAATTTGACAACCAGGTAATCTTTAGAGTTGTTTATTCTCCCCCAAATCCACCTGCCTGCTTATGATCTAGTCTGGATTCACTACTTCATTTTGAGCACAAGACTGTCAAGGAAGTTATTCTATAGTGATGTACATACTAGTACATAATCTATCATTCAGGTACTGTACATTTTAAAAATGTTAATTTAATACACTTGCTGCTAAAGAATCCATGCTTGCCCCTGGTTCTCACTGCCTTCTTTACTACTCATACACCATTAACTTCCCTCTAACCAATTTTCTCAGAATCAAACCACTTGGAGTTTTCTAAATCTCTTTAACATCATCATTAGTGTTCAACAACTCTCATTTTCCAACAGTTTTGATAAAGTTATCTTAAGATTTTACTAGTATACTTCTGCTATTTTTCAGCCTTGGTCAGTGTGACTCTTCAAGACCATGACTCTCTAACTTTGCATAAAGCCCTTTAGGAAAGCTCAGAATCTCCTCTCCGTCTTGTGTCTATAATGCCCCTTCATCATATATGCTCTGTGCCTTCCTGTTTGAAAATCATTTTCATGTCTTAGGTGGCACAGTGATGCCTGGCTTAAGAAGAACATGATTATCAACCCTCTCTTTTAGGGATGACGAACTTGAGGTCAAGCACAGGTGTGCTCAGTTAACGGTGGACAGTTGGGCCTGGAGCCACTCCATTCACTTATTCTCCATGAAAAGAACTTGAAAGCAACGCTGGAATGGAACAGTGTGTGTGGCAGTGTACTGTGAGGAAAACAAACAAACAAAAAGACTCAACTCTGACTTGGGTTGCAGTTCCATCTTAACCCTTAGTTAAATTTTCAAACATAGTTTCCTCATATAAATCAGAAAATAATGTCTTACTTTGTTTTACAACACTGCTGTGAGACCCCAGATTTAGAAACAAGGCAGGAAAACAATAATAGAGTATATAAGGATAAGTTATTAGAATGTCATTGGTTCTTGCACTAAACTTTTAACATTTTTTCAACAAAGTTTCTCCTGGCTCTTTCTTAAAATGTTTTAAAAATCTTCAGATTGTTCTTATTTGTCTAGACTATTTCAGAAAAAAAAAGCATGGAATTTTTTATAACCCAACACCATTTTTTCTTAGCATACTTTTTTATAATAATCAGCAAAGTTCTTTAAATTGTGTGTGTATGTGTATGTGTGTGTCTGGGTTCTACAACAGTATTTTGACAAATTTAATTCTATTTAGAGTTTGGATGGTAGCTCTCCCAAAGAACTAGTAACAACACTTTCTCAGAACTGTAAGAATGATCTGTTTCTGAAAATATGCTCAGCTGTGTCTGAAGAGACTTAAATGCCGGCTGTGGTTCCTTTTTAGAAATGTCTCCACTATAAGAGTTTCCCATTTAAGACACTGCCATATGCAACTTTTTCTTCCTCCCTCAAAGATTGCATTTCATCTCTACAAAAATATATTGCATTGGGTTCTTTTGAAAGTACTGAAACTTTGGGTCAATTTAATCTCTCTTAATAAAGAACACCCCAATTGTACGTAAAAATATTTTCTGCCTCATCCTTCAATAGCTCTTAGTAAGTTGAGTATTATAAAAACAAAACACAATTCCTGTCTATACCCTACTAGGCATCTGGTAAAAATATATTTTGTTTTTAGTGCACACACTATAAAAATCAACTAAAGCAAGCTACCTAATCATTATTATAAAAGGATATCTGGTCTTTCCAATAGATATATGTTTAAAAAGTTCTTACAAAGTTATTATATCCAATTTTAAAAGTCTCTATTGTCTCAAATATTTTTAAGAAATGATAAAAGTAGTGATCAAATTGGTAAAAATAATTATTTTAAATTTATTTTTCTAGTTTAAAATATTACAGATGTTCCCCCTTTATCCCCATTGGTCCTTCCACCCCACAACCCCCCACCCCCACCCCAAGGCCTTAACCACACTATTTATTGTCTGTGTCCATGGGTTATGCTGTCCATGGGTTATGCATATACATTTTTTAATTAATCTTCCCACACTCATCCATGCCTTCCCTTTGAGATTTTGCAGTCTGTTTCATCCTTTATGTCTCTATTTTGTTCATTAGTTTATTTTGTTCTGTAGATTCCACAAATGAGTGAGATCATGTGATACTTGTCTTTCTCTGACTGGCTTATTCTGCTTAGCACAATATTCTCCAAGACTCTCCATATGTCTCAAAGGATAAGAGATCCTATTTTTATAGCTGCATATTATTCCACAGTGTAAGTGTGCCAAATCTTTTTATCTACTCATCTACTAATGGGCATTTGGGCTGTTTCCAGATCTTAGTTGTTGTAAATAGCACTGCTGTGAACATAGAGGTGCATATATTTTTATGATTGGTGTAAAGGCAGTTTTTATAAAGAAGCTAGTTGTTTTTGTTTTTACTTTTTATGTGTCTGCGGGGTGTGGGCTCCAGCCAGGAGGGCAGACAAGAAGCACAGTGAGTGCATCAGGGTTCTTTTTTAAAAAATATTTTTATTGATCTCGGAGAGAGAGAGAGAGAGAAACATCCATGATGAGAGAGAATCATGCATTGGCTGCCTACTGTAAGTCTCCCACTGGGGATCGAGCCCACAACTTGGGCACGTGCTCTTGACTGGAATCGAACCTGGGACCTTTCAGTTCACAGGCCGACACTCTATATACTGAGCCAAACCAGCTAGAGCTGTTTTTACTTTTTAAATAATTAAGCAATTATTTATCCACAACCCGAATACATTTTTACAGTAGAGCAAAACAAATATAATGTGATGCTATTAGGTTACACAGCAGGAGTTTTCCATAACAAATAATCTTGTTTTTACTTGACTCTAAAATAAAAAACTATTTTCCACAATCATTTCAAATGTTAACAACAACTTAAGCTCAGAAAATCATGTGTAAAACTTAATGCCCTGACAAGAAATTTGAACACATTTTATTCACATTCAAAATCTGGGGCAGAGGTTGGGGCAGGCTAGTAGGAGTCAATGGGGGAAAAAAGGAAGATGCTTGTAATACTTTCAACAATAAAGATAAAAAAAATAAAATACAATTTCTTGAAAAGCCAGTTTAAGATCCTTACCCATGTAGGTTTTTGGTCTTTGATAAAACTGAGATGCTAATACCAATTCATCTGAATAAATTGTGCATCTTTAATTTTTTTAATCTCTTTAAGATTCAGGTTGAAAGAGGAATTTAGAAGAGAATCAAAGAATTCATCATTGCAGAATGACATTTTTTGACAACATAAGTTGATTACTACTCAAAAATAAATCATTTATGATTCAAATGCTATGACTATTTATTTTGTGTCAAACCTATTTATTTTGTGTCAAACCTGTTTAGCTTTTCCCCCATGGATAGGCAAGAGTAACTATATATTTCTTATTACACAACCCAAATTATTCCTGGTAGAAGAAAACCACAAATACTGTGTATCTTAAAATGGGCAGCAGATTTTTCAATTAGCCTAATAAATCACAAGTATAACCAATAAAATTTATAATACCACCCCACTTTCTCTAAAGCTAACACTTTATAAAAAATAATTCATATGCAACATTAGAAAAATATAACCAGGCTATTTAATCAGATGATATTATTAGATGTAATAAAAGAATAAGAGTAGAATGAGTTTAATACCCAACCTTTTCTAAAAATAACATTTCTATGAGGTCCAAGCATCATCTTCATTCCATATTGCCCATGTGAACATTTTTTTTTTTCTGGAAATGCTTATAATGCTGACTTCAGGGTTGAACAGGGCTTGGTGGACCTGGGAAACAGGAGGAATCAAGAACAACTTCCAGGAAATTAAGTTAGACAGACACTACTACATTCTGGGCAGGAATGAGTCACATTTTAATTAGATTACAGTGTACCTATAAAATAATATTTCCACATTTTAAAACAACATTTTATTTTCTTTTTAAGTTGAATTTACCTGGGTGACATTACTGAAGAAAATTATGTAGGTTTCATGTGTACAATTCTATAATACATCATCTGAATATTGTATTGTGTGTTTATCAACCCCATCAACATTTACCCGCCTCCCCCTTTACCTTCTTCTACCTCTCCACCCCTTTACTCTGGCAATCACTATACTTAAAACAATATTTTAAAATATATTTTTATTGATTTCAGAGAGGAAGGGTGAGGGAGAGAGAGATAGAAACATTGATGATGAGAAGATCATTGATCAGCTGCCTTCTGCACACCCCACACTGGGGATTAAGCCCATAAGCAAGGCATGTGCCTTGACCAGGAATTGAACAGTGACCTCCTGGTTCATAGGTCGATGCTCAACCACTGAGCCACACCTACCGGGCTTAAAACAATATTTTAAATGAATTTACTTTGGACTTATGTAGCCTCTAACTTATCACATTGCCCTAATAAACAAACTTGCCTTCCCTTGTCTGGTATTTCAACACACTGAGCAGTTCATCAGCGGCTGATGAAGTAATTCACAGATTCTGCAGATACCAGTCAAATTCACGGGGATGGATTCTGGACTTCCTGAGAACTCACCGAGAAGAGGAAACTTGGCATAACCCATGTGGAAATTCGTTTCATCTGTTCTCACTTTATACTGTCTATCATGTATTTACGATGACTAAATGGAAAAGAAAAAAATGAAATTCTACCATATGAATTTCTATTCCATATCGTTTTAGCTATCAGTTGTCACACCTGCTATTGGATGCACTTTGGTCGTTCACATGATTATATATTTTTGCAACCTATATAATTCTATGAAGCCTTATTTATTTTGCAATAAATTAAAACTTATTTAAAATGTATGCAAACATTCTAACACGTACCAAATATGTGTTTCTAATATATTTAAATATTCTTCAGTTTTAATCCATAAAGGATTGATAACATGTGGCTGTTTTGAAGTTAAAATGACTCACTGTTTCCGTGATAATGTCATGACAGTTCTGCAGGCTCTCGGAAACATACAGGTCAGCACATGCACTTAGATTTGCATACAATTTCAGGAAGTTCCGAGGCTTCCTGTCATCTCCTCACTAACCCTTTCCAGGTTTGAAGTGCCATGAAACCTCTACAATCCATCAGTTGCCATCAAACCTCTACAGTCCAAACTCTGTCATTAAACTCACAATATTTATTACATTTTTTTAAATATCCTGCTACCTACATATATATCTTTAAATATAATACTATCAGGATTAACCTCCTAAACATACATAAACATTTACAAAAGCAGATTTTTAAAAGGTGAAATAAAGATGCAATAAATAATACTTTACTTCTTCCTTACTGATATAACTTCAGAGTGTCATCCTTTCTATTTCGGGGTGTGATTTATAATTAATGACAATATGTAAAAAGTTGATTCAAAAAAAGTTCTCAAGTTGTTTGTTTGTTTTGTTTATTTGGCTAAATTTTTGTCAGATCTGATTAGTAGTGACTGTTTTCACCTCCTAAAATGACTCATTGTACAAGTATCTATATCCCACTTTCAAACCAGTGCTCTATACATACAAGGTTACTACTGTGCGCTTCATGATGATGGTTCATCAACCAATCAAACTTCTGACTGGGCAGAATCTCGCCTAAATCAGAATTTCTTAGCGGGATGTTGAAAATAAGAATATCTTTATATGTATATCTCAATATACATATATTTCAATTAATTTAGTCATAATCAACTTTAAACAATTTTGAAATGATTCTACCTTAAATTTTTTAAATATTTCCCAGATTAAAAACTCTGTGCACTTTACTGAAAATATTTAAGATAATTTACTACACTTCTGTTTCTATACTCACAGGACATCTTGTTTAGGTCATTTTCTTTAGCCATATCATGTGATAGAAAGAATAAAAGAGACTGTACTTTATTAACAAAGATACTCTCTTTTGGATTTTTTTTCTCCCACACATCTTTTTTAATATGATGAACAAAGATTTCCTTTGTAAAAAATACATTTTGTATCACCCATTTTTCAACATTCACTTCGTGAAAATATATCTGAATGCATATTATTTATGAACACCATGCTAGGTACTATAGACTTCTTTTCAACAATTGATATCTGTTTCCTTCCTTTATATATTAACTCTGTTTTAAGTTATTTGAATTAAAAAGTTTCCACCCAAATTTCCTGAGACTTTTTTCTCCTTCAAATGCACTTGTTCTAAGTTAGTAAAAAATAGGTAGTGAATAGAGAATTACTTAGCTGTGTGTGAGTGAGCACATAAGAATCAGTCCCCACCCTCACAATCTGAGTTTAGAATAAATCCTGGAAATAGTGTTCATTTTTTCAGGGAATGTGAGCATTGACATTTTTATAGTAGAAAACTTATTCTTTAGTGGTGACAGAGAAGAAAGAAAAAAAGACTGATATAATCATTTCAGTACTTCAAATTACATCATAGATAGTGATTCTTTTAAATCAAAACATACTTCATAGACTTACTCTGTAAGGTTTATATTCTGTGCTGTAACTAAGTATTTGGGGATTAAAAATTACAGATATGGGGTGCATTAGCAAAATGAATAGTCACTCCTCCCCACCAATGAAACACTTTTATCATCACAATTTATCATGGACTAGCTCATGATTTAAGAGGAAACATTTGAACTACAGAATATATTGCAAAGGAAGTTATTAAATTATGACTACAGACTCAGTAAGCATTTTCATTACAGATTTTAATATTTTGAAATTAGCTTTAGCTGGTTTGGCTCAGTGGATAGATCCTCGGCCTGAAGACTGAAGCGTCCCAGGTTTGAGTCTGGTCAAGGGCACTTACCTGGGTTGCAGGATCGATCCCCGGTAGGGGGCGTGCAGGAGGCAGTCCATCAATGATACCCTCTCATCATTGATGTTTCCTATTTCTCTCTCTCTCCCCTCCCTTCATCTCTGAAATCAGTAAAAACATATTAAAATGTTTTTAAATTAAACTGTATCACTTGAAAGGTGGAAGAAGGAAAAAAAATACAGTTTCCATAATACTTCAGGTAAGTTAGAGAGGAAGGGAGTTTAACCCTGACTGAGTCAGCAGTCGCTTGCATTTTTCACTCTGCGTTTGTACACCTACATTTTGGGGGATCATTTGTCTGAATTTTGCAGAAAGTTCTGATTCTTCCCACTGCCTGAGTCACTGTTTAGAATCTCCATTGTTCCTGTTCTAACGCTTTCGAAATAAATATGAGTCTAAGTTCAATAGCCAAGTGCTTCAACAGCAGAGAATTTTTATTAATTCTATGTGGGTTTATTTCACTATTCTTATGAATAGCCCCTGGCATTCAGAAAGAGTTATTTTAAGACAATGTGTGTCCAAGAAGAATTCTAGAGATAAATATGTATAATAAATGCTGATCAATGACAAAAATCCCAGAAGAAAAACATGCTTTTGAGAGAGGGAAGCATCCAATCCCTTGGTGTTTTACTCACTTCACTAGACATGAAGAACCTCCTCTGCCAGGTTCGGGGTGCAAAACTGAGAAAGATACAGCCCAGGCCCTGAGGAGCTCACACTTGATTGAGGAGACAGCTAATAATCAATTTGGCAGAGGTGCTTCCAGACAATCAGGACTGTTAGTATGACAAGATACTGGGCACCATTTAGGAGAATCTGCAGGTAGCAGGGCTCTAGAACAGTTCAGGAGAAACTTGAAAATGGCCACACGAAGAAAGGCATTTCCTCTTCCAGCCTTTGCATGTTACCGTGAGAATATATGATGCTAAGAGAAGCCACAGCTTTGTTACCACTCTAAGGAGAAATAAGAAAGAAAAGCTGGGAGAGGTCAATTAAACAAAACACAATCAAAAGCTCATTCAGTTATATTCTGTACTTATAAACAAAATGACTTAGACAGCTTTACTAACTGGTCAAGAGATATTGAAAAGTCAAATCCTATATAATAAAAGGCAAATATGCAAATCAACAGAACCTCAGAATGGCCCGTCGCTATGAGGCGCACAGACCACCAAGGGGCATATGCTCAATGCAGGAGCTACCTCCTGGTGGTCAGTGTGCTCCCACAGGGGGAGAGCCGCTCAGCCAGAAGCTGGGCTCACAGCTGGTGAGCACAGCGGCCGCAGTGGCGGGAGCCTCTCCCACCTCTGCAGTAGTGCTAAGGATGTCTGACTGACGGCTTAGGACCATCAGTCAGACATCTCCCGAGGGCTCCCAGACTGCGAGAGAGCTGAAGGACATCTCCCCCCGCCCCCCCCACGTGCATGAATTTCATGCCCCAGGCCACTAGTATGTGTATATCTATGTGTATATGCATACATGTGGATAGATAGATATACAGTTATTTCATCATCAAATACAATTTAAGTCAGCCAAAGGGAGAGATAGAACATGCAACTTGAAGTGAGAAAGTATCCGCTAGTGATCTACTTAGTCCTAAATTTTCACCTTAAGTGATTCACTCCCTTGTGTCTTATAAAAAAAGTTTAAATATTCTTGCATAGGTTCAGTTATTATTAGCTAATGTAACAATGCACATTATGCACATATTACACTAGGTAATGATGTAATGAATCAGATGTAGGGGAAGGTGGTTGATGTTTGAGAGAGAGCTAAGTATCAGGGGACCTAGTCAAGGGTATAAATCCAAGGAATGACAAATGTGGAAGTGAAGTTAGAATGAGATAAAATTTGCCTACTTCCTACTTTGTCTGGCTCTACCAGTGAACACAATTTTTGAGCTAAAATCTATTTTGCCCCTTATTAATCAAGTCTATTGTCAACATGTTGATAGTTGGAAGTATTCCACAATAATATTTAAAGGCTTATTATGAGATAACTATAGGCCTGGTGCATGAATTTATGCACCTGTGGGTCCCTTGGCCTGGCCTGTGGGATCAAGCCAAAATCGGCTTTCCGACATCCTCTGAAGAGTCCCAGATTGTGAGAGGGTGTATGCCAGGCCGAGGGACCCCACCAATGCATGACCGGGGCCTGGGAGGGACGCAGGAGTTTGGCCAGCCAGGGAGGGACCGCGGGAGGGTTCCAGGGTGTGTCTGGCCTGTCCTGCTCAGTCCCGATCAGCTGGACCCCAGCAGCAAACTAACCTACTGGCCAGTGCATCTGCCCCCTGGTGGTCAGTGCATGTCATAGCAACTATTTGACCTGTCAACTGTCTGCCCCCCTGGTGGTCAGTGCCCATAATAGCAAGCGGTTGAGCAGCCTTAGCATATCATTAGCATATTAAGCTTTGATTGGTTGAACAGATGACCAGACAATCAGACACTTAGCATATTAGGCTTTTAATATATAGGATGATGACAAGTTGATGACATTATTGAAAATGAATATAAACAAGAATTATGCTTGATGTGTATTCTCATTTAATGCTCAAAGCAAAAGTATGAGGCTGATATAGTCTTTAAACTCCTTGACAAAAACCAAGACTTGATCAAAATTTACAGAACTTGGAAGAAACAAAAGCAAGATCCAAACCCAGGCTTTCTGGATGCATGTACTCTTAACCACTATTTGTGATGTATGGCCCCTAGGAAGAAGCAGGTCAGGAATTAGCCTCAGCATGGCACCTCTGCTATAGCAACAATTATTTCAGAGTTTTACTTTTGAGTGTTGAAATAATCCATGGCAGTCTTTCTAGATTTTTTATACAATCATATCAAATTATCTTTCTGAGGTATAGTAAAGCTGCTTTTTATCCGACTGAGTACAGACTAAGTATTTGCAAAGATTAATAATTCATTTTTAAAACACCTGGAAACAATACTAAACAGCTTATTACTAATGCCCCTCACTTAAAAAATGAATATGCAGAAAGTTTAGGATAGCAATATTAACATTTTCTCTTGAAATTTTACAGGGAGCATTGAGTTAATATTCATGAAATATATTGTAATTCATAGTTTAAAGGTGCTTAATTTAAAGAATATATGGACTCTAATACAGTGGTTCTCAACCTTCTGGCCCTTTAATACAGTTCCTCATGTTGTGACCCAATCATAAAATTATTTTCATTGCTACTTCATAACTGTAATGTTGCTACTGTTATGAATCATAATGTAAATATCTGATATGCAGGATAGTCTTAGGCGACCCTTGTGACAGGGTCGTTTGAACGCCAAAGGGGTCACGACTCACAGGTTGAGAGCCGCTGCTGTAATAAAAGGTCAGATGTGAATTTTATTGAACTAAAAATAAGATGTTTTTTGTGTAATTAATCATGGAACTTATCTTGATGCAGACGGAAAAACAGTGTGGCTCATTGCAATTCAACCTCGCTCATATATTTGTTCATTTATTTAACAAAAGACAGTATGTTTTCTACTACTCTAAGTAGAGTCCTTGGATACTGATTATTTCACATCTCCCTTACTCTAATACAGTGGTTCTCAACCTTCTGGCCCTTTAATACAGTTCCTCATGTTGTGACCCAATCATAAAATTATTTTCATTGCTACTTCATAACTGTAATGTTGCTACTGTTATGAATCATAATGTAAATATCTGATATGCAGGATAGTCTTAGGCGACCCTTGTGACAGGGTCGTTTGAACGCCAAAGGGGTCACGACTCACAGGTTGAGAACCGCTGCTGTAATAAAAGGTCAGATGTGAATTTTATTGAACTAAAAATAAGATGTTTTTTGTGTAATTAATCATGGAACTTATCTTGATGCAGACGGAAAAACAGTGTGGCTCATTGCAATTCAACCTCGCGAGGATAGTTAAATGGAGCGCACATTATCTAAGTAACATCAGCCTAAGGGACACAGCAGAACTTAACATAAGCATAAATGTCATAATTGCCATCATTTAATTTGCAGCTGCCTGCTGAGTTGATAAAGCTATGATAAATGCTTTAAGAGTTTTAAAGACTGGGAGAATATCATGGATCAACAGCACAAGAAAAGAAGTTACACAATGTAATTGTAATATTTTTTAATATAGACTTATTTCATTTATAGCAAGTATTATTCAAGCACAACTGCATTCTTTTGTGTATAATTTATTCATTTTTTATATTAGTAATAAGCTAGATACACTATACATACTGTCTATAACTCCTGTGTCTTTTATTTTTGTATCTCACCCAGAAGTGGACACTACCCTGATTTTTAAAAATATAATCTCATTGCTTTTTATTGTTTTAGCACACAAACACCTATCCCTGAGCAATAAGGGAATTTGTTTTGAGACTTATAAAACTAGAATTATACCTACGTCCACTTCTGTGACTTGATTTTTTCTCTCCTCATTATGTTTCTAAAATATCCATTTATTTTGCATTTTGTTTTATTTATTTCCATTACTGAAAAATATTCCATTGCATGAATGTACTTCAGTTATTTATCAGTTCTCTTTCCTGTGCTAAGGAAAGTTGTTTCTAGTTTTTTATGGTGTGTGTGTGTGTGTGTGGTCTTATAAACAGAGCTGCTATGAATTGTTGTTTCTGTCTATCAGAGCTCACGTGAAACAGTTTCTCTGATTATATGGCTAGGAATAGAATTGCTGAATGGTAGATATTAGGTTATTTTTTCTCTTAGTGTATATACCAAAATATAAAATTTCACTTGATCTACATCCACACCAACACCTGATATTGTCAGGCTTTTTACTTGTTGCCTACCTATACTTGTTCCAAAAAAGTTGAGACAACTGTATTTTGTGTTTTTTTCAAAACTATTCATATTTAATTTCAAATTTAATTGAACATATAGATTCGTTTGTATATATATGACAAGCTTATATTTTTTATTAATTTAAATTTCCTATAAAAAGCTTCCATTAAAATTTCACAATGTTTTATATACAGGTCTTCCAAATTGCATTATATAGTCTAAGGTACCTTTGTTTTTTTTGTTGATAGTGTAATATAGGGAATATCTGAAATCTGCAGGAGTATCAGAGATAAAAGTGGTCTTGTGGACTATACCATAACTTTAGTAATGGCACAAATTTGTCTGTCGTACGCCCTGTTCTCTTAGGATAGGTGATCTTTCAGAAAATACCTCGGTCCCTTTACATAAAGAAGTGGATGATAGGCAGTTCCACCAAGGCAACTAACACACTTAATTTTCTACAGTATATCCAATTTATATTTCTGTATAGGAACCATATATGTAATATAAATACATATGTATTATATATCTATATATTTTTGATTATTTAATGACTAGGGGGTCCAGTGCATGAATTTGTGCACCTTGAAAGGAACTGTGGGCCACGAGGCTGTGGTGGGCACAGGGACCAGTCTCAACTCATCCCCTGCACCTCTCCTGCCGTGGCCCCCAGTGGTCCCCTGTCTGCTGGTAGCCCTGCTCCTGCTTCCTCCACTCCCACGCGCTTATGGCACTGGCCCCGCTCACACCTGCTGGTGGCATGGAGCGATTGGGGCTGGTGCCAGCAGCAGGTGCCAGCAGGGCTGTTGCCAGCAGAGGGTGCAAGAGGCTGCTGCCGGCCCTGATCAACCCTCAAGAGCAGGGGGAGGCAGAGAAGCCCCGAGGGGCAATCGGGGCTGGCAGCCACTGCTCCCACCCCCTGACGGTGCCGAGCGATTGGGGCCAGTGCCAGGCACCGGCAGCAGGTGAAAGTGGCAGCTCTGGCGCCGGCGGTGGGTGGTGTGAGCGGCAGGTGGGACTGTGGCACACAGAAGCAAAGAATTTTCAGTAACCACCAGAGGCTCCCCTTGATGACAGCGACCGGCGCCTGGCCTTGGCCTGGTGACCCCACTCACCTGCTCCACCATCCTGCTGCAGCCATTGGCAGGAGCACAGATAGAGAAAGAAACATCGATGTGAGAGAGAGAAAGAGACACATGAGTTGTCTCTCCCCCATGAGCCACAACCAGGGCAGAGGAATTGAGTCTACAACCAAGGTACATGCCCTTCACCAGAATCAAACCTGGGACCCTTCAATCCATGTGCTGATGCTTTATCCACTGAGCCAAACCAGTTAGGGCAAGTTTATTGATTTTTAGAGAGAGAAACATCAATGTAAGAGGGTAACACCGATCCTCTGCCTCCTGCACACCCCCTACCAGGGAATCAAACCCACAACTTTCAACCATGGCATGTTCCTTTGACCAGGAATCAAACTGAATATTGTTCCTGGTGCACTGAACAATGCCAAATCAACTGAGCCACACCCACCCAGGCAAACCATAACCTTTATCAGGTTGCATCTTGTTCACTGTTATACCCCCACTAGGGGCCCAGTGCACGGAATTTGTGCACTTAGGGGAGGGTTTCTCAGCCCAGCCTGTGCCTTATTGCAGTCCAGGAGCTCTCGCAGGATGTCCAACTGACAGCTGGCAGCCAGACATCCTTAGCACCGCAGTGGAGGCAGGAGAGACTTCCGCCACTGCTGCTGCACTTGCCAGCTATGAGCCTGGCTTCTGGCTGACTGGCACTCCCCCTGTGGGAGCGCACTGACCACGAGGGGGCAGCTCCAGCATTGAGCATCTGCTCCCTGGTGGTCAGTGAGCATCATAGCGACCAGTTGTTCCACTGTTCGGTCAATTTGCATATTAGCCTTTTATTATACAGGATTACCTTGCATAGTGCATTGCTCTTAGGTGCTCATAAATAAATATTCGACGCATGAAGGAACAAATGTTTTATGATGGACATGTAAAATTTGAGCAGGATTTTGCCTTTTTAGGAACTGTAGAGTAAGAGTACTTTGCATAGGGCCAGGAATTTCCTTAGCATGCACTCCAGATCTATTCGTTTTTTACCTCTATTCACTAAGCAACTTGCTTCCTGTAACTTGTTGATTTGAACAGTGATAGCTATGTGAGTCAGCTAGGATGTTGGTCAGAAAATAGACTGCTAGATAAGTAAAGGAGTTAAGCTGAGCACAGTTTAGTTTTATCTATTAGAATACCAGGTCATTTTGTGTAAAACAATAACTCTGATTTTTCAACAATTGGTATTCAGATGTTTTTCTGACAAATTGGCCAAGACATTTGGCTACCTCTGGAGACCACTCCTGGAAAGAGGAAGTTTGTTTTCCTGTTGCTCTGACAGGAAGAGGTGGATCTACTTCGTTAGAACGCAGAACCAAATTGTTAGGACACAGCTAAAAAGAATGAGTAAGTTAGTATGTGGTGCTCTTTAAAGTTATGTATCTATATAGGCAAAGTCTCCACGTGTGTGTTTGTTCACCTACTGAGTTTGCCGTGCTGAACACATCCCTTATTATAGGTTGCAGGCAACCAATTTTAAAATGTTGGTGGGACAGGTGGACCATGGGCCTTGAGAAGGGATCCAGACATTGTCACTCACCAATAGATGGTATTAGACACATTTTATTCTTGTTAATCCTCAGATCTTCATTTTTTAAATAATAATGCACATTTCACTCATAGAGTTACCTCAAATTGTGCATGAACTTATATCTAACAGATGCTTTAAGGTAGCTCGTAAATAACAGAATATTTACTACTTAGTAGTTATTAGTGTTAATAATGTATATGCACTTTGGTATTTTTCTGTTATTTACTTAAAATTTTGCTATACTAATCCTCCATGACAATGAATAGTCTCCATAAGTAACATTTAAAAGTGATTGTGATATTTATTGTGTTCAGTTATTCCAGTATCCAGAGCTATTTTTAAGAATTAATACAGCCCTATCCTGCTTGGCTCAGTGGATAGACCGTCGGCCTGCGGACTGAAGGGTCCCAGTTCGATTTTGGCCTAGGGCACTTGCCTGAGTTGTGGGCTTGATCCCCATCCAGTAGGGGGTGTGCAGAAGGCAGCTGATCAATGATTCATTGATGTTTCTATTTCTCTCTTCTTCTCTCTTCCTCTCTGAAATCAATAAAGAAATATATTTTTTTTAAAAATAATTAATACACTGGTCTGTTCTGTTAGCACTATATCATCATGTTGATCAATGATTCTCTCTCATCTTTGATGTTTCTATCTCTCTCCTTCTCTTCCTTTCTCTCTGAAATCAATTAAAGATATTTTTTTAAAAAATCTGAATCAGCATTTTATTTAGATGGCATATAGTGACTCATAATTAATTTGAAAACTCAAATCAATTACTAGCTTATAAACTTAGACAGTTCTGTCTAACTTAGCGAGTTAGTCTAAATAAGCAACTGTACTGTGATAGTGCAAATCTTTTGCAAGAAGACTCTTACTTTAGTTAATAGGCATTCCAATTGAATGGAATACAAACATAACAGTATCGAAACTACTATCTGGATAAGTCTGCATAAAAACTGGCATTTATTTTTGATAAAACTTAAAAAAGGAAAACCAGGGAACTATTTTTTTGTAACAAAAACAAAATTTAGAGCATGCCTTCAGTAGAAAAAAACAACTAATATCTTATTTTAAATGATCTCCTCAAAGCTATCAACTAAGGGATGTATTTAAAGATGAAAAATTTTGAATAAGGTATTTGGAGTTATTTTACAGTCTCTCTCTTCATCATTCTCTTGACGAATGCAGACTCTGAAAGAGCTTCTTCAGCATCAGAGAATAATCTACACAAAAGTATACACATGAGTTAACATTAAATATATTGACAATTTCTTTAAGATAGTGTTTTATAAAATGATTAAATATTTTGCTTTAAATATTTCATAATTAAATCTACTTTTCAATTTATATTATTTTTGCTTCACTGGAAATATTTTGTTAATATATACTTGAGTGAAAAAATTTAAATTTAAATTTCTACTCTATGAGTTATTATATATTTATAATTAATTGCATTTGAAATGAATCATCTATTTACTCTGATATTATTTTATGAATGTAAAACTGTTCTTAAATAAAAGAGTAGCACCGATATGATCATTTTGAATTTAGCCAAAAATAAATAAAAATAACCATTTTCCCCTATAATTACAATCATTAATTTTATGTAATCAGTTAACATTGACTAGTTGTGGCATAGTTTCCTCAGTTATTTCCTTTTTGTTGAGTTCTTAAGTTGTATTCAATATGTGAATGCTGTAATTAAAGTGGCAGTCATTAATTTGGTGCATAAAATGTCAAAATTTAGGGATTTATTTTTAGAATATACATAAAGAATGGGAACTACAGAGTCAAAAGAGGACAATACTTTTTAGGGTATTGATATACTAGTTGAGAAGTTACTCACCAAATCAGTTTGTTTGATTTTGTTTTGTGTAACTCATTAATCAACTAACAAGGGAGGAGAATTTGCAGTATGGGACTACCTGTGTCAAGGTATTCTTAGGCATTGCTGCTATTATAATATCCACATAATAGGTTATCACAGTGGGTGCCAACGAGTAAACATAGGGCATGACCCAAAATTACATATCAATACTGCACAGGACAGGGTGTGTCCCTGAGGAAACTTACTGTCTAGTGTCGGGTATTCTACACTAATAGCATCACTGAGGAAGACAAGCGTAAGGGTCAAAACAGATCAAGTCCTAAACAGGAACACAGAGAATAAAGAAATTAAATTCCATAAACAATTGTAAGTCACAGAGCAAATGGTGTTTCTCACCACTAATGTGCACTCATAATGTGAAAAAACTTTCAGACTATTCTTATGTTGTTCTATTGAATCTCTATTTTATTTATAACTGAAAAATGTATATCAACTTTTCCTTCATGTTTCCCCCTAAATTTGTTTTTGATCAATTATCAATATCAGAACATTTCTAATATAATATAAATTGTTTTTTAAGTTTATTTATGATTATGCAAAATACATTTCATCCATAGCAAAAATATGCATGTGCTAGATAGCACTACAGAGCCATTGTGTAAAGATGAAAAGACCTTCTTTTTACCCATGTATGAAAATCCACCAATATCAATAAGCTAATGTTATCTAATAATTGCATTTGAAAGTAAAACCAGAACTGACAATTTTACTAAACGCTATTAGTTCTGAGTATTTCACTTCGGATGCACACTACTTAGGATTCAAAAGACTTTATCTATAAGCCACATTTGCTTCCTCAAAGCCTGAGATTGTGTTACAAAAACATCCTGTGATAGTTATAAATTAATAAAAATTCCCATTATCATTTCCAGCATGTTGTAATGCTTTTTTCATATTACGCTGATAAATACCATCTTGTTTTTTCATGATCATTTTCATAATCTATAAAAGTCACCATGTTGACTCTTAGAAATATTTCAGTAACCCTTTGATTGAACCAAGTTCTTATGGATTTCTTTGAAATCTTGATGGTTTCTCATTATTTTTAATAGACTAAGCAAAGCACCCAGAAGTTTGAGTCATGAGCAGTTAAATCACTTGAATTTGGGCTTGCCACACAGAGGTACTTTCATGTAGCATTTATATATCAATCAGGGATAATCTTTTTAATTAAATTTACAACTTGAGGCTCCATTATAATAAATTCAATATGCTCAAATACTTTGGATAGACATCCAACATTAAAGCTATTATCTCATAATAAATTTTGAGAAAACAGTTGCCTTAATTTTGTTTTGATGCCTGGACTCAAAAAATAAGTGAAGGAAAATAATGTGAAAATAAATATTTCTATATTTATGATTTTTTTGTACTTTCGTTTGCAAACAGGTTATAGTTTCAAAAATGCATCATACTTGCATCTCAAAATATTTGTCAATATATATTAGAAATGTAGAAATTTGATAATGTCTTTGTAACCAGAAATATGCCATAGGAAGTTTTTACATAAATTGGCCTATGGGAAAATTGGTTTCATTATATGTCATTTTTGCCAAAAGTCATAGTTTTCAAGAATCTATCAGTAAAATGATATAAATAAGAGTTAAGTTCCTATGGTTTATATCTAGTTACTAAAACATCACCACATTTCTACATTTCAAATATTAATCGGTGAAATAAATGAACTATGCATACATTTTTTAAAAAGATAAATAAAAACAAGAAAGATAATTCTTTTCCAACCTCTTATTCGAGTTCAGGGTCACAGGTAGGCAGAGCCTGTCAAGATAGCTCAGGGTGCAAAGTCAAATGAAATTAGAGGTAGCCCACTCTGCCCATTCTGGGAGGCAACACTGGTTTATCTCTCCACCAAGAGTATGAAATCAGCTATTTGCAATAGTCTGGGAAATTCTTTGGGCACCAGGGGAAGTGAGGGTTGGCAATCCTTGCCGCACTATCATGACAGGCTACATTTTTTGTAACATTATTGACAATTATTTCTTTGTATTAGTTTTTTTTATTCTTGCTTAACTCTAGAATTAATGAAGAAAAAAACATGCCATGTCAACTTTTATGATATGAGGAAGAAGACTGACTAAAAGTTACTCTGAGGACTCATTCTTGATTTCTAAAGATAGCTTGGATTAGGGATTCTCTTTCCATCACCATCAGGAGGAAGTTTTCTATCCTACCCCAACTACCCAAAGGAAGACTTTTAATCTCCCAAGGACATTATAGTCAAAACTGATGTTAGGTAGCTAATACAGAAAGACTCCTAGCCCCAGGAAAAAAAAATTTCTTAGGCTTGTGCTGTAAGAAGGGAAAACAGAAGGGAAAGTCCCCTTCACTGGATTCCAAACCCACCACGTATGTCTAGCACAGCATCTCTCCAGATAAATTCTCAAGCCCAAGGTCAGCAATAGAGGAAGAGGCACCGGCCCTCCAGTCTTCCCATCACCCCCAGGGGAGGATAGCAGCTGGAGGCCTCTGTGTTGTACCTGAAGTACAGATGTGCCTTCTAGTGGAGACAGCCCTGCTTTCCCTTTTGGTGGGATGAATAAGAGATCAATATTTTCCATTGCAGAGGAAGGAATTTGCAGTCAATTTGGGGGCCAAGAAGTCTGAATTTTGAAATCGGCTATTGCCAAGAGTTGTCTGGAAAAGGAGCCGGGTACCTTTGGGCACCAGGGGAAGTGACGTTGGGCACAGCCACTCCTTGAGAAGAAAGCAGAGGGGCATCTCCAAGTCCCAGCTGCTCACTGCCCAGGAAACCCAGAGTTAGACCCTGAGACCATTTTATTATGCTGTAGTTCTGAATCTCCAGACTGTCACACAGAGTATGCCATGAAGTAGAGACTCAATAATGTTGGCTGGAGAATTAATGAGTGAGTAGAGGATATTGATGCTACACCTAAAAGCAAAGCAACATTGAGAAATATACTAAAATTTGAATTACTTGCTTCTTTTCTGCACTAACAAAAAGTTACCTTTATATAGATTTGGTAACCTGTTAGTGTGTGTTTTCTCATGAAAGATCAAACCTTTCTATGACTAACAGGCGACATATTAAGTGGGCTCTAATGGAATAATGCTAAGAGCCCTGTCTTTAGGAACTATTCATCACATGGAAGCTCAGTCTATGCTGTTTTATGAAATTTACTTTATTCCTTGCAATCTGATTCCAATCACCTAATCAGAATAGGTTCCCTTAATCATAATATTTTTAAAAAGTCTCATAAAACGAAGGCCATTTTAACTGTTTTGAAGCATGTGGATGAGCAGGAAGGATGGCCATGGAAGGTGGTGTGTTTCCTGTTCTGATATAGATATCAGTCCTGTAGATAAAGCAATGCCTTTGGCTTCAGAAGATAAAGAAGGTTGACATCCCTTGGGCACGCACAGCCATTGGAATCAGTGAGAATGTGCTTGGCGTAGTGATAAATATGAACTGGGGCACAGTTCTCCAGATAACGCAGTGCACTTAAAAATACTTTTTTTATATTCTATTGTTCCTAGGGTCTTAGGTAATTAATAGAGAAGTTATACAGATTGTTACATTTTTTTGGAGATGACTCCGTGCTAGAGTGACTTGCTACTCTAATAATAGATTATTAGTTTGAGAGAAAATATACGTTAAAAATTATGTCAGGGCAACTTATTTTACCATATACATACGTTGTCACTGCTATGTAGCCCTCAACATACACCAAGAAGTTACCATTTAAGTATTCCAATAAAATAGATGATTTTGGCATGTTATCTCCCAGTAACTTTCTTGCATAGTGAAATTATGAGGTGTACTTTAAATTCAAGGATAAATTTTGGTTAGGAGCAGACATTTTATGACAGGGGTACAAAATTCATCCATTTTGTTAACAGCTTTATAAGTAGTTTAGAAAAAAATAAAATAAAATAAAAGATGGGATGCAGCCATTCTCTTGACAAGGATAGTAGGGAAATGGAACAAAATTAGTATATTTATAAGTTCTAAGATCATAATCATATAGCTCCTCTAAAATGCTACAGTAATGGACCACAGAACACTGTAAACAAGACATCACTTAAAAAGTGCATACATAACCTTAACAATCTTAGTGCTGAATGCATATGATTAATTTCAGCCTTCAAAAACAAGTCAACAGAGGATTAAGGCTTTGAAGTAACATGCATTATTATAAAGTTTTCAAAAGTACTTTCTAACAAATATAAATAAAAACATTTTTATTCTCACAAATATAAGAGCAATGAGGGACATATTTAAAAGATAAATTACTCATACTAGAATACTAAAATAATTAAAAATAAATGAAGAAAAATCACAAAAAAAGAATTCTGGCCAATAGTAAACAATCATTGAATAGAAATCAAATAAAAACTGCTTATGAAAGTATTTAATCACTAGCCCAATTTTTTTTATTTTTTTTTAAGGAGAGTAAGTGCCTAGATAACATAAATGTTAACTACTTATGTTTAAATTTTATTTTTATCTTTAATTACGCAAAACGAGAAAACACTTTTAAAAAAGTATTTCAACCTCAGGATTAAATGTCAATTATGTTGATAATGATTTAACTGCCATTTCTATCTTTCACAGCTAAATAATTTCACATACAACCAACATTGTTACAATTTTAGTTTACAATTATTTTAATTTTAAGCATGTATATTTTTATTAGAAAATAAACTTAAAAATAAGTATATTTTAATAGATACCTGAATATCTGCTAATGAAAAAAACAGCTTTTCATTCTTCCGGTGTTCTGGGAACTGTCACATTTATACCCCCAAAAATTAATTGAGAATTTTTCTATACCATTATTCCTTACACCTTAAATAATTTTTTTTGCCTTTCACAAATAAGATTCACTGACAAAACACATCATTTAAAATACCCCTTCCCTATCTAGAATTCCATTCATAGGAAGAAATATTCTTGGACTTATCGCCAAAATTGATCAATAGTCCAGATTTCCATCACTTGCTTGTAAGTCATTCAATAAAACAAATGTGTTTATCTAATTTCTTATAACAAAGAAACATTTTTATTGACAGATTTTTTTAGATGACATTATGGTCTGTTACTAAAAATAGTATTTGGTGTAATTGAAATTTGCAAAAACAATATTTAAGAATTTTGGTTGAAAAACTACTACATCTGGTTTTTAAATAATTTTAAAGACATATGGAAACTTAACTCTATATCTTAATCCTTGATTTTAAATGTTAATGTATAAGTTATGTGCAATGATGCCTTTATGTCACCATGACTTTTAGAGAAGAAAATGGTTACCTTTAGAGCTGTTTAATTATATCTGTGTTGGCAAAATTATATTAGCAATTGGTTGGCAACAGCAGTATTCATATCATTTGTGGTTATAGAAAGAGATATGGGGAAATCTCATGGCCTGATGGCAACTTTTAATAATTTTTTTAATGAGATAAATGACAAATGATTATAAGCTAATGGTTTTTATTTAGACTTCCAATTAGCTTTCTGTTTTTTAAGCCAATCACTTCTCACTGAAGGATATTAACAAAAGAGATTACAATGGAAAAATTAAATCTTGCCTGGGCTTAAAGATTTGTGACAAAGAGGAAATTAAAGAGTAAGAATAAGAAGATAATTCTCTAAGTTGTAGTAAGTTAACAATAATGTGCCCCGAAAAATTAACCAGACACTTCTTTCTTCAATACGCATGTTACTAATGATGATGATCTGAATAACAAGCAATTAAAGTATGCTGACAGTAAATAATTACAATATTTGATATTCCTAAGAAAAATCGACCAATTGTGAGGAATTGTAAGAAGATATAATAAACTAGTGATTGCCGAACACAGAGGTAGATGAAGTGTAAAGTACAATGCATCACATACTTAAAGAAAGAATTTAAATTAATCCTACCTCCTGATTGATTCTGTACCCTCTCAGGATACTATTTGGACAACTCAATGAAGAAGAGCGATTAACTATGAATAAATCAATGCTCCAACCTGTTAAAGGCATAGCTAAAAAGTTTAACAATATTTAATAGAAAGTGATTTTAGCATGGTTTCATGGTTTATATTTTGAAAATGCTGCCCTTTAAAGAAAATGAGGTCGGTTTAATATTTCTGTGACATGGAAAAGGTCCAAACAAAGGGAAATACATTAATAAAATAATTTAGAAGTTGGTCACAATGCAAACAATTACATAATGCAAGTGCTTTTTACTTTTTAAAAAACAATGCCTGGCTCAAATATATGTTGGGTTGCCCTTTGGATGCTAATTTATAAATCTTTATAAACTATAGGAGAGAGAAAAAATCATACAAAACAGGAACATTTGCAAATGTTAAACAGAATAATGGAAAGATTTAGTGAGTTTTCTTAAGGTCACAAAACAATTGAATGACCAGACTGGGAAGGAACTCAGATCTCCTCCCTTCCAGTCAACTCTGAAAATTACCAGATGCTTTTTCCCCCTTTCACTAAAAAAAGGAGTAGCATAAAAGCTAGTCAAGTGTTTCTGTTCATAGTTTGAGAATTCAATTTTAAATGCTTTTAAAATACTAGTTGTTGTTTTTTAATTAGAGTATGAAGTTGTTAAAAATACCTAAGTGGAAATGTGTATTAAAACTTAATAATTTATACTTGAGGCAAATGTTGATAGATGTTAAATAGACTCAGTATTAAATTAGAGAGACACAAATCTCCAGATAGCTGGTTTGAAAATTGTAGAATCTTTATACTGACTATTTAAGATCATAAGTTTAACACTAGACAAAAACAAACAAAACGAAAACACACTTCTCCACTGTTTGGGAACCATGAATTACTCTACAAATAACAAAGTGCTCATCTGACTTTTTAAAAATTAAGTGTAAAAGATTTGAAACAGGAATTTTGGGGGGTGAAAAAGACAGGTTTTAGGAAATTTTAGAAATCAAGAGGACCAGCAGAAGGTATATTTCCATAGAATCGGGCAGCTGAAAAGCTGCAACGGATACATTTCCATAGAATGAGGGAGCTGGGAACAGCAAAAGGTCCATATTTACAAAATAAAGAGAAGGAAGCCCTTCATCCAGAAGGAGAAGGAGAAAGCCCAAAGGGAATAGGAAAAGTATAAGGAAGGAGTGGGGAGAACCTCACATGTGAGGTTGGACCTTTGAACCCAGGAGTTACTATAGTAACCAGTCTAAGTGAATAGTGACCAATCAGAGGGGATATCAAGGCACCAGGCTCTGCAGCCTTTATAAGCCACAGGGAAAAGGAACTCAGTGGGACCCATTCCCCCTCCCCACATGGGAGTCCATTCTGTAGGACTCTTTCACTCTCCCTACGTGAGAGTCTGTACTTGTTCTTTAATAAATTTCCACCTTTGCTATACCATCTTCTGCCCATGGATTCATTCTTTGACTCTGGTGGACAAAGAATCCGGGTTCCAGTCCAAAAATTCTGTTTTAGATTGATATTTGCTCAATCCCAATAACATGAAATATATCTGGAAAGCTGAAAGACTTCTAGGGCAAATAATTTCTAATTAATGTCCAAAAATAAAAGTTTATATTTTTTATAAAGTTTACTATGCACTGTTGTGGATATTTATTGATTTGTTTATTCCTTTAATTGGCACATTTTTTATTACATACCTATCACTCTAGAGGGGCTGAGAGGTGTCATGGAGGAAAAATAAAACCTGTTTGTTTGCTTTTATGTTGAGCTCTAAGAGACAGGTTAAGAAGCATCAATAGAAAAGTCCCTTATGGAACCTCAATCCTTACCCATTTGTGGACATTCCCTTACACTGGGGTGCTGATGTCCCACTTTGGTTTCTTTGATTTTAATACTGAGCATGTTGCAATCAGATTATTCTTCCCAAACTTACATATCATTCAATTTTCCTTTTTTACTTTTTACAGATCTTTTGCCAAATATACATTGTTAACTCTGGGTTTGACTGAATTGATCTGTGGTGGAAAATTTTATCTGGTGATTTGTGATATTTAGAGGTATAGAGGTCAAACACTTAGAATCCAACAGTATTATTAACACCCTCACAGAGCCTCATGATAGGGGTGCAGAAACAGCCTATGTTCCTTGTGCCAGTCTCTGTGGGAACCATAAATTGCACCTTTGGAGAAAATCTTCATTTCAGTTGGGCACTGGTTTCCTATACTTAGATGTGTTAAATATTAAAGATGTGGAATACCCAAAAGATCTGACATGTATATTAATAAACTTAGCAACCCACTATGATATAGCACAGCAGGCACTGCTATTTTCTTGTTACAATATGTGAAATGGTTCCCAAAGAGGTTAAAGAATATATTCAAAATAAAAACTACAGTAAACTTAAGTCTTCACAATGACTACTTACCATAGCAAACTTCAACCTGACCAAGAATCTTTCAAGAAAATGTTATCTAATTTGGCATCTTATAGACAGACCCAAGATAGAACTAATAATCATAAGTTTGATAAGATCTCACATTGCAGCATAAGTGTTCATAATAGTGTTTTAAAACCACAATTGCGTAGGCAGCTTAAAATGACTTCACTTCCATGTGTTATACTTAGGCAAAAATCAAGCTCTAAGTAATTGTTATGTTTTCAAAAGTAAGATATGTCTCAATGGTATGCAAGGGAAGTTTATTGATAAGATTTAAACTTATAGCTATATAGTCTTTGAGAATGCTTTTTAAAGATATGCTTTTATCTCACTTACAATTGAAATATTTGAATGGATTGAAAATTTTAAATGTTCCTTTTTCAATAATTTAAACACAATGGACCCAGAATTATGCAGTTATTTTCTTATATCAATTCCTTAAAAAATAGTATTATTTAAGTAATATGTTTTTAATTCATTTTAATTTTTACAAAGAACAATCTTAAAACTATAAGCATCACTAAATACTTTATGCTTGCCTGTGGGCTATTTTGTATTTTCTTGACAAAAATATATGAATAAATTTTTACTTTCTACTTACACACATGCAAAAAAGAAGTTTGGAAAGTATCTTTTTTTTTTAATTGAATTTTAACCCTGATATTTTTAAGCAATTTTAGAGAATGATATTTTTAATTGGCTACTCTTTATTTTTATCTTTAGGATAAAAATAAATAGTAAGCCGATTTGGCTGATTTGTGAACTATTTTAAGGTAATGATTTAAAATGTAGATACTGTGTTTCAGCTTATAAATTGTGTCAGATAATAATATATTTCTATATGTATACCTTTTGAATAATGATATATTCAATGACTTTGGAAAAACTAGCTTCATATAAATGGAGTCAGGTCATTAGAATACCTTGAACTTTATATTATCAAACTGGGTTCATTAACGTGCTTTTTTACCCTACAAAGCTACTCCTCATTCTATCTTTCCTATTTTTGTGAATGGTTCCAACTCTCTTCTGCTTGTGTAGCCAGGGATACATCTAAAACATACCCCTCAACCTTAAAGGCTACCTGCGATCAGTGTGTCTTTATCTAAGTCTTTGTGGAATCTGTCCCTCTCTCCCCACCCAAATACTCCTACCCTTGTACAGACATTTTGAGTCTATTTCCTATATTATCCTGGCTCTCCTGCCTTTGATGTCTCCTTAACATCCCTCATTCAGATTGTTGCCAGAAATTTTTCACTGAATCACTGTCAATTTAAAAAAAAAGGAATTTACCAAAAGGAAACAAATTATCAACAGAATAAAATCCAAACTCACTCTCTCTCTCTCTCTCTCTCTCTCTCTCTCTCTCTCTCTCTCTCTCGTTATTATTTATTTATTTATTTATTGGCATTTAGAGCATTTAAATCACCTTTCAGACCCTCTGAATAGATAACTGGTAACTTCTCATTTTTGCAGTACTCTCCTGAGGGTGTACTATGGAAGGAACATAGGAGGGTGACTGAGAGCACAGATTCAGAGGCAAAATAGCCTGAGTTTGAATTAAAGCCAGTCCTTTAGGTTAACTGTGTGACCCTGGGCAAGTCACAGCACACATCTTTTCCTCATTTCCCTCATCTGTTGTGGTTACGGTCTCAGGTGCTTTTTGCAGGTATTAAATTAAGTTAGAAAAATACAGTGGATGGTCAGGAAAATATATCTATACATAAGTATTTATCTCATTGTAACTTCTGTCATTGTGACTAGTTTTAGATGCTGCCTTAGTAGTTTTTTTAAAATATATTTTTATTGATTTCAGAGAGGAAGGCAGAGGGAGAGAGCGATAGAACATTAATAATGAGAGAGAATCACAGATTGGCTGCCTCCTGGGGATCCAGCAACCCAGCATGTGCCCTTGACTGGAATCGTACCCAGGACCTATCAGTCCACAGGCTGACATTCTATCCGCTGAGTCAAACTGGCCAGAGTTGTTGCTTTAGTAGTTTTATTACCTTTGTGGAGTCCAAGGGTCATTCTTGTTCATCTTTCCCAGGGTATTCCCTATACAAAGTAGATTCTCAGTAGATGACAAAGCTGTGCTGAATTCTTTAAAGATAAAATGACTTTATTGATAGTACAAACATCAATCATTTCTTTTATTTAAATAAACTTTATTGAGGTATAATCTACTTACAATAAATGCACCAAGTTTAAGAGTGGAGTTCAGTGAATTCTGATAAATGCATGCATTCCTGTAACCTCCATTCCATTCAAGATGTAGAATATTTTCACCACCCCCAAATTTTCCTTTGTGCCTCTCTGCAATCAGTCCCCACTTTCTACCCTACCTGAGAGAACCACTGGTATGCTTTCCATCATTATAGACTGGCCATACCTGCCAGTTGTTTTTCATTTTTAAGCTAGACTTCTTTCCATGTTTCAACCTGAATCATCCGTTTCTATATAATGTATCGTAGCAGGCAAAAGGAAGACTATGTTTTACCAGATCTTATGGGCGTGGGGGAGAGGAATGTTTCAACCTGAATCATCCGTTTCTATATAATACATCGTAGCAGGCAAAAGGAAGACTATATATGTTGTACCAGATCTTATGGGCGTGGGGGGGAGGGTATGGGTAACTTTTAATTGAAAATAGAAACCATCCTTTTGTCATTTCAATGCCATTTAATTCTTGAAACTTCGCTTTTTTGATTGCTTGTTTTTACTCAGTCATTTTCAGGCACAATCGTAAGCTCTGGCATGCTAGAGAATATCCTTATTTTACACTCTCAGCTGCAACAAAGTGAGGGCTGAATACTGGCAATGAATGCTCCAATATTTGGAGTCAGGGGTCCTGACTACTTTTTTGGCCCATGGTTTTTATGGAACCTTATCAGTGGGTAAAAGCACACCACATCCTGAAATGTAGGCTGTAGGAGGGACCCCTATACCTGTCCAGCTCTGGACGCTGCCTCTGGCGGGGCCCCGCCTTG
>NW_006299220.1:1848362-1853392 GCF_000327345.1 Myotis davidii | reverse complement strand
CCCAGTCGCGCTGCCGCCGGCGCCACCACCACGGCCGCCGCCAATGAAACTGCTCCCGCTCCTAGGTGAGTGCCCGGCACCCCGTCCCGGCGCTGCTGGGGGCCGTGGCTTGTAGGTAGCCCGAGTTTCCCAAGGTGGGGCTCACTTGCCAAGCGCACGGCCAGGTCTCCGAGGAGCAGGGGCGCAGCTTCTCAGGATGTTTTTCTCTTTGGCCTTTCAACTCTGGAGTGCGATATTAGGGGCCCAGGGACTGTCATTGTTTTGTTTTGTTTTTTTTCCCTGCTGACAAAATCCCCCAAATCTTCAAAGTCTTAGACTTTGACCTTTCTTCTGAGCCTTCCCCCGCCCAGAAATTTGGGGAAATCCAAACTGTTAGCACTTGAGGGAGTTTCCTGGCGTTCCAAGGGGACTTTGAGCGCAGACGTTGGGTTCATTTAAAATGCCATTTTGATGATGCTGTACAGAAAGAAAATCTATCACATCCTTGAAGGCGAATTAATTGTGTTTTAGATAGTATAGACAGCTCTATAGGAGACTGGGGTTTAGAAGCAAGTGTGTAAGTATCTCTTGTTACTAGTCAGGATAGTTTATCTGAGGTGACTGAAAATATTCAGAAAATGTGAATGGTTCGTAACTGTCCCTTCTCAAGCAGGCTGGTCCTGAGAAGACCGTAGACAATAATTAAAAAAAGAAGGGCCTATGGTCTTCCGTATTTTCCCCTAAAAACCCACCATTTCCAACTTCGTTTTCAATCACTCGGAAATAAGTCTTGTTGCTGAATTTTGTTGATCAGGTGTGTGTGGAGTTGCTTTTCCAGAAGACCAATCTTTAACCAGTATGTTGTTTTATTTTAATTTTCTCTACTGGGAAAAAAAATGTAAAAGAATGTTTTTAATAGAAAGGCAGATCATAAGAACATAGAAAATTTAAATTTAAAAAGATTTAAAAAGATCATTAGAACATAGAAAAAACAGCAATTGCATTTGTCCTTCTGGATGTTTTGTGTTGCTCTTCATCTTAAAAGAACACAAATTTGAATTTAAAAAGTCTCAATTTACTGTGATTTCAGCACAGAATCATTCCCAGAGGGGGGGAGGGGAATGCTTTGCAGTCAGCAGTTACCTTTGAAAGGATCTCACCTGGTGAAGGTGATCCTACGGCCCAATGACCTAAGAATGCTGTATTCTTTATAAAGGTGGTGGTTGAATTTTAGCTTTGTTGAAATTTCCTCGGTAAACACTGAGATAGGAAAAAATGCCTTCATCTTTTTTACTTACTTGCTCTTCTGCTGTTTTTAGCTAAATGTTCCCTTGGAAATCCTTATCATCTAAAGAGAGAGAAAGAAGACTTATTTGTATTATTTTTATTCTAACTCAACAATGGGAGGAAACTTTTCTTTTTCTTTCTGAAAAGGTTTTTATTTTTCTGTTTTCTTTAGTGGGTTTTTCCACTGTGCTGAATTGTGCTTATACTCAAAATTGCACCAGGACTTGTCTTCCAAATGCAAAATGTGAAATACGGAATGGAGTTGAAGCCTGTTATTGCAACATCGGATTTTCAGGAAATGGCGTCACAATTTGTGAAGGTAAACAATCATTATTAACTCTTTTGGATTTTATTGTAAGGTTAAATTTTGATGTGACTGCTTTTCCCCTGTCCAGAAATTAAAGCTTAATTAACTAAACAATAAGTTTGAATTTCCCTTGTCAAAATTTATACTTGATTATATATTTTTGATAATTCCATTATGTCTTTTTAAAATGAATATTAAAGACTCCCCTTGAACTTAAGCTGGAAAACTAAGTTGCAAAGAGCAGAGTCACAAAGAACAGAGTTCATGACTTCCAGGCTCTATTGCTAAATGTGGTGCTCAGATACTCCATTTAGTTCTCGATTACCTAAATTTGAGGATAATATTAAGAGAGTTCAGGTTTTCCGCAGCTACCCTGGGTGATGGAGAGAGAAAAAGAGGAAGTGAGGGACGGAGAAGAATTTTGAAAATGCATTCATTGTGGAAAAGTAGACCTCATTTTAAAAATTTTAGACTAGAGCCCAGAGCAAGAATACTAGGAAGGGTCCTTCTAGAATGCAATTTAGCCATTTGACTTGATAAGCATAATACCAGTTGATAATCAAATTTAAGTGATTTCTTGTCTATGATCTTCACCACCACCACCACCATCACCATCCCTTCTCTTTCTTCAAGAGTCACTTATTCTTTCTTAATTCACTTTATTCATATTTAGTAGAATCTAGTTTTGGCTGAGTCAATAGAACAACATTCTATGTAGAAGAGAGAAAGAAAAAAAAGTTTCAAACCATATAAATAAGTTTTAAAATATAAATGTCAAGTTCAAATTAGAACCATGTGGTTTTATACTATTTATATTTAAGATAATATGGACTTTTTCAATTAAGCCAGGATATTGCATACTGTTAATATGCATGTGTTTGCTTATAGCATAAACAAGTTTTATCTTGTAAATCAGTTTGATAAGCTCCTTAAAAAGATTAAATATGCAGTATATTGTAAGAACAAACCTCATTATTATAATTAGTGTAAAGTTTTACAAATGTAGAACAAAGCTACAGTAGCTTAATGTTGCATTAGATCAGGCCTTTTTCCTTGTAATATACTCATCTACAAGCATCACAAAATTCTTTTCATAAACAATCTTGGATTTTTATTGTATATTTAATTGAATGGCATTATGGAAAGTTGATAGTTGAGTGATCTTCAAAATACTGCATCCAACATATTAGTGTGCTTTTCTGCTAATCATTACAAGTTGAACCAAGGCACTTCATAAGTAGTGTTGTCTTTTTGTTAATTAGATATTTTTCAACTATTGTGATTACTATCATTAACATCAACAATTTTTCACAATTTGAAGCAGCAGCAGTCAACCAGCTGTTATGTATTTGATGATTTCTTTAAAAACATCTTTTCCTTGCTGCCTAAGTTAATAGCCAGCTGATGGACAGAAAATATTTGCCACTGGAAAAAAATACTTCAAGACCTTAGCCTGCAATTTCTTCTTGCACAAAACACAATTCATAATAAGAATAGTTTTTCTTTTCAAGTTCTTTTTAACTTAAATCACCCCCCCTTTGTTTAAACTTAAATTCTCTTTTTTTAGCTTAAATCCCATTCTTATTTAAAGAAAGGTATATATTCACTTGTTTTAATATTACTAACTGAGGTTTATGACAGCCTCTTAGAACTATTCAAACTTTTTTTTATCTTTTTCACTTTTTATTAATTCACTGTCAGATTTTTATTTTTATTTTTAGTAAGTATATTTAATGTGCTTTTAGAATTTAATTAAACTGAAAATATTACCAACAATTGTTGGCTTCTTTCATCTCTATGTTTCCTGTGTTTCCTGACTTTCTTTAAGACTGGTATTAGGTAAATAAGAAATCACAGAACAGGAGTTTTGTTTCAGAAGATGTCTGACAGGGGTTCTCAACCTTCCTAATGCCGTGACCCTTTAATACAGTTCCTCATGTTGTGATGGCCCTCAACCATAAAATTATTTTCGTTGCTACTTCATAACTGTAATTTTGCTACTGTTATGAATCTTAATGTAAATATCTGATATGCTATATGTGTTTTCCGATGGTCGCGACCCACAGGTTGAGAACCGTAAGGTGCTCCAAGTATTTTGTGCTGGATATGCATCACAGGGTATATTAATTGAGCGATCAGTGGGAATTGTCAGGATATCAAGGGTATGAAATTCTGTTAACAAAGAAGAGTCATTGGTAGGTAATAAGTAGCTAAGTCTCATGACCAATTGTTGTGTATTAAGATGACCCTGTTGGTAGAGTAAAAATAAATTAGCAAGGGTCAGTCAATCCACAAAAGGCTATTTTATCCAACCTATCAAAACAATAGGACTTTATATTTGTACAGTGCATTATCTTTTATGTCACGTGTACCAATATACCTCTAATTTTTATATAAACTTTCGAAATAAAAAGTACAGATGCTATCTTTTACGTACAAATACCCTGATGACTGGGTATAACTGGTTCTGTTGAGCTCCATGTTACAGTCTTTTGCATGTGAGAGAAGCAGGACTCTGAAATCTTAAGTGAGTTCTGCAGTATTTGAGGCTAAAGTGATAAAGCTAAGACTCAAACACCGGGAACTCAACCTTTTCTAGATTACCAAAAGTATCAAAATGTTACTAGTCACCCGGCATAATTATGTAGTACAAGTTTTTAAACCAAATTGATTTTAAAAAGCATCATTTTAATAGGAATTTATTTATTATTTCAACAACTTATAGAGGTATGGGTGGGAATTTATTTGTACACTTTTCTTTATGGTGCTGGGTGAAGATAAGACACAAGGTGAAGAAGTTTGTGTAAAAATTGTGGGGTATATTTAAAGACTTTTGAAATGGATCTCTCCTACCCATCCCAGGTAATTAGTTGGAAGGCTTGAAAGAATGTTTATGTATATCTAAAACATGAAATTGCTGGAATTGGAATAAACTGCTGGAGAAGTAAGAAGCTGGTACAAGGGGGTGCTGTACTGCACACGTTTGGGTGGAAGAGACAGTCTCCCTATTCTCATATAAACTTATTAAGTGGGGCTACATTCTTGGACATTTCATGGAATCTGAATGGGGTTGGGGGAAAATGTCCTAGCTTAGCACAGGAAGGATCAAGAAAGATGGCATTGCCACCTTTTATGTATGTATAGAAATCTTACATGGCTTGGGACATGCCTATTATAAGCAACATCACAAGTATTTCACAGAAAATAATGAACTCTCGATGCCTACACCCAGGGAGACATACTCTACATTTAAAAACAGTTTTTCATTATTATCTGACTAGTAGCCCAGTGCACAAAATTTGTGCACATTAACAGGGAATTAATTGCCCTAACCGGTTTGGCTCAGTGGATAGAGCGTCAGCCTGCAGACTCAGGGGTCCCAGGATCGATTCCGGTCAGGGGCATGTACCTTGGTTGCAGGCACATCCCCAGTAGGGGGTGTGCAGGAGGCAGCTGA
>NW_006299220.1:1839423-1847996 GCF_000327345.1 Myotis davidii | reverse complement strand
TCCTGTTAATAGTTCCGCTTCGATAATGTTAGGTCGTAATCTTTTGATAATGAATCTGGTACTATTACAAAGACCCCATTTACTATTAAGATTTCTCAATAGCATGATGATTGCACCCACTTTCAATTTTAATTTATGACATGGCATTCCCAAAGGAGTAATACTATTAAGAAATTCGATGGGAAAATTTTCCTTTTCAGCATCATCTGTGGAGTCAATGGAATCATCACTCAAATATGTGTGAAAATCTCCATTGAGTATATCCAAAATTTATTCATTTAATTTTTGAACATGCTCATCTTTTGGACAAAGAATTGCACATTTGGATGTATTTTTAATATTATCTATAGATGTAGTATTTCCAAAGTTAGCTTCAATAACAGATCCATTACAAATCATTTCACTTCCACGCTCCACTCCGAGGGTGAGTTCCTGCCTGAAACCTCGCCCTTCAGGAAACAGCTGGGGGAGGGTGCAGCCATTTCCAAGACGACCCCTGCAGGAATGACTTCCTTCCGGTTGGTCGCGGTTCTGGCCATGATGTTACACCCAGGGTTTTTATATAAGTAGATGACCATATATATGCTTGAAAAATTAAACTGGAAGAATGTAATAAACTAAAAAAAGCTGTATGACACTGGTAAAAGTAGAGAAAATAATGGCACAATAGCTATCTAAAAGTCATGAAGAAGAAATAGACTATGGGTTCAGAATGTGGGAGAAATATTAATTAAAATAGTACACTGACATGATTCTGCCTGGGCTAAAACAGCAGTGCTGTGGACATGGGATTGCTTCCATAACAGCTGGCTCTTTAGTAATACAGAGGATGCTCAGCAAAATGGGTAAACCAAGAGTCATCAGCGTGAAGGCAAAGCATACAAAACGTATGTGCCCGTATGTTAATACAGTTCCTCATGTTAGTCCTTATAACAGGTCTCTGAAATAGGGCTGTTATTACCCTCAACTTATAAATTAAGTAATTTTCCCAGAGAAATCACTTTCAAACAGTGCCACATATGATCCTCAAAGTACAATCTGAGATACGTCTATAAATAAGGAAATTGAATCTCACTGAGATAAAAATGAATTATTTTGGTTCTGCTCCTCCCACTTTGACTCTCTTTTTCCCCCCACTACATGATATCAAAACAACTGATAAAAAACAACAAAAAAAATACATTGTTCATATTTATGATACTATAGGAATAAGTGTACTAGGAAAGTTAAAACTATTAACATGTTTCAGTATCTTGATCAGTTACAATGTGTTAACTCCTATTCCTCTACTGCCTTCATGCCCAGTGTACTGAACAAAGAAATGAGTGAAATCAGGGTGGGGCCATGAGGAGTCTATAAATTGAGTGGACTTTTCAAAGCAGAATCCACAGCCACTAAACCGGGTCAGTTCAGGGCATGCAGAGAAAGCTACAGTGAAAGTGATGGCTTTTCCTTGTGGTGATGGTATCCTATCTCCTTCCCAGAAAGGGTGTGGAAATCTAGGTGACTGGCTGAGACACTATTTTTCAAAGGCCACACAGATCGGTCTCCCTATTCCCCACTGACATTTGCTCCAAGTTAAAGCCAAGAAAATACTCCCAAAGGCAATGTTGTCATCTGCCTGGAGGGAATTCTTGAGTGTAAAAATTAATGCCACTTTTCTGCATACTCCCTCCATGTATGCGATTGGAATCATGTCTGAAAATTGCTGCGTGCCACCCATGTGTACAGGAAACTGAAGTCTCATGCATTAAAGAGGCTGTAATAGGCTGGCAGGCAAAACCTGGGCCAAATACCTGTAATAATCAACATTGTTATTTAATTATAAACATATGAGTCATTTAAGGATAACTAGTCATTGGAAGAAAGCCAACAATACAAAGCACACAGATGAATAAATAAAACAATGGCCTGGAAAATGTAACTCTAGGAGGAGAAAAGAGATTGAGGGGAAAAGTCCAATTTATAACCTCACAGAGACTCTGGAAAATTTTGCAACTAAACAAAAAATAGAATTGACTTCCATGTACAAAGAGCTATCACACCACATAAATACTTTCTTCTTTGACAAATCCTAAAAACTCCAGGTTGCTCAGTTCCTGGTACCTCCTTTCTCTAACCTACCTCTGTCTTTGTAGCAAGAGGCATCAAGACAATAAGCTGATAAAATTGTCAGTGAACAAATCAATGCTTAAAAATGGCCAGAAGATTGAGGCTAAAGTCTCCATTCCTGGGTTTCTTCTCTTACAAGGGTAATCACGCATAAACAGGGAAATGACAAGGAACCATTTTTTATTTTTTTTAACACATCAGTGGAAGGCACACCAGGACACATTCACCTAATATCCTTTTTTCTTAAGTTGTTTAAAATATTACAAATAGTAGTACATATGTCTTCTTTTTTTTTCCAATTGACCTTCCCCATCACCTAATATTCTTGAGTTCATCAAGGAGAATCAATACTCCTTTTTATGATAAGCTATAATAATCTAATTTCACCCACTTGTGATTTTTTTTAACCTGGATCAACCTCTTCCAAATTCCTCCCCACCTTTATCTCAAAGGTGAAGCAAGGTAGCCAATGTGTTCTCTGTCCTTAATTACATCATTTGCGTATCTTTTTATCACATTGCAATGTCATTACTGTGGGATGGAATCTATATATGGTAGCCAGGAATAGCATATTGTTTCTGAAGAAACTCTTCCCCATTTGATTATACCAGAACTTTGTTATTGACTCACTTATAAACTTCTGTTGTTATAATAGTGTCTCCTCCCTATGCTAGCCGTTTCCCCCAATTGATTTTGTGAATTCACTAGCTAATACATTTTTTCTCAAACTATGAGATAAAGTTTATTTAGGAAATCACATAGGTAGGAGAAGTGAGCCAGCCAAAGAAGAAATGAACTCAGAAAACAAGTTAGGCAAAAGAAGGGCCCTTGTATCTTAGGAGAAAGAGAGAGGTAAGAAAAATACACCAGGGGAAGGGATGGTGAAAGGAGCTGGCATGCTCCATAGAGAGAGCCTCTCACTTGCTAATACTTTGTTCCTGCCGCTGGGGGAAGGAAGGCCCCAATTGGCCCTGGTCACTGGCCAGGCATAGGGACCCTACCTTTGCATGAATTTCATGCACCAGGCCTCTAGTGTTATCTATATTCTAGCTCCAGTCAACTGGGATTCTCATAGTAAATCACAAAGAACATTCAAGCCTCAGTTTCTCTGTAGAATGAGCTGATGAGACTAGAATCATAATGTCTCACTTAGCTTTAAAATCTTTGATTCTGTTACTGTGAGGTAATAGTCAATTTCCAGTTCATCTATTTTTCGGGATAACTGGATTTGGGGCTCAATTTGAAACATGGACTAGAAAGATAGACAGATTTCAATCTCTTGCCTCTAAACTCAGCGCACTTTCCACTGTACATTGTTCTTTTTAACTTTGGTCTCTGGAGCTGGCGTTACCAATGCAGACAGTGTTTTCATTTAGTCTTTCTGCTTCCCTCTCCCCTGCTTAAGACCCAAGACCCATCATGATATTCTTTCCGGCTGAGCCGGGATCTGACCTCAACACTCTTCTCCAGACAAATAGTACCAATCAGGAGAGGCTGACACATAAATGAAACTTATTTCCCATGTTTTCGCTAGTGGCTTTCTCCGTTGGAAAGAATTTCTGGACCAATCTTCGATGAACCCTCCTGAATTACAGTGCTGAAAAGTACAGTATTAAATATAATCTGATCAGCAAGAGAAGCACTATATCAGAGTCTCTTGAATCATTAGAAACAAACCAGAGAAACCCTAGCTGGTTTGGCTCAGTGGATAGAGTATCCACCTGCGGACTGAAGGGTCCCAGGTTTGATTCCAGTCAAGGGCACATGCCTGCCTGGGTTGTGGGCTCGATCCCCAGTAGGGGGCATGCACGAGGCAGCCAAACGATGATTCTCTCTCATCGTTGATGTTTCTATCTCTCTCTCCTTCTCTTATCCTCTCAGAAATCAATAAAATATATTAAAAAAAATATATGTTAGAGATTTCAGTTCAGGAGAGCTGGGCTCTGTGTTTAAAAAAACAAAAAGTGTCAATCTATGAACCATGAGGTCACGGTTCAGTTTCGAGGGCACATGCCTGCCTGGGTTGTGGGCTCGATCCCCAGTAGGGGGCATGCACGAGGCAGCCAAACAATGATTCTCTCTCATCGTTTCTATCTCTCTCCTTTCCTTTCAGAAATCAATAAAATATATTAAAAAAACAGAACACATGTTAGAGTTCTCAGTTTAGGAGAGCTGGGCTCTGTGTTTAAAAAACACACACAAAACAAAACAGAGGGCTATAAGACCTTGATTTTCTTATACACGTTCTCCTATTGTAGAGCTTTAGTCACTGTAATATGTGTTTGAGAATAATCCCTTTAAAGAAGATGCCATGCATATCCATTTTGGAGGAGGATTGTGATTTGTGCGGCTTTATAATTACCATTTAACTATCATGTGGAACAAAATGCCGCAAGATGTAACTTCTCCTCATGCTGCAAAAGGACTTCAATGATTGTTTGTTTGTGAGTGTGTGAGGAGCCAGTAATGGCGAGAGTGAAGTTGATCAGAGGAGCAGTCCTCTTAGCTAGAAACAAATAGCCAAATTTCACCATTCTGACTTACATATAATCTCAGGCAGCAACATACTTGTGCTATTCTCAATAAATGAGAGAAGATAATCAATGTGTGTGTGTGTGTGTGTGTGTGTGTGTGTGTGTGTGTGTGTGTGTGTGTGTTCATTGGAGAAATTGGCACTTTGAATGTTGTAAATATAATCCAAGACTCACTGTCAAAGACCCAGTTCACATGCCACTTTCTTTGCAAGGACTTTCTTATTCTATCTGTGAAGAAAACAAAAACGTGTTTCTTTTTTCATGTTCCTCATAATTCCCTTTAATTTGGCTTTTATATATATAATATTGGCGTAAGTTTTAATAAGGTCTATTCTCCTCATGCTGCAAAAGGACTTCAATGATTGTTTGTTTATGAGTGCGTGAGGAGCCAGTAATGGTGAGAGTGAAATTGAGCAGAGGAGCAGTCCTCTTAGCTAGAAACAAATAGCCAAATTTCACCATTCTGATTTACATATAATTTCAGGCAGCAAAATACTTTGTGTCATTCTCAATAAATGAGAGAAGATAATCACTATCATGTGGAACAAAATGCCGCAAGATGTAACTTCTCCTCATGCTGCAAAAGGACTTCAATGATTGTTTGTTTGTGAGTGTGTGAGGAGCCAGTAATGGCGAGAGTGAAGTTGATCAGAGGAGCAGTCCTCTTAGCTAGAAACAAATAGCCAAATTTCACCATTCTGACTTACATATAATCTCAGGCAGCAACATACTTGTGCTATGCTCAATAAATGAGAGAAGATAATCAGTGTGTGTGTGTGTGTGTGTGTGTGTGTGTGTGTGTGTGTGTTCATTGGAGAAATTGGCACTTTGAATGTTGTAAATATAATCCAAGACTCATTGTCAAAGACCCAGCACACATGCCACTTTCTTTGCAAGGACTTTCTTATTCTATCTGTGAAGAAAAAAAAAAGTGTTTCTTTTTTCATGGTCCTCATAATTCCCTTTAATTTTTGCTTTAATATATAATATTGGAGTAAGTTTTGATAGGGTCCCCTGCTTTTCAGTCATCCCTGGGGAATCCTATCAATGATTATTGTTTGAGTACAGTGACTAAGTTCTTATTCCATTATACCCTTAGAACCTACCAAAATTTCTTGGGTCCAATTTTTAAAATACTTTGGACTGTTGTTGAATGGTTGTTCTTATTTGTGGGTGCCCCATTCATATTGTACCTTGCCTATGTTTAATTTATTAAGACATTGTGGATGATATTTCTGCTTGGGTGCATCAGTACTCAGATTTGGTTAAATCGTGCCCATTGTTAAAGGCTAATACAGCAAAATTACCTTAAGTATGATACCATTCCAAATATTTTGCTGTAAAGAAAGAGTATCCATGATAGCCAGATGGAAAATTTGCATGACCAGTTAGCATCCTATTTCACATTAGTTTTCTCTAATCATTTTCCTACCTTATTTTGAGAGACCTATTAGGCAAGGCTGAATTTTCATTAACCTAATTATTGCTCTTTTGAACATTTTCATGAAGTAGGAAGTGGTGTGTCCTAAGGCAGGACCAGTTGTAATGCTAGTGCTGATGCTTTGTGATGATGGACTTCTGATTTGGGGCCACTCTGGCCCTGATCTTCAGACTCTCAGGAGTCATGCTGTCATGCTGTTTCCTTCTGCATCGTATGTATCAAATACGCCTTTTACACAAAATCCTAGAAAGTGTGAAATTATTGGCACTTAGAGAGAAATGATATTTTTACTTCTCATTAATTAGTACTTTGACCGTTTTTTTCTAATTTCAAAAAAGTTTAGTTTATGTATTATTGAGACTGTCTCACATTTATCACTCCTTCCAGTGCAACTGACCTTTCTAAGTACAATTGATATGAAGCTGCATTTGACGATCAGTACCTTTTTAAGGTTAAAGGCTAATACAGCAAAATTACCTTAAGTATGCTCCCATTCCAAATATTTTGCTGTAAGGAAAGAGTATCCAGGATAGCCAGATGGAAAATTTGCATGACCAGCTAGCATCCTATTTCACATTGGTTTTCTCTAATCATTTTCCTACCTTATTTTGAGTGACCTATTAGGCAAGGCTGAATTTTCATTAACCTAATTATTGCTCTTTTGAACATTTTCATGAATTAGCAAGTGGTGTGTCCTAAGGCAGGACCAGTTGTAATGCTAGTGCTAATGCTTTGTGACATAAATATAGGAGAAAACAAAATGACTACTGTTTATTTTAAAGTTGGTTTCAGAAGCTGAAGCGTTATGATGAAGACCCACTATGATAATCAGAGCCTCAACTTTTTTTTCACTCTCAGGAAAATCAATTTCCATTGATTTTTCAGACAGAGTGGAAGGGAGGGACGGGGAGGCAGAGGAAGAGGGGAGAGAGAGAGAGAGAGAGAGAGAGAGAGAGAGAGAAGCATCTATGTAAGAGAGACACATTGGTTGCCACCCGCATGTGCCCCAATAGGGGCTGAGGATCAATAACCTGCCACTTAGGTATGGACCTTTGGCTGGAAATCGTCTCACATTTATCACTCCTTCCAGTGCAACTGATCTTTCTAAGTACAATTGATATGAAGCTGCATTTAACGATCAGTACCTTTTTAAGATGAAGTTTTATCTTTTTGAATTAATGTGCATAAAGTGAAGGACTGTCATTGAAACAAACTTTGTTTTTTTTATGAAGCTCTAAACTTGATTAAAACAGAATAAATGACCACATGAATGAATTGGGAAGAAATAAAATAGTTTTACTCTCTGTGACTTTAAATTATTTCATTAGAATTATGATACTTCCAAATATAAAGATTATGAAGAACATATTATCTCCATCCACAAAAAATGTTTCATTTTCTATTTTTTAATAAAGAGTCTTTAATGAAGGTCTGTGTATACAAGTGTGGATAAATTGAAGGGTGATGGTGAGGCATGGGGACTAACAGTAACCTGGAACCATTCCCATTCCCAGAGCTGCAGGGCGAGGGTGGAGGGAACGCGGTGCTCAGCCTCCTGGGTCAGGGTGTGGCAGGGAAGGGTCTTTCTGGTGCTCTCTATAACAGGTTTTTAATGTTCACTTCTAGGCCTTTTATCACAACTTCTCCATACAGGTTTTTTGTTTACTATGATTTTGCTTATTTTTATTCTTTCCCGCTTGCTGAGGGTGCGTCTCTATTTTCTCCCTATGAAAAGTAGAGTCCCGTATGGCATGTGTCCTAAGTTCTGGCATTAGGAAAGTCTTTCTGTTGTCTTCATGCCTGAATGCCCCTGCAGATTGTTGACGTTTTGGTTAAACTGATCTCTCAAAATTTTGTAGGAGTGGTTCTCAGAGTGCATTCCACTGAGCACTCCTCTTATCACACATGGAAAAGGGTTTCACCATTAAATACATTTGGGAAAGTGTGCTTGCTAGTAACATTAACTTAATGTGCAGAGGAGGAAATCTACATCATTTCTGAAAATGTGTAATTGCAAGAGAGATTACATGGAATATTGGAAAGTGATTTTGGTGGAGGAAAAAAAGTTATTTTATAAGACAAACTTGGAAAATGATGAATGAAGCAAAGACAAACAAAAAGTATTGGAAAGTGATTTTGGTGGAGGAAAAAAAGGTTCATTTATAAAACAAACTTGGAAAATGATGAATGAAGCAAAAACAAAACAAAATAACAACAACAAAAACAAAACAAGAAACAACATTTTATACTGAGGCCTTTTCAGGTATTTTTTTTAATTTTTAAAAATGTTTTTTAGCTCTTCCCAAAAGATATTCACTTCCTTGCTCTGGGAAAAATTGAGGCATGCTGTAATTAACTAAAATATTACTTGTTTAGAGAATGAGGGGAAAATGGTTAGAAAAACATATTATCTCAGATAATTTCTTCTTCCTGTCTTCTTGAGATATGACTTTATATCCTGTATTTTACCATCACATCAAACTGTT
>NW_006299220.1:1831324-1835959 GCF_000327345.1 Myotis davidii | reverse complement strand
ATAAATATAGGAGAAAACAAAATGACTACTGTTTATTTTAAAGTTGGTTTCAGAAGCTGAAGCGTTATGATGAAGACCCACTATGATAATCAGAGCCTCAACTTTTTTTTCACTCTCAGGAAAATCAATTTCCATTGATTTTTCAGACAGAGTGGAAGGGAGGGACGGGGAGGCAGAGGAAGAGGGGAGAGAGAGAGAGAGAGAGAGAGAGAGAGAGAGAGAAGCATCTATGTAAGAGAGACACATTGGTTGCCACCCGCATGTGCCCCAATAGGGGCTGAGGATCAATAACCTGCCACTTAGGTATGGACCTTTGGCTGGAAATCGAACCATTGATACTTCAGTCTGAGGGCCGATGCTCTAACCACTGAGCGAGCACTCGACCAGGGCTGAACCTCAACTTTTTGGATTCAACCTATGACAATTTCAACCAAGATTTATCAAATATAGAATTACAGCTTATTGTGGGAGGTGAGGCCATAGGAAAAGCAGAGCCTCTAAAGAAACCATGGGATCAAATCCTGGTTCTGTCAGTTACTAGCTGTCAGATTTGGACCACTTTCTATATATCTTGATATAAATAGTTTCATTGACATCAAAATATTTTTGAGGATTAAAGAAGATAATACAAATAAAGCACTTCATTATGATACTGGTTATATCGAAAGGCCTCAATAAATGATTATTGTTAGTAATGTAAATCTGTCAATCACATTCTGCCAAATTGGTTTTGGCAAATTCATTCTCTTTCTGCTTCTCATACCATCCAGAAAACCAGATTATCTAGGCTTCTAGGTTCTGAGGTTAAAGTTACACATAGAATAACAAGATGCTCTTCTGCTTTTCCCAAACTCTACAGACAGCAATACTTATATGCATTTCATCATATACCTGGAATACAGGCGTATGATTCCCTATTTGTTAACAGTTCATTAATTTTTAACTTACATTTTAAGCTCACTGTGTCTGAAGGAAAAAGAAATCATGTACTTATTAGTAAGCTTTCTTTAAAGAGTGAGTTCTTAAAATATTATTTGTACCTATCATTTGGTCAACATAATTGAAGACTGAATTTAAACTAGAAACAGATTTTTTAAATGTCAATGATCAGAAAACAGGTTTTTAAAAAATATTAGTATGGATATGTATCATCATTAACAAATATGTTAATATCCATCTTTTTTATTGCTTGAAAACAATGGGGTTTCTATGAAGCCTTGAACAAATCTCTGCATTATAAAATTCTAAATATCTTTGTTTAATTTAACAAATCTGCTACTGAAATTTGCTATTTAAAAGTGAACAGGTGACAGCTATTTCTATATGTGAAATTTTATACTGAGGCCTTTTCAGGTATTTTTTTTTAATTTTTAAAAATGTTTTTTAACTCTTCCCAAAACATATTCACTTCCTTGCTCTGGGAAAAATTGAGGCATGCTGTAATTAACTAAAATATTACTTGTTTAGGAGAATGAGGGAAAATGGTTAGAAAAACATATTATCTCAGATAATTTCTTCTTCCTGTCTTCTTGAGATATGACTTTATATCCTGTATTTTACAGGTGACAGCTATTTCTATATGTGAAGTTTCTTTTCACTATTTTGCAATTTCAAAAAAAAGGACTTGCATAATACTTTGACATAGCTTATTTAAATAGAGAAATATATATTTACGTGTGTGTGTGTATAATATCACTATAAATAGTATAATTTTGTATATGTAATATTTATTTTTCATTGCATAAGATTGTTCTGAGAAAAACATAAGGGTAAATAATTTTGCAAAGTGGAAGGATTGAATATTTGGCACAACTTTGTTTCAAAGAAGAAAATTTAGTGTCTTCCCTCTCAGTATAATCTCCAGGTATATTCCTAAACTCTGAGAGAAATCATGGATCCATAGAAAAACCTCATGAAAAGCACAGGATTTTCAGTGCCGGGGAGAAATGATGTGTATGCATTGATGGGAACTTGTTGAGAGGAATGATTGGAATTACTCTATCATGATTCTGCTCTTGTGTGGCTGTTCAAGCATTCAACAGTGTAATATCTCAACCTGAATAATGATAGATTTGAGTGAAAACATGTCAAGACACCTTTATTTACTTTAGCAATATTTCTGAGTTATGGTTTAACTTATGTCAACTCAAGATGGTCAAATATTTACTCATTGCATTTGAACCCTCTGTAATTTCTTGGAAACCTTTCCAATAAACGAAAAGTAAAAAGGAAAAATAAGAATCCCATGGATTAAAAATGAAAAGGAATCCTTTTTGAAACTAAATCTCAACTTACTATTTTTTTAAAAAAGACAAAACCAACTTCTCAGCACTTGGCCAGTGGTAGAAACTCCCATCAGGCTCTCCTCAGTCTAAATTACTCCACTCTAATTTTTTTAACCTATCATTTCAACATTACTATTATTAAGGAGCTGATGATCAATTGAACTCTTTTAGAAAGTCCTGAAATAAAGTGTTTATATCCTCAATATAATATTTGTATTTTGTTATTTGGCAAGAAAGTACTAGGTTATGACTAAATTCCTTCACTTTTAATTTCTGTAGGGCCTTGATGTTATCCATAGAAAAACTGGATTCTATTTTCAGATATTTGCATGTTGAATATCACATTTTCTTATAAAAATAAAATAAATTGCAGGCCAGTAAAGGTGAATGCAGGCTCATCAGATGGAGACTGTTGCATTGGTCAGGAAGAGAGAATATTGGCTTACTCAAGATCAGTGACCAAAAGGATGGAAGAAAATAACCATCACATCAAACTGTTCCCAAAGATCTAAATTTACAATATACTTGTATAATTTGTTAGTCATCTGTATGAGAAAAATACCACTCTATAATGTACATTATATAGCATGTGTATAAATGCATCATGCATTTGGAATGTTAAAAAGTTATAGAATAAAGCATAGTGGTCTGGCATAAAAATTTTGATTTTATGAATATTAAAACATTAAGGCAATATTAATGAAATATTTCAGCTCCTTTAAATATTTTGGTCCATTGCCATTAAGAAAAAGGGCACCAGCCCTTAAGTAGCTATAGACATATGTGTAGTCCTGAGTAGGGGGAGAATTAGGATATTAGGATAAAATAAAATCTGTTTAAAGAAATTGGAAATCAAAGAACTTCAACACATGAATGCAATAGATGATGATATTTAATATTCAAGTCAAAGGGTTTTCATTAAAATTTGTTTGTCTCGCATGTCATTGGTCAGACAAGTTCAATTCCTGCAAAATTCCTTTACATAAGATTTACTGCAGAGTAATGCTATTTTCTATATTAACATGATTTTCCCACAATTTTACAGTAGTTCAGATACTTATATTATCAAGAAATCCAGATTAGTGTATAGTTTCATGGATTCCCTTTATAATTGTTTAAAAGTTCCCAAATGAATTGCTGGAATATACAGTGTCAGAACTATTCAACCTTGGACTGGTTTTAAGGAGGAAATTAATACTTTTGACTTTTATTTGCTATGAAAAGAGCTAGTGACGTTCTCTAGGAAGTTTAGAATCTAACCAAACACTGTAGGCTACATCACATTCAAAGCCTTGTGCCATTTGTGAAAAATCAGGAGAACCCAACGACTGAGTTTCTGTACTATATTTTTTAAGTACACAGATTTAATTTTAAGGTTATGGTTTGACAATAAAATTTGCTACATGAGTGTTTTTGACTGATAAGAAATTGATTTTGTGGCCTTGATACACATTAATTAAAATATCTGGCAATGTGTCATGGCTAGATTTAAGGAACCACATATTCTGGGAACCCTATCATTTCTTCACATTAAACTCTCAGGTCAATCACTATGTTATCATTATAAGGAAGGAAACTCCTTTTTGCTACTGTGGAGTCTGAATATTCTCCCCCGATTGCATAAAAGGGTGTTTTATACAAGTGACGTTATATTTATCTGATTCATTATATTGAAGTGGAGCCTTTTAACTTATTTAAGTGATTTAATTATGGATTAATACAGTACTTTATATTTTCTAATATTTAAAGGTTACATTTGTAAAGTAAGAATACAAGCACATGAGTTCATTTAGACATAAAATTTATTTGTTTACATTATTCAATGCATTTTAGAATGTAATTTTTAAGAAGTTACAATAGAAGGAAGGTAGTAAGTTGTCAATGTTCTCCATATATTTTACATGTTAGCTTAATAGGTTGTGTTTATACAGGAAAACTAATGGATTACAGAGGAGAGTTAAAACAAATGGTGAAATTTGTAATATTTTCCCAAAGAAAGCCAAAATATATCATTTGCTTGAGATTTTTGTGGGCTTGACTCACCAGATCAGTTACCTATTATGTAAAATAATTATCCTGCCAAGTGGACATCTCCACTGTATTTCTCTCTTGTGGATATACAGCATCAGAACCAAAAATTTGGGTCATGTGTATTTAGTGACTTCCCCTCTGCTGATCAAAGAACATCTGAGTATTAAAGAATTTAGTATGAAAAGTATAACTCAGGTTGTGTTTAACATTTACATCTTAAATTGGGAAGGAATGTGCTGTTTTATTGTGCATTTTTTAATTATTAAAGTCAACATGCATAGACAAACAAATCAATTTTGATAAGATTTCAGCACAGAGC
>NW_006299220.1:1821539-1828462 GCF_000327345.1 Myotis davidii | reverse complement strand
TCCTCAGTTCCTGGCCAGTGGTAGAAACTCCCATCAGGCTCTCCTCAGTCTAAATTACTCCACTCTAATTTTTTTAACCTATCATTTCAACATTACTATTATTAAGGAGCTGATGATCAATTGAACTCTTTTAGAAAGTCCTGAAATAAAGTGTTTATATCCTCAATATAATATTTGTATTTTGTTATTTGGCAAGAAAGTACTAGGTTATGACTAAATTCCTTCACTTTTAAGTTCTGTAGGGCCTTGATGTTATCCATAGAAAAACTGGATTCTATTTTCAGGTATTTGCATGTTGAATATCACATTTTCTTCTAAAAATAAAATAAATTGCAGGCCAGTAAAGGTGAATGCAGGCTCATCAGATGGAGACTGTTGCATTGGTCAGGAAGAGAGAATATTGGCTTACTCAAGATCAGTGACCAAAAGGATGGAAGAAAATAGATAAGAATCTATACTAATAAAAGGGTAATATACTAATTAGGGCAGACATCTTCCAGACGACCTTCCAGATTTCCTTCCCGACAAAGCTGCAGCGGCTGCAAAGGACCAAGGTGTGGCTACAAAGCGCTAAGGCACAGCTGCGAAGGGCCAAGGTGTGGCTGAGAAGGGCCCAGGCTCATGCCAGCAGTGGCAGCAGCAGTGGGGTAATGGGGGTGGCTCCTTCCCCTATCCGCCAGGTCACCTCTTGCAGAGGGAGGCCAGACTGCGGCTTAGGCCAGGGACCAAGGCAGAGGTGGTTAGGGGCAATAAGCTTGGCAGGGGAGCAAATTAGGGGCAATCAGGCCAGCAGAGGGGCAAGTTAGGGTCGATCAGTCTGGCAGGGGGCAAGTTAGGGGCAATCAGGCCAACAGGCAGAGGCAGTTAGGGGTGACCAGGCAGGTGAGCGGTTAGGAGCCAGTGGTCCCCGATTGCAAGAGGGATCCCAGATTGGAGAGGGTACAGGCTGGGCTGAGAGGACCCCCCCATGAATTTTGTGAATCAGGCCTCTAGTGATATATAAAATGTAGCGATCTATAGGTCTTGATGATAAATTGGATATTCCAAGTGAAAAGCAGAAAAATGAGAAGGATATCTCTTGGGTCTGTTATATGAACAATTGGGTAAATGATTATGCATTTGATGAGAAAACATGAAGAAAAATGGATTATTTCTGTTTGGATATGGTATGCCTGATATGCTAATATAAGAGGAGACAATAATACATATTGGCCTGAAACTTAGACAAGACTTACGTAGACTGAAAAAAAATTGGAGTCATTAGCAGAATGTTGTTGTTAATAGAAGCCATGTAAGCAAATATGATTACCTATAGAAACTACATAAGAGATCATTGAATGAAAATAAAGAACTAACTGCAAGCCCTAAGAGACTCAGAGATTCCAATATTTAATAAATATAGAAAACAAAATTGACATAGGGGATTTATAAATGTGGCCTTAAAGGTAGGGAGACCTTGTATGTTATCATTAAAGATAAGGGAATGGGTATATGAAGAGAAATGGAGAATTCCTGATTCAAATGCTACCGAAATGCCCAATAAAAAATGCAAAACACCCTATAACTTTTAAGATAGAGATCAATGGTGACATTAGTAGGAACCACTTTGGTGAAGTTTTGGTAATTGAACCTAGAATGGCTTGAGCAGTGTCTGAGAAGTAAAGAAATCCTTCTGAGTAGTATGGTTATGAAACCAATACAGAAATCAACCAAATGTATAGGCTGTTGGAAGGAATTGAGTAGAGAAAGAGTAGAAGATGACCGAAAAGACTAGAAGAAAGTATACATTCAATGAAGACAAAAATGCATAGGCTCTCGAGCACCAGAAAAGGGCCACCAGGCTAAGTGAGGATTCAGAACAGAAGATTCTGGCTTCCTTATAGGCACAGGTTGGCATTCGCATGCTATTTAAAAAAAGGCGGGGGGAGGGGGCGATAAATGTGGCCTGCCAGGAAAATCACAGGAGTATTGCAATATTGAAAAGGAAAGGATAGCAACAAAGAAATTATCCACATAAAATAGCCAAGCAGTCTTTGCCAGTGCCTAGAGGATGCTAAATGGCAGTTCCAACGATGCCAAACCTCCTATCTTTTCCCATAGGTAACCACCCTGATTTCTTTCTTACTCAGCTCAGGCTGCTAAAACAAATACCATAGATTGGATGATTTAAACAACAAACATGCCATACAGTTCTGGAGGCTGAGAAGTCCAAGATCAAGGTGTTAGCAGACTAGGTGTCTGGTGAGACACTCTTCCAGGTTTACAGATGCCCATTTTCTCTTTGTTCCCTCACATGGGAAAGAGGGAACACTCTGGTCCTTTCATCTTCTTACATAAAAGAGGACTAATATCAGTAATGAGGTCTCTACTCTCATGAACCTGATTGTCCCAAAGGCCTTACCTCCAAAAACCATTACATTTGGGAATTAGGGTTTTAACATAGGAATTGGGGAAAGGGGGACACAATATTTAATCCATTGCAGTATCCCTTACCAACATTGGCTAAACTGTGCTTTAGAATGTTTATAATTGGCATGGGAATTAATACATTATAATTAACGATGGTAATTTTTTTTAATTCTGCATTTATGCTGTAAATTAGATTTTTCAGACTGTATATCTAATATATGTATATTTATTTACTTATTATACTTATATAAGTCTACAATATGAAACACCCCAAAATGGAAATGTAAAAAGAAATCTATGTAAAAAGCAAAGAAATGTTAACATTTCTTCCTAATATGTTGGCTAATTCTGCATGCATTTTGAGGTACATTTTCTCCACTGTAATTTGGAAACAACTGTAATTGATGAGGTCCTCTTTAACAAATATACCATGGTAGTCTGCCATGGTATATACTGTGTGGCTGTCTTAAATCATGCATGGATGTTGTAATTATTGTGCTTTCTGTTAGTTATGGATTTAGATACTAAGATTTGCAGATACTCTTAATTAATGTTCTTGGGGCAGGGGCTGGAAATTCATCTGAGATTGAAAATTTACTGTTAAAAATAACACTGACAACTCCTTCCAAAATATCCTTTTTAAATGATACCAATGTGGCATGATTTATCTATTTTTGTTCCATGACATATGTTATTGAGATTAAAGTGCTTTCAAAGCATCATATTGCTATAGAACACCACTCTTATGGTCAAATTCATCTTTAGACTCTTTATCCAACATCTTTTCCAAGATACATTTTTTTCCTATTTTTGATCATCTTTTGAGACATTAACTTAGATTATTTACAGACATTTCAAATAGAACACCAGCTGCTTTTAGTTATGATGAGTCAACAATTTTGAAAATATTTGAATTTGAGTACAAACATAGCTTGCATTTAGATTTCAACTTTATTAATTGCAAAATATTATTCCAGATCCATCTTTTGAAAGTTTGAATAAGAGAAGAAAAATAATGCATACTGCTTTTTAAGATTTTTGTCATTCATCTTTATTTAGATGAAAAATGAGAGATTATACAAATAGTTATCAACCAATTTGAAGTTACTATCAAAAAGGTCAAAATTAAGATTCTATTACTAAGCTAAATTCATCAAAAAGGAATAAACTTTATTTTTCATATATTTTAGAATTACATTTTTGTTTTTATAAAAGTGATGCATGTGCATTATAAAAATTTCAAGTCATTTAAATAGTAGAAAGAAAAAAAGCAAAATATCAATTAAATCTCTATGCCCACCTCCCCTAAGCCTGCTTTCATGTAATTAATGAAAATTAGTATGGGGGTTTTTCCATGAACACTTAGAAAAGGATAGTATAGATAAGGGAAATGATAGATGATGATGATGATGATGAAGATAGATAGAAGATAGATTATAGATAGATAGATAGATAGATAGATAGATAGATAGATAGATAGATAGATAGATAGATAGATAGATAGATAGATAGATAGATAGATAGATAGATAGATAGATAGATAGATAGATAGATAGATAGATAGATAGATAGATAGATAGATAGATAGATAGATAGATAGATAGATAGACAGACAGTTGGGTTATTATTTTACTGAAAGGTGCCCACTATCATTTTACTAAAAGTTAACAGAAGTGAAGGAAAATACTATTCTAATGGAAAGAATACAATATACACTATACCCTGAAAGATGCTCAATCTCATCTTACTAGGAGTTAACAGGTGAAAAAAAAGAAAAACCTGTAATGAGCCCCAAAGAATTGCTGATTCCAGATTTCTATTTTTAATCACCAGAGAAATGAATTTTAAGAGAACTGTGTACATATAAAAATATATAAATAGAATCAGCCTGCTGAGGCAATTTTTTAACTACTCATTTTAATTTCAGACAGTAGTTTGCCTGCTGCTACAAAAGATGAATCAATTACATAGAAACACTTTCTTCTCCCTTCCCTTCTCTTTTTACCTGGTTTTGTTGCTTATGCTATTTTCACTTTGTCAAGACTTATACTATTGATATTCTCTTCTTCCACAATTCCCATTGAATATTAGTCTTCATTTTATGTTTAAAACCTTTCAATGCTTTCGTTGAGTAATTTCCACTATTGACTCTCCATGTTTTAGGGGTTAAAAAATATCTTCTCTAATTAGCTGAATTTCATTATTGAATCTATTTTATCAAGAGGAGTTTCTGACCACTGTGTTCTCTGTAGTCCTCTATATTTGAAAAGGTCTAACAATACCTTTTATATTAGAAAATATTTTTCTGGACATACTATTTTTTAATGTATTTTTTGCTGTTACTGCTTGTACAGTATGGTTGCTTTGGATTTACCTGGTTATTTCTTCATTTCTTTCTCAGCATTCCCTAATGTTTACCGTTCCTTCCTTCTGTGTTCAATATTCTTTGCCCTGAGGTTCACCATTGGTGGCAAATTTTTCAGTGTTTGTTTATCTGAAGATATGTGTATTTTTTTGTTTTTTAATTTAATGTTACATCTAAGTTGACAGATAAATTTTACCTTTAATCTGTGAAATTGTATCATAGATTATTTTCTAGCAGTCACTGTTTAAAAAGTCTGTCATTATCTGTCTTGACTCTATAGCTGTGTGTATTAGCTTGGGCTTTCTTAACAAAGTACTGTAAACCGACGTCAGGTGTCAGCAGCATTGGGCTCATCCTGGCATGGAGAGAGTCACCTTCTTGCTTTGTCCTAACATGTCCAAAATACTGTTTATAAGGTCTTCTGTTTATAAGACCATCTATGCATGTCACTATGATGTGTCCAGGCTTAAATTTCTTTTCATTTTATTGCTTGAAAAATTGAATTTTCCTACATTTAAACATTTTTGTCTTTATTTCTATAAAATATTTATTTTAGCTCATAAAATAATGACTCCTTTATTTATTCTAATTGAATGTTTTTCTCTTTATTGGCTTCATGTCTCTTCAACAACCCTTCCCATCTCTTTGCTAATATATGCTACGTGTTAAGTAACTTCTTCAGATCTACATTTTTTTTTTTTTACCAAATGAGGAAATAACCTTGATGACATGGTTGTGCTACTAAATGAATCAAGCCTGTAGTTACTCAACTGCAGTACTTTTTCCTTGGAGAGATAATTAATTATCTTATGGTTTAAGTCACTTTGAAATGGGTTTTCTATTATTTATAGTTAAAGCACCTTCCATAATTGATAATCAGTTTGTTTGCTTTGATTTCCCAGCGGCCCCCACTTGTGCCTTGCTTGTAAGGTCATGTTGATGTGAGCTCTTGGCCTACCATTCATGGGAGAATGTTACAGCAAGGGGGGTTGTCTGGCTCTAACAAAAATGCCACACATATTTTGCAAAGGTACTTGAAAATATGGGAAATAAAAGTGAGACTTTCAAGTTAGAAAGCTCTCAAGCTTAAGTTAAGGATGTCAAAAAGTAATCTTTAATATAACTATATGAACACAAAAATTATGTAACACTCAAAGAAGTATATTGTTTCTCAGAAGGTCCTAAATGTTGAACTCAAGGGAATTGAAATGGACAGGTGGGGAAGATTACAAAGAAGACTAAAAATCGAGATAAAAAGTGACAGTTGAAAATGAATTTTAATATCTATGGAACATAAAGTGAAAATGAGTCTTAGCTGCCACTTTTATAAAACTGAGGAAAACCAGGATATCTCAAATAGGCTCATTTCTGTAAAAACCATATTTCTAGTCATTTTATATCTTTTTTGAGAATTGAAATTTTATAATATGGTTAATGTGTTTAAAGAGAGTAAAAGATCATAAATACTACTAATAATAATATTTACTGAGGACCTACTCAATAAAATAACTCTTTTATTCAATTATGCTATTCTTATGAGGTAGGTTCTTTTATTGTAATCATTTTATGGGGGAAAATACATAGTTAAATTTAAATTTTATGCCTGAATCAATAGTGCTGTAAACCAACAGAAAATAATCTGAAACATCATGAAGGGAATAGATATGATATAATCATGTCTTTTATTCTTCAACCAGTCCCTGCTATATCAGTCATTTCATATTAATTAATCTGTTTTTCTTTCAATAACTTTTTTTATTCTGTCCTCTTTGTAATTTACATGATAATCTGACTGCTTTTGGAGGTAGAGCTTATTGAGGGACAGGGGTGAAAATTAAAAGCTGTTGTAGAGAGAAGCTGATGCCTTAGGCAAGAATTCCTAGAGGTGATACAATTATTACAAGATTAATACAATTTTGGAAAATGACTCAACCTGAGACAAAAGAAATACTGTGGGCTCCCGTAATACACTGTACTGTACAAGCTGCTCACACAGAGGAGATTAATGTACTATTCTCAGGCTTAAATAGTGATGGTATAAGAGGAAATGGGTTTAACCGCTAGCCATAGAAATTTAGGGAGAAATTTTCAGGGTGAAAGATGTTAAGTATTGGAATGAGTGCAAAGAGAAGTTGCCATATCTACTCTT
>NW_006299220.1:1795085-1821384 GCF_000327345.1 Myotis davidii | reverse complement strand
TTTTTTACATTTTCATGCCTGTGCAAATGTTACCCACAAGCCACACAGTGTGCCACATCCCACCTTTTTCTCATATACTTTTTTCTGCAGTTAATAATTCTCTCATCTTTTCATTTGCCAGGTTTGCTAAGATTATTTTTTTTTTTTTTTTTTTTTTTTTACAAATAATATAGCTTCTTTTTGAGATGATTTTAACATGAGAGATGAACTACGTGACCTTCCTAGTTTGTTTCCAGCCTTGTAATTCTGTGAAGAAATAAAATGTTTCTTCAGAACTATTCATAAATTCCATTAGGCTACAGTTTAGTGCTCTCAATAGTAAACTAATTACTAAAGATTTCTTCTAAATTTTATGACTTTATAAATAACTCCTCGGTGGCTGTAAAACTTTTTGTTTTAAGAATATTAAGTAAAACCCTTTAATTGTAGAAGTCAGCACTATTTTTCAGTGAGACAGTCAAATGGACTTGATTTATTGGTTTCTATTAGAGACCGTGTTATATTGTAAGAAGCAGCATTTCTTTAACTAAATATTTATTGTGACTATTCTTAGATGAAAGGTATGAAACACTAGAAAGAAACAAAGATGATGCCCCTAGCCTTCAGAAGAAAGACCAAGTGAAAATGTTATGTATTAAATAAAAAGGATTGGAACTCAGTGTGAATAACCACAATGAGGAGAGATAGCACATGGGAGAAAGGAATGCCTTCCAACTGGCTCACGGGCACGTGCAGATGGGGAATTAGAAAGGCTGCTTGGAAAAAGATGAAATTTGAACTGTGTCCTAAAACATTAGTAGTTTTTACTAAAGTGAAGTTAAGAAAAAATGTCAGAAGCCGTATGTTTAATGGTTCCAAAAATTAGAGACATGAGGTTTTTGATAATATTTATATACTTCATAGATGTGAAATATCAGCTGCAAGAGAGAGGTGAGAAGAGAGATGCAATTAAGGGTTGGACTGTGAAGGGGCTTCAATATCAAGCTATGGGAAATGGACTTAAATACATGGCATTTGAAGTTAATTTTGAAAACAAAGGCTTTTTTTTAAGAAGTGGGAGAATATGATGACATTTATATCTGGGGTCTATAACTCTCATGACTCTATTAACAGTGTTTATATTTGAGGGTCAGGGTCACCATTTACAAGTTATCATAAACGTTTGTTTTTACCTTCTTAGGAAGGCTAGCATATTATGGAGGTAACTAAGCCAGGTCTAGAGAAGACTGTAATGTTTTCTGGGTTTAAGTCAGGCACATTTGGAGATTTGTTTTTGTTAAATTCAACTCATAACTGATTTGAAAAAGTTGCTGCTGCTAGTGGTAAATGATGAGTATTCGCTCCAAAATATTAAAATATAGAACACTGACATTATTTGTCATTCTAATATCTATACTATACTATATTATACTATACTGAACTACACTATGTTATAGATGTTAGAATAGCAAAGGAAAAAATATATATTTGATATTAGATTAACTTTTGTTCTTAGTCCTAACTGTAAGATTTACAGCTTTGTAAAAAGAAGGATTAAAAAAAAAAAGATGATGTCTTTGCGTCTACTTTTCTAACTGATGAAATAGAACTAATGAAATCCAACCCACAGGAACTTTTGTAAGGATCAATTGAAACAACACATGTAAAGCACTTACAGATTTCAGCACCTGGAAAGTACTTGATAAATGTCAGTCTGCTCTTGTGCATATTTGTAAAATACAGTAACATTTCTTAGGGAATTCTTTGCAAAAGGAAGTATATATCATATATGTTGAAGAATAAGGTTATGAGAAAAAGATGATAATAAAAACAGAAATATCTTGCAGCAATGGCCTGAGGAATTACATGGGAGAGGAATTGAAGCATTGATTATTGCAGGCAATTTTCTACTTGGAAATTGTAGCTTTTCATCTTCCATGTTCTTGTGGGCAAAGATAGTGCCTTTCACATTTACAGTGCCGGCAATAGGGTAGGCAATACATTTTAAACACAAAAATAGTTGTGTGGGTAAAAGGATCAGTTATACGGACAGATGGTCTATGTTAATCCTTTGCAGGGGGCAAGAGAATTCTCCCAGAGTCCTCCAAGCTTCAGAAATATGGAACCTGATAACAGACACAAAAATTAGAGTCAGGCACCTCCCACACCCCTTTCCCCCCAAGAATAGCCAGTCCACTCCCTTTCTATGCCCCTGATTCTATTATAATCAACAGTTCATTCTGTTCATCAGATTATTTATCCACTTGATTCTTAGATTCACTTGTTGATAGATGCATATTTGTTGTTCATAATTAGTATCTTTACCTTTTTCTTCTTCTTCCTCTTCTTAAAGGATACCTTTCAGCATTTCATATAATACTGGTTTGGTGGAGATACTTTTAAACTAGAAGATAACTGATTATTTTATTGGTGACTTAAGGTCCAAAAGCTAAATGGAAGTCCTGTTATTTTGGATTCTGGGGAAGTTGAACCTTTTCCACATAGACAAGGTAAATGAGGAGGTAGGATAGGGGATGGAATGGTTATAGGAATTTAAATGGCTGAAAAGTTTTGTGGGGATGATACTGTTAATTTTGATATTAATTCCTAATGATCAGTTATTTGTTAATTTTTTGTTTATTTAATGAATATCTTTTCTGGTCTAGCGACCTATATTTGTCAGTATTTTCTACTACTAATACATGATGGAGGTGACAGTCAGGTATTTTAATTGTGTTAGACTTTGCTCATCAATTCTAGGTTAAGGACATTATTTACTAGCACAGTCTATAACTAGGTTCTGGGGGTGCTAAAAGAAAAATAGCACTTATTCTCCAAACTACTCATCAATACACACACACATACTTCTGCTAACACCACTACTACTACACACAGGTTTTTGCACATGGATCTGTTTCTGGGTTCTCTAGTCTATTTTCTATTATATGTATTGGGGTGAGATTGGTTAATAAAATTAACAACTTGTTTTTAAAATGCTTTAAAGCTAGCTCATAAGGAAAGAAAAGACAAAATTTGGAAGGAAAACAAAGGAGTAAGTGGAGATATTTGAGAGAAAATGCTAATGTAACAACCCAAGGGTGTCACCTGTCTGGCTTCCAGTAAAACCACAGAAATATGTGCTTCCCAGGTGAATTCAGTCTGATGTTCAGAGCTGAGAGGCCCACTCGTGGTGGGAGCAAGGTCCACTGGCAATCTCATTCCTCAACCAGACTTCCCACACACTTGTTGCAAAACCAGAGACTCAGAAGCAACAGAGGGAGTAGCACTGGGGCACAAAAAAACACTCAGGGGAAACATGCCCAGGTATGTACTGACCATGAAACTATGTGCAAAATCTGATGATTTTTGAGAGATTAATCAGAAAACAGAACTATTGCACAGAATTTGAGAACATTTGCTAATAAACAGATTACATCTGTAAAACCAAACAGGCAACACTGTCCTTGTCTTTCAAACAACAAATTTTATTTCTCAATACATCTTCAAGCATGATTGTATTAAAATTTTTAAAAATTAGGCAATGTTAGCTTTTACATTAAAAAGGAATCTCCTAAAATATATGTATTTGCATTTTATCAGAACTCTGGACTAGATAATTATAACCATTAGATTTGTATATTATGAGTTAGGCAAATTTCTATGTTTAAGACTAAAATACTAGACATAAAATAACTTCATAGTTTTGCCTATTCATGTTCATGTAAAGTCACTATCTCATTTATTACAGAAAACAATTCTACAGAAATTTGGAAAGGTGCAGTATTAATGTCACCACCTTGTAGGTGAGAAAACACAGATACAATATAGATCTAAGTGACTTCCCTGAGGTAAACAAACAAACAAACCAAACAAAACAAAAAAAACCCCCACAAACCTAGTTGTAAATAATTCTAGAATTGGTTTTATCTTCTCAACTTAATATGTTCTCACTTTTTTAACACACCAATAAGTAGAATTCTATTTGGATTACATACACATCTTTCTTCTTCCAAGATATTAAGTATGAGTCATTTAGCAGGAACCAGGAAGTTGCCATGTTCAATAAGACTGCACAGTGAAGGCATTAGGTATAACTATTATCGAACCCATCTCCACAAGGCCTTTGAAATAAACAACTTTGATACTCTAACAGATAACATCACAGAAGCAGAAAACTGATTTGATGAGTTTATTTGATGAGTTTAACAATATCTCAACTAATAAATTGGCTTCCGCCCTTGCCCAGTGTGGAGATGTGGGGAGGAGGATATGTAGATGCACTTTTTGGCATGCCAATTTGCAATTACCCCATGACAGAGCACAGTTTTACTATGATTGATGAAACATTTTAGGGGTAAAGGTGAACTTAAATGGAAGAATTTTATTTTGAAATGACATTGCTAACCATAGTGCTGGGGAAAAATAAACATGAAAACATTTTAAATAGATAGTAGGAATGAAGCCCCAATCCAAGCTGTCTGGAATGTCCTTGCTGTTTTCACCTACTGTGGCATCACATCTGGGATGTAAACAACTTAACTTTACGGTTATTGCTGAAACCTTTTCTATGTTGTACATTGATCAGAAATAGTGTCTGAAATAAAAATGAGAAACCTTTAAGACTGAAGTGGCTTGTCATAAAAGGATATTATTAAACATAAAAAATGCACTAACTTGCATACTCTGAGCTAGAAAAGCACTAACCTGATAAAGAATGTACATTACACAACACTATCAGGATCACTCTGATCTTGAACCTTTATTTTGAAGTGCGACAAAGTTTTTATCAGTTTCCTTTGCTCTTAAGTATTCATACCTCAAGTTATATAGTCAGTTTAACCATTCTGTATTGGGTCAGATCACTGGTCCAGAAAATAAGGCATCATGCCTTTTCCCCAGTGTCTGTACTATTAGCTAAATCATCTTCACACAGCTCAGTGTACCTAACCAGTACTCTAAGGCTACAAAACTGATTGAAGAAAGTAATTTATACTTAACCCTTAAGGCAATTATTTCAGGGCTGGAAGTGTCATATTTGAATACACCTAGTATCATTTTCAATTTAGATAGCTATAAATTATTCATACCTCATTTTGAATAGTAAAAAATTTTAAATTAATGAACACTTCTACAAATCGAAGAAAGTCAATGTACTTATTGTATGTCCCATAAAACATTGTTTTGTTATGTATTTTAATGATCTCTTGAGGCCTTGATTTTATTATGTGTAAATTTATTTTTACCCATTTATTAAAAAAAATCATATAAAACACTCAAGTGACTGATGGTTTGAGACTGGCCAGACATAAATGGTAGAGTAATAGTTTTGTGGTATGCTTTAGGATAAAGTGGGCAAAAGAAATGCAGAGTATGAATATTTTATTAGGCAGCATAGCCTCTGCACTGCAGTAGGGTCACTAGTATTATTCACACCTCTTACAAATCGCATACCAAGTTTTTAGAAGCTTGTCCATAAAGGTATATGACATACTCAGATTTGGTGCCAACAAGAATTAATATTGTGGTCTCCTCAATGAACAAGCACTTACTATGCATCTAATATATGCCAGATATCACTAATATATAGCCTTTTTCCTTGAGAATCTCAGAACTGAAAAAGGACAAATTAGTAGAGTTCATCAACTTATAATAATAAAATATGGAAACAATATTTTAAAATAATAAAATATAGAAACAAGCTTTTATGCACACCATAGTTTTCCATATCGTTTTCTTAAGAAAAGGTAAGCTTCCATGGCCATTTTTCTTACGTACATTGGCTCCTTTTTTTAATTAATTAAAGTGTGTTACTTAATTAATTTTATGTAGCCAGAATTTTAAATATGGCATCACAATTATTGTACTTTATTTTGCATATAGTGATATACCTGTCATATTTGAAAGGATGTTATTATCAGAATGATGAAAAAATCATGAAATTTAATTTCTGTATTCTTCCACTCAATAAATAGAAATAATTTATAGATATACAGATATATACATATATAAATAAATCAAAATACATGTGAAATTTCACTGATTTTTTTGAAGACTGATATGTTTTATGGGAACTATATAAAGACAAAGATGTCATTCTGACATTGTCAAGATAAAGTTTATGCTTGGATGGAGAAAATTATAGAGCAAGGAATCAAAGATGTCTTCAACATGGGTCTGCAGGAGGTTTGTGAAATAAATGGTATAGATACAAAGAACTTAAGGGAAAAAAAATGGCTGTTGCCTTTGAAGAAGATGGTAAAAAAGTTCCAATATTTAATACAGGGAAATGTTGGGAGAAGTCAGTGGGAATGTCCAGTAGATACTGAGTTAAAATTCGAAGATAGATCAAGGGTGGAAGAATATAATGTGGAGGTGTCCTCAGGGATAACAGGTGAACACAGGGTGAATGTTATCTCTAAAAAGGAAAGCTGCTAACTGAGGCATGTTATGAATGCATTCAATGCCAGTTAAAATATAGCCTGAAACCCTGCTCCTGCTGTGGTCTCCAGGTCTAGTGCCATGACACAGGTATTAGAGACTGCATGTGCATAGAGGACGGTTTTTGGATTTTTCCCAGTGTTCAAAGGTTCCCTCTGCTCACTTACCCCCATGCCCACAAAGCTGTGTCCACCCATAGAGGGCACATATTTCTAATACATATGATAGTCCCATATAAGGACATCGAGGCTAACATGCAGCCCGGGTCCCTGTGCTTCCAGGTTTTAACTGCTAGTAAAACAAGACAAAACTAAACAAAACACGGTTTGGCCTCTGGTATAGAGTAGGTCATCAACAAATGGTGTCTTGGAATGTGGAACTTAGATTAAACAGATTTAAGTGACTTGAGCCAACTATGCTTGTTCAAACTATAGTTCATGACCCATTAGGAGGCCGCTCAGTCAATGTAGTAGATCAGGGACAGCATTTTAAAACATACTGAAATGTGATAGAATAAACAATATCAGAGCATGGCACCTGACAGAAGGTGTTTTCTTAAGTTTCAATTTATTTATTAATATGTCCACATGTGGGTGTGTAAAATGGCTTTTTTACTATACTTGACTGTTTTCAAAAGTTTTCAAAAGTTTACTCTAGGAAATACACAAAGTGGTAATGTTAAGATAATATCTCAAATTTACTAACTCCTCAAGGCAATCACCGTTGGCTATAGATATAAGATAATGTTGGTCACTCAGTAAGGGTGTCAGGGCTGTAATTATGGTTTCAAGAGCAAGGAATCATGTTTATTGTCAAAGTTATGGTGAAATCCAAAGGCCTATGGCTACCCAAAACATGCTTTAAATATTTATTATGGTATCTGTGTGATAATTTAAAACACTAGCTATTATTTACCACATCCTATATAATAAAAGCCTAATATGCTAAGTGTTCGGTAGTCCTGTCGGCCTTTAATCAATCAAAGCATAATATGCTAATGATATGCTTAGGCTGCTCAACCGCTCACTATGATGTGCACTGACCACCAGGAGGCAGATGCTCCAACTGTTAGGTTAGCTTGCTGCTGGGTCCAGCCAATCAGGACTGAGTGAGACAGGCTGGACACACCCTGGAGCCCTCCCATGGTCCCTCCCCAACTGGCAAACCTCTTGGGTCCCTCCCCAACTGGCAAACCTCTTGGATCCCTCCCCAACTGGCAAACCTTCCATGTCCCTCCTTGGCCCTGACATGAACCAGTGGGGTCCCTAGGCTTTCGCAATCCAGGACCCCTCAGGGGATGTCGGAGAGCCGGTTTCGGCCTGATCCCACAGGCCAGGCTGAGGGACCCCACTGGTGCATGTATTCGTGCACTGGGCCTCTAGTAAAATATATGCAATTATAAATGGCCGTGGCTACAGATACAGTTCAGAACACATCTGAATACCTTTAGCAAAATATCATAGATTTTAAAAATCAAGCTGCAAGCATGTGCTGTTTTAGAAAAGCCACATTTTTATTTCGCAGAGATAGTTCATATGAAGATATGCCTCCAACGATATCGATGCCTGCTGAAGCTTCTAAGCTGAGGCTGGCTTTTCGTTGAAAAGGGAGATTAGCAAGGGACAGAAAGAGGCAAAGTGCATACTTTATCAATATAGAAAAAGTAATATTTTTTACTTTATAACTGAATTCGATTCTTGATTATAATATTGTCAAAAATGGTTTTGTTTTCTTAGTATTTGATTACTATATCATTTTTAGACTTAGGGTGCAATTTTGTAAATGCATAGTTACTTTTAATCCAATATTATTTTAAGAATAGGTTTTATCTATGAAAAAAGGTATGCCTCTAAGTGAGCATCTTTTGTAGAAGATTTCAGAGATATTTCAACCAATTTGTAAGCAATGGAAGGTGGAATTTAACTCTGTATGTTCAGGATGTTTCATATATTATTAAGCTATGGGCATTATCTAAGGTTAGCCAATATTCTTCAAAATGTAATTTTGAATGGCTGTACATTATCAGATAATTTTAAAAAATATATTGGATATTTAGGCTCTTGCTTATTCTTAATATTATATTACTTTATATTCTTGTACATAATTTTTGCCAGATCTCTGAACCTTTGAATTGGTACCTGGAAGGGAAATCCAGGGAAAAGGATATGGCCATTTTATACAGTGACAGGAAATTAAAAAGTTAGAATAACATAAAATGAGTCCTGACCAGTGAGATCAAAGGAAATATAAGTTGAATTCCATTACTTCTGTTAATTGCTATTTTTTAAAATAGGGCTCATCATACCAGGTTTCCCACTAGGCTAGACACTGTTCTGATACTTGCACTGAAAGAAATAACCAAGAGTCAGAGCTGAGCAGGATTGGAGTAAGATGTTAAGGAAGATATTTCTGTCTTTGCATTTTCTGCCTTATGGCCCATTTGATATCAAAGTACAGGGTGCAGCAAAAGTAGATTTACAGTTGTGATTACACAAAACAGTTTATTATATTACTAGAGGCCTGGCGCACAGATTTGTCCACATTGAAAGAAAATTAATTAAAAGGTGTCTGGCAGGCAGAATGGGGTGAGACGGGCCAGACACACCTTGGAGCCAACCTCCCACGGTACCTCCCCAGCTGGCCACACCGGGGGCAGCGCCGGGGCTTGAGAGCATCTGCGGAGTGAATGGGGTCCTCCTCCTGGAGGGTCCCTCAGCTTGGCTTTTGGGGATCAGGCCAAAACTGGCATTCCTACATCCCCTGAGGGATCCTAGAATACAAGAGGGCACTCTGCAAAGTTGCTGTCGCTCAACAGCTCCTGCATTGAACATCTGCCCCCTGGTGGTCAGTGTGCATCATAGCTACTGGTCAGGTGGTTGGACACTGGTTTAACCTTTTATATAGAGAGATTAGTTGTTTATTTTATATTCCATTTTATACAAACAACTGTAACCTACTTTTGTCTCACCCTGTATATAATTACATGACTGTCAGCCTCATTTAAGTATTAATGTGATCTTATTTCCTTGATTTTAAGATGCCATAAATTTTGACATGTCATCAATGTAATACAATATTTTCAAAAAAAAATCCAACTATATCCAATTTACACTTACTGAAAGCTTAGATATGTACCCATGTAACTACAAAATATAGCTGAATTTCATCTATAATCTAATCTAACAGGTTGTGTCTTATGATGGGGAAATATGGGTCTTTTCCTTTTAGTGTAACAGTCTGTACATTTGATATTTTTATTCCACCAAATTTATTTCATATTAGCTATTTTATAATTTTATTTTTCTCTTAGTTTTGACTTTGTCAGTTTACTTTTTATGCCGCTTTTCCTTGTTTTTTATGAACATTCAATTTTGAAATTTCAGTCCATTTCTTATTTCTGTTATTCATAAATAAATGCATACTTTTGTACTTTAAATTAGTGACACTTCCTTTTAGCAGTGTGCTTTACTTGACTAATTTACTCTGTTCTCACCCTGACCAAAGAAATATTAACCTTATTAACCTTACTATGTCCAGACTATTTACTAGTTGGTTTCAGTTGATATTTTGTGAGAATCCTAATTATCTCTTATATTACACATTTATAACATACATTCATCATCCATTTGAATTTATATATTGCAGGGTTTATGGTCCACCACAGTTATATCTTTATCTAATTTTTCCATGTTGAGGTCTGTCTCCTAAATTTATTGTTATTTAAATAGAACATTATCTTGCATATTATATTTACATAGAGTGCATGGGTGACCTACTCTCTGAGTCGAGCTATACTCTCTGAACAAAAAAGATCCTATATAATAAAAGAGAAACATGTAAATTGACTGTCCCGTCACTATGCCCACCAGCCAATCAGGAGTGAATATGCAAATTAACACAACAAAGATGGCTGGTTAATTTGCATACACAGGCACCAGGTGGAGAGCAGAGCGGGAGAGCTGGAGGCTAAGGGGCTTTGGCTCCCTAGGTCGCTCCCAGTGTGGGGAGCACCAAGAATTCCGGGAATAGTAGTTCTGGTGGCAGACGGATCTCCTAGACACTAGAGCAAAGTGAGCCTGGAGCAAGTTACTGTTGTGGTGGGGGATGGAGGGAAAGCAAAGGTGAGAGACATAAGTAATATCAGAGTGTCTAGGAAAAATTAAAGGGAAGATATCCTAAAACTTCCAGGAAATCTCCACCAATGAAACAAAGGAAAAAAAAAAAGCCTCTATTATTCTGTGAGCAACAAACCAAACTGGGTTGAGGGTCTCAGATTATTTGCTCATATGATTGCAAAGACAGAAACTCCCAGATTGGAGAAGGCTCCCCTGAGGGCTCCCAGATTAGAGAGGGTGCAGGTCGAGCTGAGCCTACCTCTCCCCTGTGCATGAATCTTCATGCACTGGGGCCCTAGTAGTAATATAAGATGGGACCATTTTTTTTCCTGCTTTTCCCTCAGAAAATAAGTAAATGCAAAAAGAGCAATAGAGATATTTCTATCCATGTATTTCTACAAGTGTTTTTAACTCTGATGAGAGTTATATTTTTTACTCTGGTTAGAGAATTATCAGATTACAGGCATTTTATCCTAATGATTTATACATGCCACTTCACTGTCTCTCAGTCCTGTTAGGGAGAATCAGGTACTATTCTAATAATTTTTCCTTTGTAAACTGGCAACTATTTTTGCAACTGAGAGCTGATAAGGTTTTTCTCTCACTGACTGACTTGATTCTTCCCTTCAATGTGTATTACTTTAATGATTAGAAACAAAAATCAATAAAGATAGTTTTTAAAAAAACTATTTCTTAACCATCACTTAAAGTACCACAAAGACTATAAATATTATTCATATCTGTACCATTACCATTATAGATATAATGGAATGAAAAAATTTCAGAATCATTGACTCATAATTTGAATTGAATGTATGAGAATTTTTCTCCTACCTTCTGTGTCCAGTGAACAAGAAAAGTGCTTTCTAGTGACTAGAGATATGAGATGGTTTCTTTTCCTCCTATTTGCCTACTCTACTTATGTTTGATTTTGCTTTTTTGCTTTAAAATGTGTGTTTTAATAGTTCAGACAAAAAGAAGACTAAAAAAGATGGTAAAATAAGATGTGACCATTTTTTTTAATGCTGTCTTTCCCTCAGAAGACAAATGTCAAAACAGCAGCAGAGACATTTTTATACATGTTTTCTCTGCCCTCCCCCAGGCTGATAAATCCTTTGCAAAACCTGATCCCTAGTCAAAGACAAACTTTTTCTCTAAACATATTGAAATGATACTTGGTGCTTCAAACAGTTTAAAAAACTCATTTCCACTAAGTAAAATTTTAAAAATAGTAAATAGCTAACATAAACATTTTATTCTTGTGTAATCAATTCTGCTTTCTTTACCAGGACTATTCTGACATTTGTATTTGATGTGTCTAACCTTTTCTTTACTAAAGTAGGCCTACTCATTCTATGCTTATGGGAAAGAGGAATTTATACTTTATGTTTTATAATCAAGAATGGAAAAATGAGAAGTATTTTCTCAATATTGTATTTATTTTTATATTTGTCTTCTTAATAAGATTGCATATGAGACTACGTGGATGTGGAGGGGTGGGTTATGTGTGCGTCATACTCAAAGACTGGTCTGCACTTAAAGATTCAGGTGCAGAAGAAATTCCCAGAGGGGGAGAGAGATATAATGCTATGTCTCTCCTTTGGTCCCCTTCTTTGTCTCATGTAGAGGACAGTAATGGCAGTTCCAGTGTGGAAACAATAACTCTGTTACGTTCCTACCTCCTTCCCTATTCTCCTTGATATTTCCTTGAAAATCAAGGAAATTGTTTACCTTGATATTTCCGAGAAAAAATCCAAATCATAGAAAGTCCATAATCGAGGAGGCTCATAATGATGATTTTTCTAAGTTTATTAGAGTGCTGGGTATAAGAAGAGAATTGATAGTCTACTGAAAACAAAGGATCCCAGCCGGCTGCCTTGGGTAGAAATGGGGAGAGGGGGCGGGGAGTGAGAGGGATCTTCTGCCTGGCTCCCCCTTAGACATATTTGACAAAGAGGGCCTATTTCACAAGGAATCACATATTGGTTATAGTCATTGCAGTGTTGAAATTTACGGAGCAATACTGGAATCATGTCCAGAGGGAAAATGTGTGGAAGACTGATGCTGCTGTTAAAGCTCCTTGCTTTCAAGTTGTTATAATTAATTTGAGCTTCAGCAATACTATTTTAAGTGCTAAGAAAAGAGAGGAGAGCATTTTTTTTTCTGTTTAACTTACTTTCCCCATCTGTGGTCAGTAGATTGAAAATGGAGTACAAGTAAAGTCTTATTTAGATTTTAGCATATCAGTGTCTTACTAAACCAGTAACATTCGAATTTATTACTTCATATCACCCTTGAAATTGGATAATTAGATGCCCACAACTTGTGTTTTTTTCAAAGCACACTTTCTGATAATGTACACCTCGCTCTACAATGCAAAGATTTAACTTGGTCTTTGGAGTCAGGCAGTCTTAAGTATAAAAACCGTGTCCAACAGATTCTTTCTCTAAACTGGCATGATTTAAGCCATCTGAGAATTGGTTTCCTCTTAAGTAAAACGGGGACATCAATCATTTTGTTATCGTAGCAAATAAAAGAAAATGAGCAATCTAGCAGAACACTTGAAAAATGCTTTCTCTCTTTTTATGATTATGAGATGTAAATCATGCTGATCTAGTTTTTAAAACAAGCCCACCATAACTAAATGAATAACCAACTGTAGGTTCAAGCTGCCCAAAAATACTAGACAGGGGTTGGCAAAGGAAGCTTACAGTGGTTCATAGGGGGGAAAAACATGCAGGTTATGTTTATTACAATAGCTTTAACTTGAGCATTTACAATCTTAAAGTGTTCAAATTGCCAGCCTTCAGTTTTTACACATTCTTGCAGTCTAATGACTATACTCAAGCACACTTTGCCAGAGAGTTCTTTATAAACCTACTTTTGTCCACCTCTGTATTGAGAGAAGATATTTCTGGTATATGCATCTTTTATTATCTTTACCCCCTCTGTGGGTTTTTGGTAAGCTGGACTGAGCCATGTGGAACTTCGAGGATTTGCTCTAGCCAACACTGAAAACAAAAATGTATTAAGGGACTTTGTTGGCCCCTTTTCTCTATTCTCACATCCTAAATTCTGGACATTGTCACTCAGTTGGTAGGAATAGGCAAACCCAAGTAACAAAACAAAACAAAACAAACAAAAAAACAAGAAGAGAAAAAAAAAAAACGGGATGCAATAATGGTCACAGCAAAGTTCATTTTCACTGCTGAGATCAAAGCAGGTGGAGTCTGGAGAGAAAGGTTATCCAGAGATAAGTGCGAGGAAGACAGCAGACTTCCTTGCACTGGAGCCTAGTAAATGCCAGACTCTTGATTCAGATGCTTCTCTGCAAAGGGAGCCTTGAGCTCCACCTTGTGATTAAACAATTCATGGCATAAGGTTGACCCTCCAACTGATGAAAGTTCCATCTAACTGTCCTATAGGCACCTCAATCTTTCCATGCCCCAAAGTGAACTCACTCTCTCAGCCCAGAGGAAAGCTCCTCCTCTCCTTCTCCTTGTCTCAGTAAGTGAATCAATTTACTCACCAAGTCCTTCCAGGTCAGAATTGGGAGTCATCCTTGTTCCCCTCTCTCTCCAAGTAACTCCTATCCAATTAGTCCCCAATCCCCTCTGATTTTTAAAATTTACTTTATTGAGAAAATTTCAAATATACACAAGTAAAAATAATACTATGAAGATCTACATGTAGCTATTATGCAGGTGACACAATTTTCAATTTATGCCTCATCTAGTTTAATCTTACCCACTTTCTTTCTCTCCCAGATTATTAACTTTTTAAAAACTAGGTGCTTCTGAAATGGTTGGTTCTTCATGGCTTGCAGTGTTCTACCAGGTCTACCTGAATCTTAGCTAGTTTTCCTTATATTTCTAAAACTGTTTTGAAATTCAGATTCCATCTGATTTCTTCTCTACATACAATCTGATGATGGCCATGCTTTACCCAATGAATATATTCCTAAGCTCTTAGCAAGTGTTTTCCCACTTTAGACCATGCCTACCAGCTCAGATTCTTAACCAGCAACCTCTGCCCTCCTACCCAGTGTTCAACAATAGAGCTTTTGAGAATATGCTGCTTTTGCAGGCTTACAGACATTTCAGTAAACATTTTCTTTTGTCTGAATGGATTATTGGGAACCCTTTTCTTTGTCTAAATTCTTCTTATACGTCAATGCCTGGCTCAGACATTTCCTCCTCTCTAAACCTTCCCTATAAATCACCTTCACCCCCTCATCCTGAAAATTTGCTGAGGAAACCATTCTCTTTCCTGAGTTACTACTGTTCCATTAGATACTTCTTTTATTTGTTACACATAATACATTCTAACAATTTGGGTTTTGCCCATCTTCTCCAGTAGCCCTGGATCCTTTACGTCACAGGCTGTGTGCATGCCTTTGCTCTTGCTGTGCTTAATGCAGTGTATTAGACATAAGGCAGGAATAATTTTTGCTAAAAGAATGTCAAATATTTCCTAGTAAATGTTTTTGATAAGTTTTAAAATTTAACTTCATTTTCAGTGTATCAGTGAATTTTTCAAGTGACATTCTTATCTAAACATTTATTTTATAATCCCACAAGACAGATTAAATGTAGTGATATAAAGATTTGGTATCATAACTTGCAAATTGATTGTAACAATGGAAATAATAGCACAAAAGAAGCAGGTTTCTATTTTCCTATACTACCCCCAACCAAAGAAACTTTCTCCTTGACAATTAATTATTGTGAAGCTGGACACTGGAAAGTATAAGGCAATTTAAATAATTCAAATTTATATATGACTTTACAAGATAATTTCTTACCTATCTCTAGGACCTCAGGGGAAAAAAAGAGGTTACTTTCTGATAAATGGTATTTTATGGAACAAGATTTGAGCTCGACTATTAGGGAATTCATCCATATTGTATACCTTGGACAGAAGATTGGGTGATAGACCAGAAAATATTTTTATTTCCAAGTTCTTGATAAGGAAGCTAAGAGGTCAAGTGCTCAAACCCACACCGTAGAGAAACAAACAAACAAATGAAAAACCAAAAAAAACATTTTCAATCTTTTTTATTTGGCCTATTAATATGTTACTCAAGACTTTTTGAAATGTGTTGGAGTTCAAATAACATACTGGCATGTTAATTTATTTTTAGAAACACAACTAGGTGATATAAAGTGCCTCCTTTTCTTGGACTCTGACCAATACCACAGACCTAGTGGGTCCTTTTTCACTTTATTTTTGCATATCATTTTTACAGCTCTAGACCACAAGGGATTCATCTTCATTATTCTCTATATTACCAATAACTGATCTGAGAGTACAATTCCTTTTAAAGTTAATATAAACTTTTCCCAGTATGCCATGAAGGCAAGCAAATTTTGTGATAAAAATTGAAACTTTTTATTTTAATAAGACCTCAATTATATGGTCCTGTGTTAACTTGCTTTAAAATGTGAACTCTGACAGCAGGGCACCAATCCTGACTTTTTGATTAATTTTTATATATTTCCCTGTATAGACATAGTCACATCTGGGGACTGGGAAACTCCATAAATATTTGAGTAACTGAATGATTGAATCAAGACCAATGTATGTGAAATATGTTTCTTTAACTTGATTTAAATGGTTGTGTTCAATTTGTGAGCCATTCTCAGCTAACTTTAATAAACCAGTCTAATTTTTATATGAATACATAGACATATATATTTGCTTTCTGACTATATATGCACAATATATCTCTATATACAGAATAGATAAGTTAATAATTAAATACAGCCACACTAATAAATTATTAACACTTCAGCATTTTATATAAGGTTGTTTATAATTTATCTTACTTTATTATTATTTTTTCAGCAATTTTACTCAATTCCTCCAACCGCCATATACTTTATCTTAGGGGTGACAAATGCCTGGCCAAATGCTAAATCTGAGCAAAGTGTTTTAAATATATATATGCTTTTTACATTTTTAAAAGTGTAAATCCTTTATATAGGGGGTGAACTTCCCAGTAACACAAACCATATCAGCCTTCTATTGTCTGCTATCTGTGGGAGTCAAATGTTAGATTATACCTACCTGGCCTGCACAAGTTTCCCAGAGCCCCTTTGTTCATAATGTGTCTCCAAGTAGTTGGCCTCCAGGGGGCGCTCAAAATGCTTCTCTTACTCTGTTCTTTCTATTCACCCCAAAATAAATCAGGCCGCATACTGGAGATTAGAACTTTCCGGGAACAAGGGATTAGAACTCAAAATATCAGAGAGATGCCTGTGGTAAGGTATAAAGATGGCTGACTAGTTTTTCATTTCACCTGGTTTTTCTAAGCAATTGAAATGGTGGCATGCCTAACGTAGAGATTTGGGTGTATGCTAGGAGCAAAAACATTCTAGGTGATGCGTGGTTCCTTTGTTTTATGTTTCTTTAACTTGATTTAAATGGTTGTGTTCAATTTGTGAGCCATTCCTCAGACTAGGAAGGGATTCTTACCAGTTTTGCCATCAGATGGATCTGAGTTGAGTAAATCCTCACAGTAATGAAAATTTTACATTTGTTGATCTTTGGACCTCATGGAATACTAAAGAGTCAAGGACAGGTCTCAAGCATTTAAAACTTTGTTTCCAGAGAGCTTTTGTGAAGTAAATTGTATTTTTTTACACAAAATAAAATGAAATACCATTATTTTATTGATGTTGGATAATTTTTAATAGCATGGAATAATTCTTACAAAAATGTTATTACAATGGTACTGTTTAAAATGGAGGTGCCTAAAAAGATGAGCATTATAAATGATTTTTATTTTATTTCTCTTCTTTCAAAGAATTACAATAAGTAGCTTAGGAGCATTCAATTATTGGAACTTTAAAAATGGATTATGGAGAAACTAGTTTGATCTTTTCTTATATTTCATAAAGAAATGTCCTATCCATACTAATGGAAACCCGTAGCATTTTGATATCTTACATTATAAATTCTTCACAAATATCTTTATTAACACACACACACACACACACACACACACACACACACACAGATGAGTGATGTAAACTGGTGCCCAGACTTTGGAAGCTCATTTCTACATAAAAAAGAGATAAAGCACGTTTACTTATGAAGGACCTTACATTTCATGCTAAAAATCAGGTAGCTGTTAAGAATTTTAAATAGGGTATGATAAGAGCTGATTATATAGCAATAAAAATATTTTTAATACGGTCAGCACACCTGTATACAGCACTTACTACAAGTGAGCACCAGTCTAGGCATGGTCTGCACATCAGCTCCTTTCATCCTCTTGACAGCCTGAGGTAGGCACAATGTATTTTCCATTTTACAGTAATCTTCTGATTACAATGACTAGCACATAATAAACATTGAATAAATGATAGTGGTTACTACTATAAACCTTTTTAATAATATTGTATGTAAGAAAAATAAGACCACTTTGACATTCGGAGTACTTTAGGCTTGAATCAAATTTTGCCCCTTATTAGTTGTGTTTCTTAAAGCAAAGTAATCCAACATTTTATATTACAGTTTTCTTACTTATAAAATGAGGATAATGCATGTCTAACAGGGTTTATATAAGGATTAGAAATGCAAGTCAGATCATGTATATGAAGTGCTTAGCTTGGTGCCTGATCCATTGGGAGACTTCAGGGAATGCTATTAATCATGTCAATCAGACAACCATGTCAGTCATCTTTTAAAGGGGGTTCCCTAGAAGCTACAAGTCATGAAACTACCCTATAGTCAGGTAGGAGATGAACATACATCACTTACATTATTTTTTTTCTGTTCATGACATCTCTTAACTGTTTCATAATATGTAAATTATATCTAAATAAAATAATATAAAAATGTAATGCAGGAAAGCCTCATCTTTCAATGCCCAATAATCTTCTCTGACCTCTTTCCTCACCCCAATAAAATGAAGGAGCCCACTATTTACCCTTGCCATCTTCTTTCCCCACACCCACACTTCCTGCTCTATCTTGCTTATATCTTCATTTGCCTGTCAAGATGCTCAGGTTCTAGAAAACAAAGACAAAGTCATGGTTCTTTTGTTACCCATTAAAGACACAATACCAAAATATCATAACTATACAAAATAAATGGTTGGCCAGGGGAAGAGTAAATGTTATTAATGCAATGGATTTGCCTAATTCAGATTATATTTATTGATTAAGAAAATTATAACATCAAAAGTATAATATTATCTTCCTTTTGTGATCCAACCAATTAATTTATGTAAGTTTGTGGTTAATCAAATACATTTTCTTATATTTGGAAATTCTTTCTGGTATTCCTATGAATATCTGGTTTCATTATACAAGTATCATTATACTTGTGAAAAAATAAGTATCTCAGAGACTTCTGGGCTGTGCAGCATTTCTTCTTTCCTCTTCTTGGGCACCGAGCTGGCCTCCCTTATAGTTAGGTGTGGCCATTTGAATGAATTATGGTGAATAGAATATAAATGAAAAGGATGGGTACTATTTATGGTCAAAGCCCATACTCTATTATACTCTATTCAACTCCCCACCTGGATAAAAACAGACAGCTGGGAAGCCCTATGGGTGGTGGAGCCTTTAAATGAAAGAAGCCTGTGCCCCTAAATGGTGGGAGAAGCCACACCATAAACCTAAACACTAAAGTTGGTTTCTGACTATAGCATTAAATAATCTTTTATTGTCCTGAGTAATTAGATGGTTTTGTATATTTAAGGGAGCTGACCTATTATAACTAATATAATAAAAATGATAAAAATTAATATTAAATAATAGGTTGAATATCTTGAAATGCTAGCATTTGCAAATTTTATCTGACCTGTTTCATAGTAGTCATTTATGAAAAAAGAGAGGACTTCACCTGCAGTTGTCTGTCCAATGTTAACTTACGTACTTAGATCCTTAGTGCTTGAAAATAAATAAGTGGGAATAAAATTTAAGTTAAAATTAGAATGTAAATAAAGTTTTCATTTTCCTTCTGAAGTCATTACCTCAATATCTTTCCTTCTCTCTAAATAGATCTATAATTCATTAGATATGTTCTATGATATATTTTGGCTTTTAAAAATGATGCTTAATTAGACAGCAGGATTCAACAGTTAAGAGAACAGGCTTTGGAAATAAAACTCCTGGTTCTGCAATGAAGTGGCTATGTGATGTTGGCAAATTACTTTTCCTCTCTATGCCTTATTTTCCTCATCCGTATGAGAGGATAATAATGGTACCTACTTCCTAGAGTGCAAATTAATATTTATAAAATGTTTGAAAAAAATTCAACTCATAATTATCACTAAATGTGTACAATAGCCTGTGTATGAATTAAAGGTTATCTGATTTATTCTTTAAAAAGAAATTATACTTTGTTTTGCTAAAATGGAAAATAAAAATCTAAGATGTTTTTAATCTTGACTTGTTTTTATACCTAATTGCCTATGATATATTTCTCTGCTTTTCAATTAGACTTTCAGAAATGACTCAGTCAACCTATGCTTACACAGTTGCCCAACATCCTGTCTTTCTTTAGTGACCTTCCTTCTCTCTCTCTAACCAATACTTACTTACCTGTACTACATTGGCCAATTTGGATCTATTAATTTTCAGGGCTCTCCTAGCAAACGAGCACAGAACAACATGAATGTATTTCCTCACAGTTCTGGAGGCTAGAAGCCTGAAATCAAAGTGTTTGAAAAGCCATTCTTCCTCTGAAGGGTCTTTGGAAGAATCCTTCCTTGTCTCTTACCAGCTTCTACTCGTTGCCAGCTATCCTTGCATCTGTCTGTGCATAGCCTTCTCCTCTGTGTCTCCTTGTCCAAATTTCCCATAAGTATAAGGACACCAGTCATTGGATTGGGGCCCAGGTAATCCACTCTGACCACATCTTAACTTGATTGCTTCAGCAAAGATCCTATTTTCAAATAAAGTTACATCCACAAACAATGGATTAGGTTTTAAACATATCTTTTTGGGAGGTAAAATTCAACCCACAATAGGATTTTATGGACCAAAAAATATTCTCTTTCACCACCATAATCACTTATTTTCTATTTCATTTATTTGACAGACTAGAGGGCCAGTGCAAGAAATTCATGCATGGGTAGGGTACCTAGGCCTGGCCAGCAATCAGTTCCGATCAGGGCCTTCCGGCAGCCGGCCAGGGCCTCCCTTCCCCAGGTGCCGGCCACCGGCCGGGGTCTCCCGTCATTCCGCACCACCCCCTGGTGGTCAGCGCATGTCAGAGTGAGCAATCAAACTCCTAGTCTCCTGGTTCAACTCCCATGGGAACAGTTTGCATATTAGGCTTTTATATATAGAGATAATATAAATATACTTTCTGACTTCACAAAGGAATTATGAACCTATATATTTTCTGGCAAATCCTATATAATAAAAGGCTAATATGCAAGTTGTCCCCTTGACCAGGAGTTCAATCAGGAGTTGGACCAGGTAGCAGGGCCAACTCCCCCAGCTGGCCCTGCCCCTGGTCATGCCCCCACCCTGATCAGGGGCAGGGCCATATAGCCAACTGCCCATGACCCCTTACCCTGGCCCCTCCCCCAGCTGGCCCTGCCCCTGGTCACGCCCCCACCCTGATCAGGGGCAGGGCCATATAGCCAACTGCCCATGACCCCTTACCCTGGCCCCTCCCCCAGCTGGCCCTGCCCCTGGTCACGCCCCCACCCTGATCAGGGGCAGGGCCATATAGCCAACTGCCCATGACCCCTTGCCCTGGCAGGCCCCACCCCTGATCACCCCCCCCCCCTCAGCCAATCAGCCCCAATCAGGGCAGACTGGCTGGACCCCATCCATGCACAAATTCATGCACTGGGCCTCTAGTTATGTTATACACACCTAAGAGTTGTCACAAATGACAGTATTTCATCTTTTTTGTGGCTGAGTAGTATTTCATTGTGCATATACACTGAGTGGCCAGATTATTATGACCAGCCAGATTATTATGATCACCCCAACAATGAAGTGAATGAAGTGAATTAGTTATGCAAATAATAATAATAATAATAACAATACCTTGCGAGAATTTGCTTAGGAAGTTTTTAATATTCAGTATTTTTGGAAGTGTCAATGAAGTACTGATGGGGTGGTCATAATAATCTGGCCGGTCATAATAATCTGGCTACTCAGTGTATATCATCTTTATCCAATCATCCATGGAAGGACACTTTGGCTGTTTCCACTTTTTTGCCACTGTGAATGATGATTTCACTCATATGTGAGATATAGAACTGAAAGCAGCAAATGAACAAACAAGACAGACAAAAACTCAGGCACAGACAACAAGATGGTGGTTAACAGAAGGAAAAAGAACAGAGGGAGGTAGTAAAGGGTAAAGGGGGCCAAACATATGGTGAAAAAAGATTTTTATTTTAGGTGGTAAAAGCACAATTCAATATGCAGATTATGTGTTATAAAATTGTATAGGTAAAAACCTATATAATTTTATTTATCAATGTCACCGCAATAAATTTAGTAAATTTTTTAAAAAGAAAAGCATTAACCCAAAAAGAAAAAAGAATCCAAGGGGAAGGACCATGGGCCATAGTACAGTTTTGTGTGCATTTGTATACTTTTCTATAGGACAATATAATGCATATAGTAATTAATGTGTTAATGAATAAATGAAGTGATATAGAGCTACTAATTAAAATTTATTGTTGGGAACAAGTGATAAAAATGTACATGATTAGAACATGTCATTTTTAACTTATGGAATACTTTGGGCTGATTATAAGTATTATAAATTCACAAATTGAGATTATTATAATTAAGTTACATAGACAATATGAAAATATTCCAATATAGATTCACCAGCAACATTCACTACTTTTGAAGTAAGAGATTCTATTTTGTTTTGCAACTGCAAAGAAGCTTTTACATTATAAACAAGAATAACACAAGTATGGAATGTGGTTTCTCTAGTCCTAACTTTTCTTAGAAAAAAACATTGTATTGCCTTAAACTATTTAACAGTCAAATCCCCAATGTCTAATGGAAAATAGCCTACTATTTTCATCTCAATTATATAAAAATAATGTTTTAAATTTATATTTACACAGATGATAATGAGTGTGGAAATTTAACCCAGTCCTGTGGTGAAAATGCTAACTGCACTAACACAGAGGGAAGTTACTATTGTATGTGTGCACCTGGTTTTCGATCCAGCAGTAACCAAGTCAGATTTATCACTAATGATGGAACCAAATGCATAGGTAAGTCAACTGTCTCACTTAAAATGTTACCTATCTCTTAATGCTATTACCTCCATAGATAAAATAGTTTTTAAACAAATTCTGCCAGTCCTTGTTTATATTCTAGTTGTTAAATGCTTTCAGAAACTTCATTAATTCCTTTATTTCTCCAATGTTGTTTGATCAGTTACTATGAAACATTTATTTGAGAATATAAGAAAAGGATTTTTTTTGAGACAAATCAAATAGTTTGCAAAACAAAACTCATGAACTATGGTGACAAACAACAGAATAACTACTTGCATTTTAAAGTCCTAACTCAAGAAAATAATGATTTGCATCACAAGATACCAGTGCTTTTTATAATATGCTGAAAAGGGGTCTACATTTTCTTAGAATATATTCAGATAGACATTACTCATGAAAGACTTGTTCTAGTGCTTTACTGCTTCCTTCAAAAAGTTAGTTACACTTAAGATTTCTAGTAAGGTTTTCTGAACACTAGAGTCCTATTTAGAAAAGCATTTCCATTTCACTAAAATGTCATCTGGGAGGATAATAATTTCAATTCAATCCCTAAATGAAATATGATACTGAGTCTGAAGAGAGTATCTAGAAGATGTTTTTAAATGTCCTATTGTACGTTGGTTATGCATTGGATTTGTCAGATCCTATAGAGTTTGGATTATAGCCTGAGAATAAAAGATTGTTTAGAAACTTCAATAAAGGAACAGTCCCACAGGAAAATTCTTTGAAGTGAAAGACTTGAACTTTGAAAATAAATTATAAATCATCTTACTCATATTTTCTAAAAAGTGTCCAGTTTACCAACAACTTGTATAATTAATTATGATTGATAATTGTCTGTAAGATTAATAGGTGAACTGAGGCCCTAAGAGATAAATCACATAGCCAAGGGTATATATATAGGACTAGAACTCAGGACTTTCTATGCATCACAGACAGGAATAGTGTGCTGCTTCTACTTTACATAATTAAAAGAAAGAGATTCAGGTTAATCTAGATCGCACTAAGGCCTTTGATTAGGTCCTTAGTGAGATTCTCATCAGTAAACTAAGTAGAATTCTGGCAGTGTTATTATTAACAACATGATGAACTAGGAGATAATATTCAAAGAAAATTTATCAGTGAAATGTCTTTATCAAAGAAATTATGATATCTCATGTACTTGCGGTTCATAACATTTACTTTGCTATGTAAACAGGAAAGATTTTATTCTCCTCATTTTATAGCCAAGGGAAGTACAGGACTATACTCAATTCATTTAGGATAAAGGGAGAATTAGATCACAGTCTTGTATCTAGAAAGCCATTGTTATTTCAACATGAGACTGAAGTGGGTGGGCCATTAAATTCTCATACGTTGACGTGAATCATGCAAATGCAGTGGGTCAAGCTTTGCAAGGGCATAATGGATTTAAAATATGAGAAAATAATACTATTTTGTTGAATGATAATTTTATCTTTAGTGTTTGTACCATTTTTTATTGGAATGTAGATTTACCTTTATTAAGGAAATAGGATAAACATGAAGTTCTAAGCAGAAACTTATAGTACCTCACTCTCTGTTCTTCTTGAGCCTACACTCTTGTTGCTAGTATTCTTATAATGTTATTTAATGTGAGTATTTTACCTTTAGTAGCTAAGTTCTAATTTTTTAGGTCTGTAAACTTTACTATAAATGTTCCAGTAAGTGAAAAAAATCTAAGTTGTGACATCTTAATCACTGTATTTAATACAGTTTTAATTGTGCTCTTCATTCCTTCTCATCTCTAGAAGACATCTTGCATTTTCATCTGATCATGTTTATTTTAATATGCATCAGTTCACAAAAGGCTATATATCTCTGTGTTCTTTATAAGTATAGAATTCCTATATTAGGAAAAAAAAGTGAATCACAGATACAGAGAAAACACACACACACACACACACACACAAATTATTCAATGCCAACATCTCTTGGGGGTAAAATACATTTGTAATTTAAAACTATTTCTCCTGCCCTAGGTGGTTTGGCACAGTGGATAGAGCATCGGCCTGAGGACTGAAGGGTCTAAGGTTCCATTCCAGTCAAGGGCACATGCCAAGGTTGCAAGCTCGATCCCCAGTAGGGGGTGTGCAGGAGGTAGCCAATGGATGATTCTCTCTCATCATTGATGTTTCTCTCTCTCTCTCTCTCTTCCTTCCTCCCTCTCTGAAATCAATAATATAGGTATATATAAATCTTTATATATATAAATCTTTTTATATAAATCTTTCTCCCAATGTTTATTTATTATTGAGATACTGTGGAATGGCCCTAATTTTTTGTTAATCCCCTTTTTTGCTATTTTAAGTAATCAGTAAACACAACAATTATGTGAAAACCCAATACTCAGTACTGAGTCCTTCAGTTTCTACTTGTTTTGTTTGATGGATTATTCAGTAAAAAACTCCTTCTCTGGAAAATTGTTATTTCTCACTAATCTTGTTGTCCTTAGGATTAAACTTCTTTTTTGAGAAGCAGAGCAACTATTTCTTTTTTCCAGTCCTGTAGTAAAATCCTCAGGGAATTTGAACAGAGAACCATAATTCTATTCCTTTTATACATTAGTATATCACCTTCTACTATGTTGCCTCTAATTTGAAAGTTTAGCTGATAGTTAAATTTGACATGTCTGATAATTATAGTCATTAAGAATCTCTATAAATAGATAATGAAAAACTGCAATTCAGGGCAAAAATGACCCAAGCAAAATTCTTTACTTTTAGTCTATATTTAAATACTATTTAACACAGATAAGGCGATTTTGTTACAGAATGCTTTGAGCAAGATTTAGCATCATGCAGGATTTTCTTCACCTTGGAATCACAGTAAAGCAAAAGTTAATTTTCCCAGCTTCCCAGAGACCTGGTACAGGCTTGCATTTCACAAATGCAGAAACTGTGGCATCCAATAGTAAAGTGACTCTCCCAATACCAAATGAGTAGAATCTAAGAATGCCTTCACGTTTACTATTGTGCTTAAGAGCTGTGTTTACTGCTTGTAATTTTTATGTCCTGTTTTCATGGATAATCTTATAGTTTCAGATTTTTTTCTCGTTTTGAATAATATTAACATCCAATTTTGTCTCCGCAGGTTACTTCTAGTAATTGAACATTGTATCTTTTCTTTGAAGTCTATGAGTTAAACAACTTTAGAAAATTCAGCTATTGGTGAAAATTATAAGAATCAAAACAATTAAATGATCATGTTTTGAAACGGAAATTCTGATAATATTCTGAGTTGGCTTATTGTAGACTAAAAAAAAACAAATATAACCTTATTACTGAAAAAGTAACAAATGAATATTTGATGTGCAAAACAAGCACATGATTTTTATGATGTGCCTACATTTAGAGAAATCGGGTTTGCATTAATAAGCCAAGAGTTAGGTTGGTAGTGGAAAAAGTGGATCAATTCTTAAATATGGTATGTCAATTCTAGTCCAATTGAAATAATTACATAGTACAATTTTGCTTTAATTAAGAAGGGGAGGGAGTTCTTTTTCTCTTTTTTATAGCTTTGA
>NW_006299220.1:1788852-1794371 GCF_000327345.1 Myotis davidii | reverse complement strand
GCCATCAGAAAACACATATATAATTACATATTGTTTTTGTGATTAGTCACTATGTTTTAATTATGTTCAATTTGTAATAATGAAAATACATCCTGCATATCAAATATTTACATTACGATTCATAACAGTAGCAAAATTACAGTTATGAAGTAGCAACAAAAATAATTTTATGGTTGGGGGTCGCCACAACATGAGGAACTGTATTAAAGGGTTGTGGCATTAGGAAGATTGAGAACCACTGTTCTAGACAAAGCCGGGGCTGGAGGGAAGCAAGCCCTGGTCCCAGATGCTTGCGGAAAGCCGGTGCCGGTAGCCAGGGGAAGGAAATTCTACTCTTGCATGAATTTCGTGCATTGGGCCTCTAGTCAGAATACAAACATTTGCATACTCCTCATTTTGAATACTAGTCTCCCAGGATACTACCTCATGATTTTTACAGACTACCATTTTGTGAACTGGTGAATTCAGAAGTTGAAATACCTTCTTTGGTCAAAGGTTGACATTCTGAGATACCACGTAGCTGATTCCATGTGGTGGTGAGGGGGTTTGAAGTAGAGAAGAGCACCACCATAAGCACCCCAGGCTGAGGAGGATGCACAGGAGAGAGCTGAAGCACAATCAGTTATGAGCAGGATTGTGTACAACTGTGCCCAAAGTACAAGAGGGCAGATAAAAGTTGAGTTTGTACAGCCAAGATTTGTATGTTGTTCACAGATTGTGTGTGGGATGAAGTTCCCAAGGTATGTTGCACCTTTAAATAATTTTGAAATTGAGAGAATCAACACCATGTTTTCTGTTAATCCATAAAAGGCATCTAAAAGTATGAAACATGGGTAATCAAAAACATAGCTTTCTGCCTGGTCTGTGTGGCTCAGTTGGTTGAGTGTCATCCCATGCACCTAGAGGTCTTTGTTCAACTCCCCGTCAGGGCACATGCCCTAGTTTTGGGGTTGATCCCCAGTATGGGGCACACAGGAGGCAGCTGGTCTATGGACCTTTCTCATTGATGTTTCTATCTCCCTCTCCCTCTCCCTTGCTTTCTCTCTAAAACTCAATTTCTAAAAAATCTTATAAACAAAACAAAACATAGCTTTTCTTATCCATGGAAGAAACTGTTCTGTTCATGGTACTTCATGGGTGTGTCCACACTTACTTTGGAGTGTTTTCCCCACTTGATTACAGTTAATGCTACTTCTTCAGCACTGTTCCAAAAAGGACTAGTCTTTCGTTTTCTCAAACTTTTTTAATCACTTCGTTGATATCATGAAAAAATAATAACCCTAGTATGTGCTCCTACCTGAGTCCTTCTCTTCAGCTCAACCTGGAATACTCTCCCTGATGGTTCTACATATTCCAAGAGTCAACCTGCTCTTACTCCCCTCCACTTTAGTTTGTCTCCCCAACCCTCCTTTTTTTGAGTGGCAGTTTATGGACACATATATAGAAATAAGAGGAAGAGGGTGAGGATGCTGGAGCAGCCCTGTTTCTTTAAAAGTAATGTACTTGGATTTCTGGATAGTACAGATCATGAATGCACAGACTTGGCAGAAGAACATGGCATTTTCTACCTTTTTTCGAGCCTGTTAATTGTCTTCTTAAATCTAGTACTATCACTTTTATAGCTAATACAGTTTTCTTCGAGAAACTGACAAGACATCTATTATTAGTTTCAGTTTTGTGTGGTGTGAGTTTTAATGTTTTTTTGTAGCTTTATTGCATTTTTAAAGTGAAAAATTAGTATCAGCTACATTTAAGATAACTAATTAAATGACATTTTAATGAACTTCAATTACTTTCCTTTTTTATGACAAACAGTATTATGCCACTCTATTAGTTTTATTTAATAAAATTGTATACTTAAGAGTACAGATTTATTCATCAATCTAATATAGAGTAGTTCTAAGATGTCAGAGCTAGGCTGGAAACACAAAAAAATCTTTGCGTTCTTTGCGTTAGTTTAAGGTAACAATCTGGACTTCAGTTCCTTGGAATCATTCTCTATTGGAACTCTGCCTACTGGCAGAGCATTTATACTGTATTTATTACTTTAAGACTTATTTCACTGTAGTATGTAAAATTTTTAAAATTAGGAATATAAATTATGTGAGCTTAAAACCTATCATTTTTCTTGTGGCTTTGATATATAGCTACTGAAAAATCAAAGACTTACTTCTGTACAATTTGTTACTTTATCTACATTGGGTATGTATTAAGAATCATAATATAATATAACCTGAACAAAAATAACATTTGCGGTAAAATTTTAAGGGAGTTGAATCACACATTTGCTACATCTTAATTTTTAGGGTAATTTGCATGCAAAAATGGAGCCTTAGAAAGAAAATGGGCTATTCTTTTTTATCCTCCAGGGTTATTTAAGCTGAGTTGTTATAATTAATTAAGTTTAATATTAGAAAGCAAAGTATTTTAAAAATTGGGTTTTTATTAAATTAGGACTAAATATTACATAGTCAATGATGAAATTAATGACTTTGTTGATGAATCATGCCATTCAGAAAACAGTTCAAGAGTTTGGCCCATGAATAACATTTTCAGTACACTGTCAAAATACATTGGCTAAATCAAGGTTAAACAAATATATGAGGTTAAGGTAGCTTTGTCATTTTTATAAAATTTGCTATGACTAACTAGACATAATATCAGCAATGTAGCATCTATATGAGTACTAAATTAAAAAGTTGTGTATTTTTTTCAAATATTTCCAGATATAGACGAATGCAATGAATCAGTTGCCTGTGGTGATCATGCAGTATGTGAAAATGTGGATGGTGGGTATAACTGCTCTTGCAAGGAAGGTTATCAGACATCCACAGGAAAAGTACAGTTCACACCTAATGATGGCACTTACTGCCAAGGTAAATTATCAAATAACTATGTAAAATATGTACTACACAGTTGTAAATTGTCAAAGAGCTATACCCTCCAACAAATGTTCCAGTATTCTTTACTTGCTTATAAAGTGAAATTTTATATATATATATATAATTTTCTTTATAGAAGATGTAGACCACATGTTTGATATAAATACATCATATTCCTTAGGGTGACTAAAATCTTCCATTTTCCATAAAATAGTGTGTATTTATGAATAAAAATGAATAATTTTTAAATTAATGAATAATGAAAAATAATTGAATTTTAATGAATGAAAATTGAAAATGACACGGGTTATGAATGTGTTTTTAATGTTTAAATAAGTAAGCAAAATTATTGTAATCGATATAATCATCTTAGGAAAAATATTTTAAAACTTACTATATGATCCATTTTCTTCTACAGAAAATGTGAATGCAGACTGCTATTTAGATAATGCCTGTATTGCTGCAAATGTTGATAAAATTTTAACAAAAGTAAGTAGACTAATTGAATTAAAATTTTATTTTTATATTTTGATTTTAGTTAAAATGTTTTCAGTGTCACATTGTAAAAAGTGTAACAAGCAATTGATTTTCATGAAGAGTTGAAACTATTTACATATAGAGATGTAAGAATTTTGAGTCACAGGTAGGATTAATTTGAAAATCACCAGTTTTGAAGAAGATTTTCACATATTTAGCTTATGCCACTTTTCACATTTCAATATAGTCAAAAATTCTTTTCAATATGTAAAGAAGTTGATAAACAAAATAGAAAAAAACATACTTTGATGTCAGGCCCATTCCCACATTCTCAGGAGTTATAAATGAATGAATCTAAATTTTGATCTCTTTAGCAAATATTTCAAAAAGTAGGGCATCTATAAAATTTTTATCATGTGATTGAAAGTGTGAGTCTCAACAAGACTAATTAACAATCAGCTAAAGCAATTTCCATTTTATCACGTTGTAAAGAATTTTCTGTGGTTGATTACAATCTAATTCAAATTAAGTTTATAAGCATTATAACTTTAAAAAGCTGATTTAAAAAATTACCAATTCAAACATGCTGTTCCTTTTCTGAAGTAATTTTTATGTTTTTTAAGTAATTGGAAAGCTTTTCTAAATAATTTTGTGTTGAAGTGCTGCATGTTATAATTTGGATTTAGTCTGGTAACTTATTAATATATAGGACAAGCAAACCAAATTCAGAATAAATTTAACATGTAACTTTTATTATTGAAAAGATCCAATAGTACTCTAATCTGGTTTCATTTTTTGGAACTTATTTTTGTTCAGATTAGAAACATAGGCCAACTTGTGGCTTTACTACAAGATGTCTCTAGGAATTCTGTGAAACATCTTTCACCAATGGATATAACTACCTATATAGAAGTATTAGCAGAATCATCACCATTCCTTGCTTACATGAATAGCACTAACTCAGACAAGGGCGGCCTTTCTAATTCAACTCTTGCTGTAAGTATGCTGAACTTTAACTCAATATTATTGAGCTTCAAAATTCCCCTTATATCTATGATTAATGAAAAAATCCAACATTTTTAAAAGATACACATTTTTCAACAGGAATTGGTGAAAACTGTCAATAATTTTGTTCAAACGGATACATTTATAGTCTGGGACAAGTTACCTGCGACTCATAGAATAACTTATCTTACAAAGCTGATGCATGCTGTTGAACAAGCTACCTTACGGATTTCTCAAAACTTCCAAAAGACCACTCAGTTTGATACTAATTCAAGTGATGTAGGTAAGAAGCCAAGCTCAACTTCTAAGCAATGGTATTTTCCAAACAAGCCATTCTCAAAAGGAAGGAGAATATTTAAAACTAGAGGCCCAGTGTGTGAATTCATGCATGGGTGGGGTCCTCGGCCTGGCTGGTGATCAGGGCCATTTGGGGCCGTCTCACTCAGTCCCGATTCTGGCTGATGGGGGTCGGCCAGCAAGGGAGGGACTGTGGGAGGTTGGCCAGTTGACCCTGATCGGGGCCGATGGAGGTCGGGGGCCACTGGTTGGGGAAGGACCACAAGAGCACTCCAGGACTTATCTGGCCCTTTCGCCCAGTCCCAATCCACTGGACCCCAGCAACAAGCTAACCTACCAATTTGAGCATTCGCCCCCTGGTGGTCAGTGTGCGTCATAGTGACTGGTTGAACGGTCGACTGAACCGTCGACCAATTGGTCAGACATTTAGCATATTACGCTTATATTATATAGAATACTGTTGGTTAAATAGGCATTTTTTCATATCAATGTAGAAAGAAATAGTGACGCATAGTACAAGAGTGACATGAATAAAGAATCACTAAGAAAGGATGAATACAGAGCACTTCCTTATTCCTACAATCTCCACCTTTTTCATTCCTGAACTGTTGAGGATTTAAATGCACAAAGCATATTACTTCCTTGCCATTCTGAGTTAGTCATCTCATGACCTGTTAGGATCTACCTTGAGCAATGATATTAACAGAGAGATTCTCTGGATATAGTATTTAAATTTCTTTTTAGGAATCTTTGTCTTTTGATAACTTAAAGCAATCAATATAGTATATTAGAATGTTTCCTGCTTCATGCAGTCTTATACTTAAAACATTAGGAATCTTGGATCAAATTGAAGATGAT
>NW_006299220.1:1773828-1787639 GCF_000327345.1 Myotis davidii | reverse complement strand
CCAGTCGCAATGATGTGCACTGACCACCAGGGGGCAGATGCTCACCGCAGAAGCTTCCTTCTGGTGGTCAGTGGGCTCCCACAGGGGGAGCTCTGCTCAGCCACAAGCCAGGCTGATTGCTGCATGCAGCAGTGGTGGCGGGAACCTCTCCCGCCACCTCTGCAGCACTAAGGATGTCCAACTGATGCCTTAGGCCCGCTCCCTGCGGGTGTAAGCAGTCAGTCAGACATCCTTCGAGGGCTCCCAGGCTGCCAGAGGAATGTCTGTCTGCCAGTTTAAGCTGGCAGGTGAACATACCCTGAGGGCTCCCAGACTGCAAGAAAGCGCAGGCCGGGCTGAGGGACACTCCCCGCCCCTCCCCCACAGAGTGCGTGAATCTCATGTTATAAAAATACATCTTATATTTTTGGTGCTACATTGGATTTTGGACCATGTCCTACTACAACTACTCACTGTTGCATGAACTGGTTTATTAACTGGTCTAGATCAAGTTGACCTAAAAGGTTTTCAGATCCCACTTCTGGCTCTAGTCTGTCCATCAAAAAACCTGGGTTAGTTGCCACCTCTTTGAGTTATTATAATAATTTCACTAGCCCAATCATGTTTTACTGACATTATTTCTTTTTTTGATATCCATTTTCTAGGCTAGCAGTTCAAGAAAATATGTAATGTGTCTGAATTTCAGCAAGGTTATCAATGCCTCTTATGATACTTTTAGGTTAATATAAAAAATATCAATAGCAATATACTTTGGCAGCTTCAAGCTCACATAATCATATCCAAAGAGTATTATTTAATAGTACTAGAGGCCCGGTGCACAAAATTCATGCACTGGGAGGGGGCTGTCCCTCAGCCCAGCCTGCACCCTCTCCAATCTGGGATCCCTCGGACATCCCTCTCACAATCCGGGACTGCTGGATCCCAACCGCTTGCCTGCCTGCCTGCCTGATTGCCCCAAAAAACTCTTCCTGCCAGCCTGATCGACGTCTAACTGCTCCTTTGCTGGCCCAATTGCACCCAATTGCCCTCCCCTGCAGGCCCAGTTGCACCCAACTGCCCTCCCCTGCAGGCCTGGTCCCCGCTCAATTGCCCTCGCCTGCTGGCCTGGTCACCCCAAACTGCCCTCTCCTGAAGGCCTGGTCACCCCCAACTGCTCTCCTCTGCTGGCCATCTTGTGCCCACATGAGGGTGGTCAATTTGTGTGAGGGTGTGATGGTCAATTTGCATATTACCTCTTTATTATATAGGATGATATTGTGATGTGGAGAGTTCAAGCTTTGTATAATATCCTTTTTTTCATGATTTATCAACATTTGTATTTATAATTTTGATTAATTTATGCTTTGTAAATTATTTGCCAGTGTCACAAATTTGAAGGAGCTAATGAATATGGTAGAGTTTTTTCTATGGTAATTTGTACAAATATCTAATATAAACATATAATATCTCTAGTTAATAAGTATAATAGTAATCATCCTTTATAATAAAGAGGTATTATACAAATTGACCATCACACCCTCACACAAGATGGCCACACCCATGTGGTCAAAGATGGCCGCCCCCATGTGGTCACAAGATGGCCGTCAAAAGATGGCTGGCAGGGGAGGGCAGTTGTGGGGGATCAGGCCTGCAGGGGAGGGCAGCTGGGGGTGACCAGGCCTGCAGGGAAGGGCAGTTTGGGGGACCAGGCCTGTAGGAGAGGGAAGTTGGGGGCGATTGGGCCAACAGAGGAGCAGTTAGGTGTCTATCAGGTTTGGCAGGGGAGTGGTTAGGGGGTAATCAAGCTAGCAGGAAGAAGCAATTAGGGGCAATCAGTCAGACAAGTGGTTGGGAGCCAGCAGTCCTGGAATGTGAGAGGGATGTCCGAGGGGTCCCAGATTGGAGAGGGTGCAGGCTCTACTGAGGGACACCCTCCTCCCCAGTGCATGAATTTTGTGCACTAGGCCTCTAGTAATAATATAGTATCTTAAACTACAGAAGACTCTCACATGTATTACTTCATTTGGTCTCCACCTTATCTTAATAAATAGCTAGTATATTACTGCAATCATTTTAAAAGGAGAAAGCTAAAGTTCTAAGCAGTTAGTTACTTTATCAAGTAGGAGCAATGACTGAAAGTGGAATTTCTGATTCTAAGAGTAAAGTCTGACTATAGAGTCCTATATGTATCTTTTATATTTCTATACAACAAATAGAGATATAATATGATCTAAGTTGAAACAAGAAGTTTGAAATATACTAGATCTAGATGTTGAGTTGTTCATACATTTAAAATCAGTGATAATAAACTGCTACAAAAACCCAGGCAATTTGAGCTCCAATAATAGAGGTGTAGTGTCTAGGCCAGTGATGGTGAACCTTTGGAGCTTGGCGTGCCAGCATTTTGAAAAACCCTAACTTAACTCTGGTGCCGTGTCACATATAGAAATTTTTTGATATTTGCAACCATAGAAAACAAAGATTTATATTTTTTGATATTTATTTTATATATTTAAATGCCATTTAACAAAGAAAAATCAACCAAAAAAAAAGAATGAGTTCGGATGTCACCTCTGACACGCATGTCATAGGTTCGCCATCACTGGTCTAGGCTAAGGGGAAAATAGTCACATGATAAGTCTGTACTGATCAGGTTACATATCTAGTATTGGGTTATGTGTTGATGCACTGTATTTAAGGGGCATCATAGGGTGCTGGTCAATGACTACCTTGAAAAATAATAAATGTCCAATCCTAAGGCTGCATAGCTATATGTCATTAATATAAATAGAAAAAAAATTTTAGTAAGCATGAAGTTGACCTCTTACAACTCTTTCAATTATAAACTTTCTTAATACTATACATCTTTGATAATTCTCTCCCAATCACTTTCTAACTCACATATTTACACAGCAAAGTAATTACTCAAAAATTTATCTTTTGGGTGAATATCCTTCACACTTTGGTTCTTAGGACTGGGATGTAAATTTATTTACGACTATTTTTCTCTTAAATATAGTTTGTGCAAAAGAGATGTTATAGTCTGTACTCAGTTTCAGAGACACAGAGGTGAGATAATATGTATTAATATGGTTTGGTGATGCCAGCATGAACTTATAATGACTCACATTTCAGTATCAGGGTGATTTTTGTATGACTCCCAGGGGAAAAAAAAAAATTCAATTATGTTTATTTTAACAGCTTAAAAATGTTTTTGTTTTATAAATATTTCACCAAATACACTCATTTGATTTATAGGCAATGTTGCAGTTGCATTTTTATATTATAAGAGTATTGGTCCCTTGTTTTCATCGTCTGACAACTTCTTATTGGAACCTCAAAGTTATGATCATTCTGAAGAGGAGAAAAGAGTCATCTCATCAATAATTTCCGTCTCAATTAGCTCAAACCCACCCACATTGTATGAACTTGAAAAAATAACATTTACATTAAGTCATATAAAGGTAAGTTGTGACTGGTGACTATTGATTGTGATTGTGAAACATTCAAATAAGTGGACATCTGTATTGTGTCACTTTAATTATATATAAGTTCTTGAGTATAAAAGTACAAATTCAAAATTAAAAGTGTAAAGTGGTTACAACTAATAGTCTATATATTTTTATACTTCCAATGTTCTTTCAACTGCCTAATAAAAACCCAAAAAACTAACATAATTGATTCTCCAAATTTAAGCTATACAGTGGGGCCTTGACTTACGAGTGTCCCGACTAACAAGTTTTTTGAAATACCAGCTGTCTTTCGGCCAATTTTTTGCATTGGGTTGATAGAGTAATTTGAGTTAACGAGCTCCTTAATGAGCTTGGTCTCAGAACGAATTAAACTTGTAATTCAAGGCCCCACTGTATTTTAGTTTTAGTTTTAAGGACATATATCATTCATGATGGAAGTCTCAGTACCTTTAAGGAATGAATTATAAAAATGTATCAGTGTCAAAAAGATAAATATTACTTGTTTAATGAAGGCAATGTTTGGTTAGTAATTATCATGTATACTAATAAAAGGGTAATATGCTAATTAGACTGAATATATTCCAGATGACCTTCCAGACATCTTTTCAGACAAAGCCATGGTAGCAAGCCATGGTAGCAGGGCTGAAGCAGAAGTGGTTAGAGGAAATTTAAAGCACGAGTGCTTAAGCCCTGGTCAGAACCCAGGATGCTACTGTGGGCTCTCCTTCCATGATGAGAAAACCTGCTAACAACCTGCATTTTTAGGCAAGGTGGCATCTATACTAATAAAAGGGTAATATGCTAATTAGACTGAACATATTCCAGATGACCTTCCAGACATCTTTTCAGACAAAGCCATGGTAGCAGGGCTGAAGCAGAAGTGGTTAGAGGAAATTAAGCAGGCAGGGGAGAGCAGTTAGGAGGATCAGGCTGGCAGGGGAGGGCAGTTAGGGGGATCAGGCCAGCAGTCAGGTGAGCAGTTAGGAACCAGCAGTCCTGATGGGTCCCAGATTGGAGCGGGTGCAGGCCGGGCTGAGGGACACCCCCCCCCCACTACTGTGCACAAATTTTGTGCACTGAGCTTCTAGTTTAAAATAATGTTTGTACAGATTTGGTATTGATTAGAACAAAATCACAATGAAGTTTATGATATTTCAGAAAGAAATTAGCTGAGACCATATTACTCTGTTATTGTTATTCTAAATCTTTTTTCAAATTCATATGTAATACAATAAAAAAACATGATTAGAAATAATCAAGTACTTAGTTTTTTTATATACCTAAAAATGAATGGGGAAACACAAAGTCATAGATTGTTTGCTGCCTTTTAACAGTTTCTTGGGCTTTCCGTAGAATTTCAGCCCTGGAACATGATTAAAGGACCACTAATGCTCCACTTGGAGAACCTTGAAGTTGGCCAATTACATTGACATGTTTATGGGAGAGGAAAGGACTAAAAGAACATATATGCTTGCCCACAATACAAATGTGTCACTATAAATAAAGACATCTAATGTGGAGAGAAACTAAATGTAGGAAAGTGCAAGAAAATAGCTCACACCTACACCTCGGTAGGCATTATGTTGAGGGAAATAGAAGGTGTAAAATGTCGTATGAACAGAAACTAAATAGATATTTTCAGATGTTAAATGGAAACGACACTTTTGACACCAGAAACCAAACTCTGCTCTTTTACATAGCCTGATGGTGTTTCTACAGTTTTGTTGGAGGAATGTTTTGGCAGGTGAAACGATGCCCGGGACAACCTACTTCAATCTCTTTGACACAGCAACAAAACAAATCACACAAAAATTCTCATTATAATTAATGGAAAATTTTATTGTTCTAATCTGCCACTCGGATCAAAACATTTTCCCAAAGTAATTATCATAATGAAATTTCATCACTTTTCTCTGACAACGCACCTACTTATGCGTGGTTCCTTGTCTCTAATAATAAAACTTGAATCCTATTTTTTTTTTCTGAGAAAGTACAAGTTATACATAACACCGTTAGTTTCCTGATTCCTTGAAAATTTACTCGCAACTTTACCAATTAGTATATACTTCTCCATTGCCCCAGAGAAATATTAGTAATAGTTGTCATAAAAATATTATCCTTATTCTAAGTTACTTTTTAAATAACTCAGTTGATTCTTATAATAGTCCTGTGAGATATGTACTATTATCTCCATCTTGTGAATAAGAAACAAAACTCTGAGATATTAAATAACTTGCCTGTGGTCATTCAATAACCATTTTGTAGAAATAAGTTTTATTCCCATAGTCCTTCTCCATAATCCATGTTTTCAGCAGTTGTAATACTCTTCTGCCCAGTGCTGTTCTCCTGAAACCCTTCCCTACCAGCCTCTCAAGAAATTATACTTCATTCATGATTTATTCTTCCCTGGATATCTCCAATTTGGTGCCAGTGTCTCCACTAACAAATAGGCTCAAGTTTCTGGCTTCCTACCCAAAAGGGACCACACTCAGTGCCTCTGCATGCCCTTCATCCAAACTCAGTAACACCTCTTATTTTAAGTTTCTAAAATAGGTATTATCAATCAACTTTGATCTACGGAAAATTTGGATTTTGTTTTCCTGCACACAACTTCCCCTGTGATACACATATTCCTACAACTATCCATACTCCCATGCTTAGATCAAATTTTAGGTCAAATCACTGTTTAATGTGCATATTATCATAATTTAGTGTATATTGTTCACAATCGAATCATGAGCATGAAACATATTTCAAGCGTTAGTACATTCCTCTAATTTAGCTGGCTTAGGTTTCTATTTAACCACTACTAGGTTGTACCCAAACTTTCTGACAATACTCTATATCTCCTCGCAAAATGTTTAAACACGTAAATTACCTACCAGCTAATTTGATATCCTAGAGACATCCTTCTTCAGCCTCTGTAAACTTGATTTTATCTGGACAGTTTGCTCTTTGGCCTGGACATGGCTTTCACCATCATCCTGAACATGCAACTCACCTGTCTCCTGTATCAGATTCAGTGTTTCCCTGAGCCAGTGTTCCCTCTTCCTTAGTTTATTTAAACATATAATGAATATTCTTCAGTGGCTCTTGAGAAAAGAATATTGAGGTATGTTATCTTTACACTTTGATAAATTCCATGACAGAGTTATAAATGGTAAGTCATTTTTTTTCCAGATTTTTCTAGACCTTGCTCAGTTGTCTTCTAGCTCTTAAAGTTAACCTGGAGAAGTTGATTACAATTCATAATGTGCAGTGTTTTGTGTATGATCACTTTTTTTTCTATCTATAAATTTTTGAGATCTTATTTTTATTCTGAGAGTTCTGATCTAAGATGAACCTCGGTGTAAGACTTTCTCCATGAATTGCATTAGGCCTAAATGAGCCTGTGTAGTCAGTTCTATGGAACTTTCTAGTATTACATCTTTGGTAATTTCTTCCTTTCCAGTGTCTCTGTTCTCTTCTCCAGCTGCTCCTATTATTGGATTCTTAGACTTCCCAGCCAAGCCTCTAAGGTGTTTGTTTTTAAATTTTATTTTCCTTTTTTTTTCTATAACATTTTCTATTTCAGTGTTATTTCACTAAAAACATTATTGCTCTTTTCACTTACTGGGTTCAATATCTCTCTCTCAGATACTATTTCTATTTTTTAAAATAACGTTTTCTGCTCCCTATATTGTGTTGCTCCTGATTTCCCTTGTTTGGCTTGTTTGCCTTTGTGTCCTGCCTTTCATGCCAGAGCTCGTCCTCAGAGGTGTGGTGCTTCATGACTAGGCACTGGAGCTAGTACGGGCATTGAGAGATTGGAGAGCGCATGCTGAGGTGGCTGAGGCAGTGGTGTGCTTCAGGAGAGAGTTATCAGGCAGGTTCTACCTTTCCTGAACGTCACTACCTAATGGTCATTTCTCTTGGGTCTGTGAGTTTCACAAAAGGACTCCTTTCAGTCTCATGCCTATGGACAGAAGCTACTGCAAGAATTAGGAGAAGGAAGAGGACATGGTGAGCGAAGGTGGGAGGTCAATGTGTAGACAGTCTCTTAATCCATTTTTAAGTGACACTCACCCTCAGCTGACTCTGGTTTCCCAGTTTTAGAGTCCCTCAGTTTGTTCTGGCTTATCTATTTTCCAACAACCATGGGGTTAATCATTTTCCTATATGTTTGGGGAGGGAGGATGGCTGGATATAAAGTCAATTTTCTTCACATAGCTTGACCTCTTTGAAGAAATGTTTTGTCATGTCCTTAATTTTAGCTCAATTACTGTCTCTTCAGATTCAGTCTACTTAAATCGTCCTTTTCACCAGGGCTCAAGCTGTTGACCCAAGTGTTGGGTTTAGCTTATATCTCATTAAAACGATACAGTGGGGCCTTGATTTACGAGTGTCCCGACTAACGAGTTTTTTGAGATACCAGCTGTCTCTCAGCCGATTTTTTGCATTGAGTTGACAGAGTAATTTGAGTTAACGAGCTCCTTAACGAGCTCGGTCTCAGAACAAATTAAACTCATAAGTCAAGGCCCCACTGTAGTATGATTTTGTTTAAAATCACCTGGGTTTCCATCATTCTGAGGGCAGATGCTTTATCTTTTTAACTAAGAATTTCTGGCTTTGCAACAAAAGCCTATCACCTATTTGATACTCAACTGATATTTTCCTTAATATATAGTTGTCTTAAGTTTGATTCTGTCTTATTCCACTGCCTAATGATTAGTCTTAAATATATTTTTTGCTGCCTCTTGGCCTCTTAACACAATACCTACCTCACAAGGCTCTTTTAAGGGTAAAATTAAATAAAGTACATGAGAAAGCACCTAGTTAAACTGCAAACTGTTATATAATTATAAGCAGTTTTTATTTCTACAAGATTAAGGTATTCACCATTCTATTAATAAGTAATTATTAAAACTTACAGTTCACTAGATATTATGTTATGATTTTTAATATAAATACGTGATAAAGATAACTATTTATTGAACAACCATCTTATAGTCTATGTGATCAGCCCCTGTCTATCTGTTCTTGTCTTCACTGTTTTTTTTAATATATTTTATTGATTTTTTATAGAGATGAAGGGTGAGGGATAGAGAGTTAGAAACATCAATGAGAGAGAAACATCAATCAGCTGCCTCCTGCACATCTCCCACTGGGGATGAGCCCGCAACCAAGGTACATGCCCTTGACAGAATCGAACCTGGAACCCTTCAGTCTGCAGGCCGACGCTCTATCCACTGAGCCAAACCAGTTAGGGCTACTGCTTTTTTTTTTTTTTAACCTCAACTGAGAATATGCTTATTTTTAGAGAGAGAGGAAGGGAGAGAGAGAAAGAAATAAAAAACAACAACACATTGATACAAGAAACATTGATTGGTTGTCTCTCATAGCACCCCAACTGGGGATCGAACCCACAACCTAGGAATGTGCTTTGAACGGGAATCAAATCCACCACCTTTCGGTGTACCAGACAATGCTCCAACCAACTGAGCCACCGAGGCAGGGCTTCACTACTCTTTATCTCATTCATTGTGCACTAACTAGACTGGTTTCTACATGCTTCTGGGAGATCCCTGTTCAGTCTCACTTCATAGCTTTCCCATTTTCCATTCCAAGTCTCTGGGACCCAGTCTCCAGAGCTCATGCTCTCACTACATTAAGGTATTCACTTAGATATAATCTACAGGTGAAGGCCTCCTCACATGAAACTCCGTACCACTTTCTATCTCCTTTCCCTGGGTTATTTTTCTTGTTTAATAATTTCTCATCTCCTCATGAGAATGTAAGGTCAACAATACAAATACTTTTTCTGTTTGTTCAGTGTTGCATTTTTAGAACCCAGATCAACAATTAATATCTATTGTATAAGTTCATATAATTATGAGTGTCATGCACTCTTCTAAATGATACATACGTAATCTAATTTGATAATAAATCATTTTCACAATAATTTTGTGACCTAGGGTTGATAAAATATGGCATTGTTGCAATGTTAACTTCAATTTTCCCATATAAAAGCATCCTTCATTCATTAGCATTGATTTATGCTTCAGTTTTTAGGCATGGTTTTAATTATATTGATATGCAAATGATATTTTAAATATTACAAAGTGATGCCATATGTGTAACTTTTTCTCTTTTTTCCATCAGTAAAATGTCTCTTTTTCAGACTACAGATCAGTATAGGAGTCAATGTGCATTTTGGAACTACTCCCCTGACACCATGAATGGCAGCTGGTCCTTAGAGGGCTGTGAGCTAACGCACTCCAATGAGACCCACACTTCTTGCAGCTGTAATCATCTGACACATTTTGCCATTTTGATGTCTTCTGGTACTTCCATTGTAAGGCAACTTTCTACTTCATATTTATAAATCACCATGTGTTCTTTTTGTGTCATTAAGAGAATAATTACTTTTTATATATTTTCTTTGGGTGTAAATAGCTTATTTCATTAATGGGTGAAACTCCAACATTATCTTTTTATAGTCTTTGTTTCTGTTTTTCCTACCTGCCTTCTATGACATATCTAGACTGAATTTTAGCTTATTTTTAGTCTAGGACCAGCCGTGGGCAAACTACGGCCCGTGGGCCGGATTTGAAATGAATAAAACTAAAAAAAAAAAGACCGTACCCTTTTACGTAATGATGTTTACTTTGAATTTATATTAGTTCACACAAACACTCCATCCATGCTTTTGTTCCGGCCCTCCGGTCCAGTTTAAGAACGCATTGTGGCCCTCGAGTCAAAAAGTTTGCCCATCCCTGGGACTTATCTAGTCTGTAAATATAGTAGATTGTTAAATATTGATGCATTGACTCATTGTTTTCAATGGTCGCTTTAAAGGCCACTTATACATTTTAATGTATACTGGACTTTAAGGATTTTTGGCTTTGTATACAAAGTTTATTCTTACAATAAAATGTAGTTAAAATGTTTGATACCTGCTCAATAAGAATTAGCACATTCATAACTAATATCATGTTTTAATAGAATCCCACAAGATTTTTAAACATGAAAAATCTCTCTAAGGTGAATAACTTTAGAATGTGCATGTTATATCAGTAATATCTTGCATTTATATTACATAATATTTTATATATTGGTTTGATAATCTTAATTAGATTAGAGGTTCATTTTCACATAAACATATACAAATAAATCTTCCTAACCATAATGTCAGTCATAAAGATGCTTTCTTTTTCTGAATGTTAAGTAAGCAAAGAAACTTCTATTCTGTATATAAAATATTAATATTCATCTAGGTGTAATAAAACCAACCTTTCTCATTTCAAAATCTCTCAACTAGACACTATATGTTCAGCATTTCTAATACCTTTGTTAATGTGTTTTAGATGAATGGCTGCATAGCAATAAGAATTGGTCTTACCACTGATAAATCTGTTTTAATTAACCATGTTCGCATTACAATAATGAATTACCATTCTAATATCATGAAACTGATGATGATAACAGTACTAAACCATATACTAATATATACTATGCCTAGAAAAAATCACTAATTATAGAACTATTAAAGTGCCTCATGATTTATATCACATTCCTCTGAATATTGAGCATTTTCAAGTCATCTAAATGCACATTTGTATTTTTACAGTTTATGGACATTTTGATTAATGTTTCACCAAAAATGAAAGTTCATTATATGGTGTAGTTCCTTTGACAAGTTACTGAGTTATTCTCTTAACAGCTTTATTATTATTTTCCCTTAGGGCATCAAAGATTATAATATTCTTACAAGGATCACTCAACTAGGAATAATTATTTCTTTGATTTGCCTGTCCATATGCATTTTTACCTTCTGGTTCTTTAGTGAAATTCAAAGCACCAGGACAACAATTCACAAAAATCTCTGTTGTAACCTATTCCTTGCTGAACTTGTTTTTCTGGTTGGGATCAATACAAATTCTAATAAGGTATGTAGATCTCCTTACTCTCTATTTTTATTTTCTAAATGTGTAGTTCCCTATGTATATATGTCATAGAAACATGAATTATAATTAAGGGTTTAATGGGCAAACACAATATATACTTTGTCTGTAAGTCTTTTCTAAGTTTAATAATGCTAAGATATCTAAGCAACCTGCCTATCCATTCCATTAATTAAAATGTCCTTCATTATGAGGAACTATTGGGACAAATGAAAACCTTGCCACAAAATAAAGAAATAGCCTTTTTGTTTTGTTTTGATTTTTACATGGGCATTAAACAAAGGCAGGAGAAGAAAACTGGAAATAAAGTTTCTCTTAACACAGGGACTGAACATAAAAGCAGCATTGGTTCATAGGTTGAAATATGATAAATCGGATCTACCTAGTTACTACACTTTATTAACTACGCACTACCCATTTTCACCATTATTAACTGAGGGCCTTATAAAATAGTTTTCCATATTGTGTTTAGTCTGGGTCCTCCTTGACACAGACACTAAAATGGAATTAAACATGTAATGCTTTTATTAGATGAAATGACTATGAGAGAAAATCAAAAAAGAGAGACTTGGAGAGCCATCAGACTACGATGCAGGTCTGATCCCGAGGGAAGGAGAGAGGAAAGCAAGTGGGGTGGGTGGAAGCATCTTACCCAGCAGGGCAGTTGTTGTTGTTGTTGTTATTGTTGTTGTTGTTGTTGTTGTTGTTCTTCTTCTTCTTCTTCTTCTTCTTCTACTTCTTCTTCTTCTTCTAACAACTTATCTAGTATTCTTCTTCTTCTTCTTCTTCTTCTTCTTGTTCTAACAACTTATCTAGTTATTTAATGCTAGAAATGAATTTCATTCTCCTTTTTTTAGTTATGTCCCATACCCAGCAGTGCATTCTAAAGAAAGTTTAGGATGGTTGTTCAGGATTCCTTTCAGAAGACCTTGAGCCAAAGTCACATGACAAAGAATCCTCTGTCTCTCAGAGAACACGAACATCTTAAAAGCTTGCTGTGCCAGGTCATTGGCTGGCAGCAGCCTGGGGGAAATATAAGCACAACAATGGTTTTCCTAGTGCAGCATCTGGAGCCCCAGGCCAGCTGCTCTTCCTGCAGGTGGAGACTAGAGAAGTGCATTGTCATGGCCATGGGGCCAGCTGCTTTTTATAATTATTTTATATCTATAGTTGGAGTTTGGCTTATAGAAATAACAAAAGAAGTAGCTACACACTTCTGTATTAATAGAACTAATACAATGGAGACTAGAGAAATGCACTGTCATGGCCATGAGCCAGCTGCTCTTCCTGCAGGTGGAGCCTGGAGAAGTATATTGTCGTGCCAAAGAACATGAAATAGCCTCCAATTCTCCATTGTTTCTAGAAATCTTTCAAATATTAAACTAACCATTGGCTATCCAGGTTTTCTTCTGAAGTAGATGCAGCAAAGCATCTATTTTAAATAGTATACATTAGACATGTCTGGTGTTTGTTTGTTTGTTTGTTTTGCAATGGTAGTCAGGATACCTCTCAATTTTATATATCTATTTTATATATTTATTCTTATAAAGTGTTTCTTTTTCATTCTATTTCATCTAGCAAATTCTTTCCATTTTCAAGCCATATTTCAGACCCCATGCCCCCACTAAAGTGGTTCCCAAATTTTCATCACCAGTGATCTCTCTGTTCCCAACCTTACATAGTACTTTCCAAAGTATTTTAATATACAATCTCATTTATGCCTGAATGATACTGTTTTAATTAATGCAACCTATACATATAAAAGCTAAGCGACCGAACAACTGTTTGGCCAGTCACTATGATGCGCTTTGACCACCAGGGAGCAGACGCTCAACATAGGAGTGCCCCGTGGGGGTCAGTGTGCTCCCACAGTGGGAGCACCGCTCAGCTGACTGACGGGTGCCAGATACCAGGCTCATGGTTGGTAAACACAGCTGTGGCAATGCGAACCCCTCCCGCCTCCACAGCAGTGCTCTACAGGGCAGTGCAGTGGCAGGCGCAGAGGAGCCAGGATGAGTGGGCTTGGGCTCCTTGCTGGCCACCTGCTGGTTAGCATACTACCACATCCCCTGAGGGGTCCCAGATTGCGACAAGGCACAGGCCAGGCTGAGGGACCCCACCGGTGCACAAATCTGTGCACCAGGCCTCTAGTAGGTATATAAGTATGTATTATGTTATCTCTCCTAAAATAGATTGTATTAGTTCTATTAATACAGAAGTGTGTAGCTACTTCTTTTGTTATTTCTATAAGCCTTACTCCCATTATAGATATAAAGTAATTATTAATAAATAATATTTAACTGAACTCACCTCAAATTTACTTGGCAGTCTTATAACTTAAAGTGATTCTTCAATGGATATTTTGTAAAACATATCATCATTTGTTTTATAAATTCAATGTTTGACACTTAACCAA
>NW_006299220.1:1762580-1773668 GCF_000327345.1 Myotis davidii | reverse complement strand
ATCAGGCATTATATAAAGTGGCATGATTTACAAAAAAAGTCATGATTTTGTGATACGGTAATGTTTAAGCAAACATTTCTTATGTGCCTTTTTTTTTTTTTGGTTTCTAGCTCTTTTGTTCGATCATTGCTGGTCTACTGCATTACTTCTTTTTAGCTGCCTTTGCATGGATGTGCATTGAAGGCATCCACCTCTATCTCATTGTTGTCGGAGTTATCTACAACAAGGGATTTCTGCACAAGAATTTTTATATCTTTGGCTATCTCAGCCCAGCTGTGGTGGTTGGATTTTCAGCATCATTAGGGTATAGATATTATGGCACCACCAAAGTGTAAGTTAAGATGATTTTAAAGCATTCAAAATATAATTCTGAATATGCTTTGTATATCACTGAAATTTTTGTTTTGTTAAAGTACATACAAGCACATTCATAGATTTTTATTTATTTTTTACTTTTCAGGTGTTGGCTTAGCACAGAAAACAACTTTATTTGGAGTTTTATAGGACCAGCATGTCTAATCATCCTTGTACGTATATTTAAAATTGTTGCTAGAGTTAAAACAAAAAAAAAGTGATAAAGAGGGCTTAAAATTTTCAGCCATTAAACATTATTCTGAGGGGGGAAAATGATTTTGAGCACTTTAAGTATATCACTTATTAACATTTAAATATATTGTATCCCTATGAGAAAAATTTATAGGCATCTTAAATACAAATCTATTATAATCATTTACCCCTCCTGGGGGAGGATATATTTCTGTATAACATATAGAAGGAAAAAAAAACATTTCCCACTTATCAGTAGTATCTCAGCATACCTCAATACCTAGAATGTTCCAACCAGCTGATAATCTGGCATTTCACATGTGTTTGTTACTTTATATTTTATCGCTGATCAGTGAACTTTGAAGATTAGACTGTCATCTTTATAGTGTTATCGTCCTGTGTACCCTGTTATCATGAAAGTGATTTTACACTAAATTGCGACATCTGAGGCAAGAACCCTCTATTTCTCATGAGCAGACAAGTCATACTGATAGTCCTATTTCAGCTAAAAAGAGGGCCTTTAAATTCTTATCAGAAGTGGTTTCAAACCTACAAATGTGGCAGGTGTTATATGTTCCATTCTAAATAAAAACATTTTTATATGTCTCAGGAGCATTTTTAAGGGCTGTAAGTTTTCAAAGCCATTCTGAATATGATAGTCTGTCAATGAATCTGGGAGGTCAGGCAAGGCTTCAGGATGAAATGAATTGTCGGAGGAGTTATGACCATATTTTGGACAACTTTGTCCCATATGTTTTGACCATAAGCTAACTAGCTAATTTTTTTTTTAATTTCCCTCTCACTATTTTCCCATATGTTTTTTATTGTTATGAGGAAGCTGCTAAATGGAGAAGACTTGAAATACAAAGCAGAGAATTTCCATCAAGGTTTATTTTTTAATGATGGGGATGAAATAAAATGCAATAAGACACTACATTTGTTTCATTGTCACATAAAATTGTTTATCATTTTCACAAGAAATCTAGTAATATTAAAAAAAACCATTGACTAGATTTTAGCTAATACTATTTCCGAGTTAGTGTATTATAGTGTCCCATTCACATATTTTCATATGTCATCCTGATATGAGTATTTTGTGTGAAGACATGTTGTATGTATTCTAATTTTACTGAATCACTCTACAGAATGGACTATCTCTGACATTTTTTCATACAAGTGAAAGTTCTGTGGATCAGTGATTCTTGTAGTTTAGATGAAAAGTAGAAAGTTAGAAAGTATACTGAAAACAGGAAAAATAGCAGTCTATCTAAAGTAAAAAAGAGAAAGTGTTCCCTGAATTTTTTTTTTTGCTTTTGCTTATATAAAGGAAAGAAAAAAAACACACCTGTATATTATTTTATAGTAAAGTCCGCAGACTTTAGATGGGCTTATCTAAAAATGAGCCTTGCAGACTTTCCCAGCAATCTAAATGACCAATGTCACACTGTCCTAGTTTGGTATTAATGAACCAATTTATCTTTCATACAGTTTCAGTATGTAATTATTCCTTTCAACCAGTGGGTCAAGCTATTTAAGAAATGTATGAGGCCACTCAGTTTTACTCTAAAATTGTTTATCATTTGTATTATCTTTAAAAACTGCAGAAATTCCTTAAATAATTACTGGATTGAAGTGAATTCATTCACTCTAGTTGTTCCTGACTTTCTGTGCTAATACTGGCTTTTTTCATTGTCGTTTTTCTTTTCTTCATACTGTTATTATTACTAGTACTACTGCTATTATACTACTTTATAACAGAAAAGTCAGGTGAAACTTTTCTGACAGTCCTAAAACAGTATTCAGTTCAAAGATTAAAGAAAAGAAAAATTGAGTGCCAGGCATTTGGAAAAGAGCCACCAGCAGGTTGGATGGCTTCCCGTGGGCCTTACAGAGAGACTGTAGGAACACCTCTAGCCTAGGAAGAGGACTGGAGAGAGGGGCTGCAGGCTAGTGGCTCAGAGTTAGGACTCCTTTGGGAGAGAATAATATTCTGTATGAAGAAGTTTTCTCTGCCTGTGAGAAGAAAGTTAGGTGCTCCCCATTCCCCTAAAGACAAGCTGGGGAGGAACATTCAAAATGTTTGTAGAAAATTGAATCAGAAATGGTAAAACTATCATCCTGATCACACATTGAATGCTAATGTGACTCTGGAATTTTCATGATGAGCACATTCTTTATGGGAGCTTGACCTTTGTCCCTTGACCGTGGACCAAATGTAAATATAAAGACTAGACCTGCTTTCCTTTGGAGTTTCTTGCAAGCTGCAAGCTTACTGGAGTTTCCTTTGACAGCAGGGAAGGATAGGATTATTATATAGCCTTCCCAGGAATAAAATAATGGGGAACACACAGAGCTATTAACTGTTCTGTACACACAGAAAAGTTAGAGAAGTGGAGAGAAGTTGTAGGGCTGCCCGGAAGGTTGCCAGGTCAAGTGAAGTTATGTACAACTAAAATAATGGGTTGAATAGAGATGAGGTTAAATGGTGACATGGCTGCCCTTCTCTGAAGAATATAAGGAGCCAAGATGTAAAGGAAATACTATAAACATCAAGACAATCACATTTACTGTCTAAGTGGAGGTCATCACATAAGCCAAGATTGCCAGCAGTAATGAGAACCAAAATAAACCAAAGTGATGCCACGAACCTTCCTCCATCACCAAGAGGTGATTAGAGCCTTCTAGCCCCCAAAAGCAGAGGAGTTGAACTTTGTCAGTGAAGAAACAGTATGCTGCCTTCACACTCATCTACACAGATCTACATGAAAATCATCATTCTATAATTGGGAATATACTTGTAGATAAGGATGTCAAGCCCTATAACTAAGTTTACCATGCTAATTGGGTGTGGATATGATGGGGGAAAAGACAAACAAATAAATATTATCCCAAATCACTGTAGTATTAATGCAGAGAAAACAAAATAAATGACAAAGAAGAATATATAATGAAAGATAAATGATACTGATTTGATATGGAGAGATTAATGTGGGATATAATAATCATTCAATGAATCTTCATTGAGAGGGAAGGACTTGTTTGTGGATAGGCCAAGAAGCAGATTCTGCTTAACATGCAATAGATTCTAGGTGTGAATGTGTCTACCAAGCTGCTTGTATACTTGCCAGATTTCCTTTTCAAGGAAAGCAAAGGGCACAAACAAAATAGTATCCATCCCATATAATAAAAAGGTAATATGCAAATTGACCCTCACGCCCTCTTTTCACAAGATGGCTACCCCAACGTTGTTGCAAGATGGCCTGCAGGGGAGGGCAGATGGGGGTGATCACGCTGGGAGGCATAAGTGGTTAGGGGCAATCAGGCAGGCAGGCGAGAAGTCCCGATTGCGAGAGGGATATCCAACTGCCAATTTAGGCTCAATCGGCCTAAACAGGCAGTTAGACATCCCCTGAGGGGTCCCAGATTGGAGAGGGTGCAGGGCCTCTAGTTGTAAATAAAACAATACCATACAAAACAAAATTATCATCTGTGTTATTAAAAATATTCAACAATCATATTTTTTAGATTCATCACTCCCTTGGTTAGATGTCAGTATTTATCAAATTTTTACCTTCATACGTGTACTTGTTTCTTCTCTATTTTCATAGTCAAACCATTGTTATCCTGTATTAAGATTATAATATTACTAATAGAATTTTTAAATGTGTAATTTATTGAGCAGCATTTGTTTTTGAAACACACAGCTAATACATTAATACTTAGTCCCCTTAAATATCACATTATTATCCAATTTTATAGTTAACAAAAAATAGGGTTTGATTCAAATGTTAAGTCATTGGTCCAAGGTTCTAAGTCTACAGATAATATTGATGTTAGAACTTAAAATTCTCTGTCTTAATCGAAAGCCCACTTTTCATTTTACTTTGCATCTTTTGCAATTGTCTTCTAACCTATCTTTCCCCTGCCATTTTCTCCCATTTGTTTAATCTGTCTATAATAAACTCAGATAATGGGAACTATTAATAAGAAAAATAAGAATGTTTATGCTAAATCTTAATATATTTCTGGCATTAATGTAAATATTCTCTATGTGTCAGCACATTCAATCTAATCATTCAAACAACTCAACATGGCTGTGTGTATGTGGGCACACACACCCAATTTATTTTATTTTGAAGTTGGATAGATTGAAGCATAGAGTGATTGCATATCTTATCCAACAGCTAGTAATTACCTGAGCTGGAACTCACATTCATGAAATTGAATCTATGGCCTATCTTCTTAATCCCAGTTCTGACAGACATCCCTTTTTGTTTGTGTGTGTGTGTGTGTATGTGTGTGTGTGTGTGTGTGTTGTTTTTTGCCAATAGACCAAATGCCATAGGCTGGTACATTTAATTCTCAGAAATCTAGCTGAACCTTGCCTATGTTCAGCCTTTTTTCACACTGCATATCCCCCCAAAACAACTCCTCCAAGAACTTTATGCCCCTTGGAATAGTTGCTATTCCTTGGATATTTTCTTGGGCCTTTGCGATCAATAATCCTGCCACTTCCTGCAAAATTTTTCTGCCTAATATCTTATCATTAATTAATACACAAATTGATGAAAACCTCTCCAGGTTTATAACTAATCTACAGAGTAAGGTCTAGGTTCTGTAAGTGATATTTTCTTGCTTTTATGAATGGAGCACTGAGGCATGTCTGGTTTGGGATCCAATATAATAAAAGGCTAATATGCAAATAGACCAAATGGTGAACAACCAGTCACTATGACGCACACTGACCACCAGGGGGTAGATGCCCAATGCAGGAGCTGCCCCCTTGTGGTCATTGTGCTCCCACAGGGGGAGAACCACTCAGCCAAAAGACAGGATCACAGCTGGCGATCACAGTGGCGGTAGCACTAAAGATGTCCGACTGACAGCCCAAGGGCAGTGGGCTTAAGCTGTCAGTCAGACATCCCCCAAGGGCTCCTGGACTGTGAGAGGGTGCAGGCTGGGCTGAGGGACCCCGCACCCCAAGTGCATGAATTTTATGCACCGGGCCTCTAATCCTATCTAATAAAAGACAAAAAGGGTAATTAACTGTACCTCCGCTATGCTTCCCATCGGCTAATCAGGGTGATATGCAAATTAACTGCCAACAAAGATGGTGGCCGGCAACCACACAGCTGAAGCGAATATGAGGCTTGCTTGCGCCAGTGATGGAGGAAGCCAAGGTTCCCCGCCTGCCACGGCCCAGCTCTGAGCCCGAAAGCAACAGAATTTCAATTATAGCAGCTAAACAAACCCCAGATACCTGCTTTCATCTGGCCACGGCCTCAGAGCTGGGAGCACTGGGATCACTAATTCCATCTATGAATCACCACATTTAGAATAGTAAGATTGTAACTATACATAAAAATGTCTAGCCATGCTTTTGAAAGATTGCAATAAGAAAAAGGCTTCTGGATCTTTGTAAAGAAAGCTGCAAACTGAAGATAATTTCTTTCTTTCTTTGACATTTTTCATCTTTAATGCTGTATTCTTTCAACTAAAACCATGCAAGGGATTAGGTTCAAGTACAGAAATATAAAAAAGAATTTGCAAAAATCATTTAACTTTTAAGTAGAAATTGAAGTTTTTCATAGACATGTTCAATATTGAAGAATAGAGTTTCCTTGATTGAAGCAAATACGAATTAAACTATGTCCAAATAAGGTATTGTCATTATATAATATAAGCTTTCATTTAAATTCAAATTACAACTCTTATAATTGATCATTTCTGTATTAATACTCTTACCCACCACTTCTCAAGTTTTCCAGAACTGCACTTAGTTGTTTGTAGTGTCCTCCTCCAGTTGTTCTGTCAATGTCTACACTACCTTAATTCCCTTTCACCAGGAAACACCTGGTAAAACCTACTCAAAGTTAATGCCTCACATAATGCTTACCAGATGGACATGTTTATATATAGTTATTATTATTTGATGCATTCTTAATACATTTTTTTAATTTCACAAATTTCCCAAGCTTGAAAAAAAAAAGAAAATATTACAAGACTGTGTAAAGTAAAAAGTAAACATTTCACCCCGTACTCATATTCTCAATGACTACTCTTTTTCTTAATGGTTACTCTGCTCCTTCCTGACCTTTGCTATGGCACACACACATATATAAATTTATTTACATAAGTTTAATAAAGAATTTTGTTTATAAATTCAAGCAACCTGAATTATGTATAACCTGCAATATATCATATTAATACTTCTTGGTTAGAATATACAATTTTACCATTTCTTATTATTTCCCCCTATGACTGTGCTCTAATTTATTTAACCTTTTCTTTACTAATGAACATTTGTTTCAAAGAGTTTCTTATTACAGATAATACTGAGTAGAGGATTCTTGTTCCAATATAGTTACATATATACGTAATGTAAAATTGTTAGAAAGTGCTTCTTAAAAGTAGAAATGCAAGTAGAGGCAGATTTTTAAATTTACAATTGCCTATTAAACATTTACTTCAATTGATACTTCTACCCACAATATGAGAATGTCCTTTTTCTGACATTTTTTCCAACAGTACATATTGTCTACTGTGCTGTCTAAATGGCTAAATTGGAATATATAAAACAGAAGAAAAGATTATGATAGACCACAGTTCTGCAGCAGTGGCACCATTGACCAAAATTTTGGACCAACATTTTATAGCAGCTGTCCTGTACATTATAGGGAGTTTAACAGAATCTCTGGCTTCTTTTCACCAGATGCCAGTAGCACCCACCACCTGTATACTAGAGGCCCGATGCACAAAATTCATGCAAGAGTAGGCCTTCCTTCTCCCAGGTCTGGCACCCAGGGCCCAGGCTTCCCTCAAGAGGGGAGGCCCTGCACACATACTGCAGCCCGCTGGTTGGTGGCTTGGGCCTCCCTCTTTAGAGCAATTGTGGAACCCCCCGATTGATCACCCCACCGGCCAGTGGCCTGGGCCTCCCTCTGCAGTGCGATAAGGGGACGATGACTGGGCCACCTTGGCTGGCCTGGTGCCAGTGGGTATCATAGCATGGTCCCCAATGGTCGTCCGGATGATTGTCTGGATGATTGTTCTGCTGTGCAGCCGTTCAGTCAATTTGCATATTATGCTTTTATTATATAGGTTAACCAAAAATGCCTCCGGGCACACCAAATGTTCCATGGGGGACAATATCCCCATTTCTATTCATTGGAAACCACTAGTTTAGACTTTGATATTAAGTCTCTTATATAAAAGTTTATTTTTCTGCTTGCTTTAAATGGCATAAATATTTTTAAAAGAATTAAAATTATTGTTTGGGTAATGTCTTTTAGATGACCCCACTGAAGCTATATTAGAAACCCTACCCATTGTAAATTTTAACTGTTGTGGATAACAGCATTAACATTTTAATTACATGTTTTAATTTAATGGCATCATATTTGTTAGGTGCATCTTTTTGTGACCTCTGTAGTTTCTGGTGCTTTAATATTCTAACCTTTCCTCCATATTATGTATTAATAAACATTTGAGTACATGTAACATCTAGCTACTTTTTTCATATTATTGTGACCTTCTTAGAACTATAGGTAGCTGGGATTTTAAAAGACAAAGTGGAGTTTAAAAACATCTTAAATAATGCACTTGTAGTTTTCAATGTATTCCCATACATGGGAATTATATTCTTACTGGAAATACCTTCACAGATAATCTGCTTGGGACTCATACTAAAAATTTCATAAAAATTTAATAACTTCACATAAATTAGAGATAAAAAAACTGAAAAAAAAATTCCTTAGGTTTCCCAAACCCTACTAGTAATAACTGGCCATGATGAAGTTTCTCATTGATATTTTTTATGATCATAGCTTTACAGTGAGGAGTGCTGTACAATGGAAGGGAAACTATGGATATTGGTAGAGCAAGCTGGTCCTTAGAATTGTTCATCACTTTACATTTGTATAATCTTCTAGTCTTTACAAAACCCTTTAATATCTTAGGTAATCCTCACAAACATCAGTAGTACATCGAAACTAAAATGGTAATAGCATTGGGTAAGAGAGAAAGTTTTTTTTTATTTTCACTAGATTTAGTGACTGTAATCTTGACTAACAAATTTATATATACAAATGGACATCCTGCTATTTATGGCTTTTTAAAGAACTGTACCAATTCTTTGAGAAGGTCTGGTTACAATCAAGCAAATTATGTGTGTTCTTAGGTAGCTAACAGACAAAACCTTCAAGCTTCTCCTCATTTAGAACTTATAAAAACCCTTACACTTGGCCAAGGGCACACTGCATGTTCTGACCATTCGTATACTTCTTTTTTTTAAATATTTTTTATTGATTTCAGAGAGGAAGGGAGAGGGTGAGATAGAAACATCAATGTTGAGAGAGAATCATTGATTGGCTGCCTCCTGCATGCCCTCCCCACTGGGGACTGAGCCTACAATCCAGGCATGTGCCCCTGACCAGAATCAAACCCAGGCTCCCTCATTCCACAGAGCCAAACCAGGTAGGGCCTTATACTTCTGATCAGCCTCCCAGCATAAGTGTCCTTGCCCAAGCTGATCTGCAAGAAGAGTGAGCAAGGCCTTCTTTGAATCAGTATTTATTAACATTTGCAGAGCCCTTGTTCTACACATCTGAAAATATTTAATATTCTTTATAAGAATTTATTATACCCCTCTATTCCCTTCAATATTTCCTGTAAAATATAAATTACTCATTTTGAGAGAATAGACTATCTCTATGGCTCTGTCTTGATTTCTGTTTCTCATATGAAAATGTTGTTTCTAGTTTCAGGGCTTCCCAAGAAAAGAATATTTAAAATTCCTTCTGATGAAAAAAATATGCCTCCTAATGGTATTAGATAAAATAAAAAAAAAGCCCAAGTTGTTTTATATTAGGGCACATCCTTTAGTCATTACAGTTTAATTCACACTATTTCATTAAGAACCACCATTTTATCTGTATTCTAATTAATCGGAAACTGAGGCTTGCAGTGCTTAAGCAATTTACTCAGGATCACGCAGCTACTAACAGGTCAAGGCAAACTCAATGATTTGCAAAGTTTCATTCTGTGCTGTTTCACTACCACATAGCCTTTCCTCTTCTCACACACAGGAGATAGAAGGGAATAGTTCTTTGTTAGGTTCTTGAAACACTTGTTCCTATCTCCTGAATTCCACAAATGGGTTCAGGGTGAGTTTTGAGAGACCTGGCACCTCAGAACTTCTAAAAGTTATTTATAAACTTTCAATTCTTAATTTTACTTAGCAAAGATGTCAGAATAAATTACTTTGCATCGTATGGAAAATGAAGGAACTCTGGAACTTTTCTTCCCTAATTTTGTATTGCTTTAATCTAAATACTTGTCAGAATATCCCACAACTAAACAAAATATCCCATCTAAAATCCTGACTGCATCAGATTATAGATCAATGTATGGAATACATACATTGGATGTTTACTGTATTTAAATTGATGGGTATCATTAATCAATTTCCAATGCCCTGTACAACATCTAATTGTTCAAATCCTTTATAAAAAATTTTGTCTAATAAAGAAAAAGCTGAAAAGTGAGTTAAAAGCTTCATCCATTTAAGTTGTCCTTAATTTTATATTTCTAATGAACAGTTATTTTCTTCTAGGGGAAAAAGTGTGTTTTTTGGAATCTTTGTAAAATCTTTATGATTTTCTCTAATTAGTATTAACCTATTCATATAGGTAGTATTAAATCAAAATAAAATTTCAGGTAATATAAAAAGAAAAAAAACCTGGGGAAAAATAGGTACAACATTTTGAATATTTCAGAATATTTATCAAGTATTAAAGTCCCAAGTAAGGCTGTGCTAGTAAGTAAGGGGAACAATTGGAGAAACCTTGCTCTCAAAAACCATCTCCAGAAGTCACGTGCAAGTAACTCTATGACAATATATCAGTAAGTTTGAAGCAATATATTGGAAAAGCAAGGCTGAACACTTCTTCAGCCCTGTTTACATGTTTCTTGACTTTTACATTGCTCTTGGGGTCAAGTCTAAAACTTTTAACGAAGACTATGATAAGAATTATATTGGTTTATTATCAAACTTTGGACGTTTTGAGAGTGATAGTGGGTGATAAAAGTACTTCAAATTGATTTTATTGTATTGGTAGACCTATAAAACATCTCATTCAAAAGTCTATTTTGAAAGTAATTTTTTCTACAATGTAAAAATTATCTGGAATAGAGCACTATGTGCCTGACAATGACAGCATTTGGAATCTTACTTCCACTGCTCCCTGACACGGAGGAGGTAGTTGTCCCTAACCACTAAGTGTATTTGAATGCAAGCTGATGCTCACACCATATCTGGATAGAGTCTGGAAAGAGAAGTGAGATATCGCTGATTATCTTTCATATTTCAACATGTGAAAGTTAGAATGATCACTGCACATGTGAGTCTCACGCAGTCACTAAAACACTGCAGGAACTGGAAGTAGAGCTTACCAAACTTACCCAAGCTTGTCTAAGTTTTGTAAGCAAATTAAAAAAAAACTCAGAAAAGTGCTGAAATGAACAGAACACAGGGCAACAGAC
>NW_006299220.1:1760115-1761969 GCF_000327345.1 Myotis davidii | reverse complement strand
CTATCATCTATCATCTATCTATCTATCTACCTACCTACCTATCTATATCCACCTATCTATCTATAGCATGCTTTCACTAGGAATTTAATTGGCATTTTATGTTTAACTGAATACAATGAGGTCTTGGCCAAATAATGGCAAAGGTTTTCAAAAACAATATGATTGGCAAAAGTCCCACACCATGGGTTCTTTCTATGCACTGGATTTCTAATATGTAAATGAAGACCATGATGCCAACTCTCTATACACAGCTACTATTTTAAAAATAAATTAAAATTGAAAGAATAAAAGTAGACTTTAAATGTTGAAAATAAAACTTTTAATAAGTTAGGGAGCAATTATGTCTCTTGTTTTTTCACCTTTTTAATTGGTAATAAGTTTAGTACAATTTAAATTTAATTATACAATTTCTATCTAGATGCTGAATAACAATAAAATATTTCATATTTTTTATAAAATTAGTTAATTCTTACAAACCTCTGTCTTCATTTTATACCACATGTATATATAAGGAACATTTTTTTCTTGCTTATGTTAACAAGAGATGTTATGACTCAGTTTTCATTATTGCATTAAATCAAACAATTGCTGGAAATACTCTTCACATATTGTTTTTCTCCTTTACCTTTGTTCCTTTTCTATTATCTTTCTATTACTTATAACCATCTAGAGTTAAAATCATATAAAAAATAACCCCATGACATTCACTTAGACCAATGAAGGTCACTTTTATAAGTTTTTAGTTCTCTCTACCTTTTGATTCTGTTTTAGAGACCAGTAAATTATTTTTTAAATACTAAAAAAAAATCAGCTAATATGTTAAAAAGATGAAGTGTAAATATTTTTAATGCCTAAGATGATTAAATATTGGAATGGAATCTATAATAAACTAGAGAAATTATTTAGCTATTCATACATCAATAAATGTGTAATTTTTTATCTTGAAAAATTACATACGTTTACTAGTGTACTAATATTTTAAGCACATTACATTATACATTATGCAGGATAGGGTAAAAGTAGGTTTATAGTTGTGAGTAATCAAAACACAAAGTTCTTTTAATATTTATTAACTAGAAGCCCGGTGAACAAAAATTTGTGCACTCGGGGGGGTCCCTCAGCCTGGCCTATGCCCTCTTGCAGTCTGGGACCCCTTGGAGGATGTCCACCTACTGGCTTAGGCCCGCTCCCTGGGGGGCTGGCCCAAGCTGACAGTCAGACATCCCTCTGGCAGCCCTCAGGGGATGTCCACTTGCCAGCAGGGAGCAGGCCTAAACTGCAGTCGGACATCCTTAGTGTGCTGAGGAGGCAGGAGAGGCTCCCACCACCACCGCTGTACTGGCAGCCATCAGCCTGGCTTGTGGCTGAGCAGAGCACCCCCTGTGGGAGCGCACTGACCACCAGGGGGCAGCTTCTGCATTGAGCGTCTGTCCCCTGATGGTCAGTGTGTGTCATAGTGACCAGTCATTCCCAGTCGTTCTGCTGTTAGGGTCAGTTTGCATATTACCCTTTTATTATATACAAGAGGCCCTGTGCACGAGATTCGTGCACTGGGTGGGGGTGGGGAGGGAGTATCCCTCAGCCCAGCCTGCCCCCTCTCACATACTGTGAGCCCTCAGGCATTGCCCCCCATCAATCTCCAATCGCAGGATCGGCCCCTTGCTCAGGCCTGAGGCCTCCAGCAGAGGTGTCAAGCCTGGGCAGGAGACCGCCAGCTCCCTGCAGTTGCAGCCTCTGCCTCTGCCCAGGCCTAAGGCCTCTGGCCGAGGCGTCCTGCCTGGGCAGCGGGGACCCGCAGCGGCAGTGGCCCCATGATCGTGGGCTCCGCTTTCGGCCCAGGCAAGGGAACCCTAG
>NW_006299220.1:1749646-1759740 GCF_000327345.1 Myotis davidii | reverse complement strand
CCCAGCCTCTTCTTTTTTTTATTCTGGGGTTTATTTACCTTCTATAATTGAAACTTCATTGCTTTTAATGGAGCTCAGAGCCGGCTCCTCCTTGCTCCAGCTCCATGGCCACGGCTGGCTGAAAGCAGGTATCTGGGGTTTATTTACCTTCTATAATTGAAACTTTGTTGCTTTGAGTGGAGCTCAGAGCCACCGTGGCAGCTGGGAAGCTTGGCTTCCTCCATCATTGGGGCAACCAAACCTCCTGCTTGCTTCAGCTCCCCGTCTGCCAGCCGCCATCTTGGTTGGGTTAATTTGAATATAGTCACTCTGATTGGCTGGTGGGCATGGCTTAAGGTGTAGCAAAGGTATGGTCAATTTGCATGTTTGTTTTTTATCAGTGTAGATTATTGTATTCTTTTCCATATGAACAACTGTCAACCTCCTTTTGATCAACCTCCTTTTATATATAATGTATATAAAACAATTGAAAATATAATCTAAAAGGTTATAGATGTAATGACAATATTTAAATATGTTCAATATGGCCCTTACTAAAATATTATTAGTATTATGTTTTTAACACAGAAATCCCAATGTCTAGCCCTAAGTTCAGTTTATTTTAATACTTAATGGTTTTCAGAGCTGAAACCTTACAAAGATACATTAAATCTGTGCTTTAGTATGACTGGATGGTAGACATACAACATGACTACTCTGTTCTAATACTAATTTCTTCAGAAATTTAATAATGCTCCCTAATTGCACTTTTATTATTGAAAAATATATTTTTAAATTTATAAAGAAGATGTATTTGTTTGTGCCATAATATTTTCCATGTATTATTTCAGTTAACTTCATCATAAAGATCAGAGCATTTCCTTAACGGGACATGACTGTTTAAAACTCTCACTATTAAGTAGGAAACATTAAAAGAGACTTCAAAACATGTATCATTGACTTAAGAAAATTTATGTGTTTACTTGATATGCATGACTTTAAATATGACTAAAAGCTGTGAATCTTAATGCATATTTCAAATATTCCTTTTAATAATTTGAATTTTTAAATAATATTTTATTAAATCTGATTAGATCTTCATGGATTTTAACCTGGCTGACTTACATGGACATGCAAATCAGCTGGCAAATAACTCACTCTAGGAGGAGGAAAAATGTCAGTTTTGTCATTTTCTCATTTGAATATTCATCAGTATGAGTTTTAACCCACAGTGCACTTGTAGACATCTTGGGTCTTATTTTTGGTGTGTATCTTGTATGTGACTCTATTTGACAAGTTAAAAACGAGGCTACCAGTGTCATCTTTATCTTAAGTATTAAACCTTAATGTTCTCCTTAGAAAAATATCAGTGGGAATTCTAATACGTTCTTCCTGTGCCCCAATAGATTATTGTGGCATTGCACTTTGGAGTCCTCTAGCATGAACCTGGTAACCATATTCAAATGCTAAGGGATAGAAAGCTCTGTTTTTCACCAGAACAGGAAAAATTACCACCTTCTTAGATCCTTTGACCACGGAGAACAATGAGGACAGGTATCTCCTTTGGGGATTGCTGGCATAACATACTAAATCCTGTTCAGTGTTAACAGGATCTTCATCAGTTATCCGAAGTTCAATGAACCCTAATGCCAGTTAACTAACCACATCACTACTCATTAATGTTTTACTCTTCTATACTTAACCATTTCTAAAATGAAGTAACTTTTAGCAGTTAATATAAATGAATGTCTAAACAGTTAAATTATGGAAATTTTAGATGTCAATTTATCTTCTCTTTATTGGTCCTTCATTTGTGGTTTGCTAGTTTTGTTAAGTTCTTAGGAGTATAAACTCTGGAACCAATATGAATTTTGGCTTGCCTACTTCCTAACCATATCATCTTGGCCAAGTTATTTTACCTCTTTATGCCTCTGTTGCCATAAATGTTAATGTAATGATAATGATAATAAGAATACTTACCGCATTATTTTGGTGTGATGATTAAATGAATTAATAAAATAGAGAAGACTTGGAATAGTGTCTGGCATATAGAAAACACTCTTTTTATTTCAGAATAACTATCCATCCATTTGATACCCCAGTGGTCAATGCACGGTGGAAGAACGTTGCTGTCTTCTAAAGTGTAACCCTTAAGATATTAGTGAAATATCATGAGTACTGTTATTCCCAGAGTAATTTATAAAAGATGCCCTTATGATATTTAGAGCCTATTTAAATATATTTGTTATATTTTCAGTTTCCAGATGTTTCAATGTTTCAGATTACTCTTAATATATGTATTTTTTCATATAATTATAGACCTCACTCCCATTTCTCTTTGGTCTGCTCTCTACTGAGCCTGTTGGTCATAACCTGAGCAGAGAAGTATCCCTTGGCTCTGTAGATATCCCCAAGGATGCTGAATCCCAAGCTTAGTGAATGCTAACAAGATGAGGTTTGGAGAACTGCTTCCTAGCAGTGTCATGTAGAGAAAAAAAGTGATCCCATTCTTTAATTCTGACCATAGGTCCACAAAAACTGTGGTATTATAACTTGTCCATTTTCACTAAATTTGTGTTAATAAAATTTTACATCTAAGCTGTGAAAATTTTATTTCCAGCTATCACTTTATTAACAAAAGCATTTAACAAGTGCCAGCCCAACCATCACTTCCTAGCACAGCTTCGCCATGCACAGGTGGAGGGATTCTGTCAAGTCCGGGTGTATGCTTTACTCAAACCTTTTAGACGTGACTTCAGCTGCTATACACTTTGAGAATATTTTATCAGTCTCAGTGCACAGGTTCCACAGCAGTGGCCACATCTGAAAATGTATCCATTCTTCATCTGAGATCTTTTTTCAAACAGTTATGGATCAGCCTATCTGAAGGGGGTGATGTCCTTGGGGTTTTCTACTTAGAAGCCAGTGTCCTCAGATGTAAAAATAAATTAAAAGCTATGAAGTTAATGGTTGCCATACAAAACACAGTGTGACCAGTTAATTTGAATTTCAGATAAACAACAAATTGCTTAAAAATAATGTTATTTATCTGAAATTCAAATTAACTGGGCATCCTGTATTTTTACTTACTTATCTGGCAACCTGATGAGGACAGCCTATAAAGGAAGGTATTACAGACAAAATAATCGACAGATACTTGAAATTCAAAATGCATTTTTTTATTTCCTGGGAAGGAGTCACTTATTAATTAAAATTTATCTGGATCTTTGTATTTTAAGAAATATAGAAGCAGAATCCACAAATAATAAAGAAGATTTCATATAATTGACTACTCACCAAATATCTAGAACCTGAATAACTAAAGGCCCGGTACATGAATCTATTAGCTCACAGCACTGTAGGTCAGAAGTCTGGGTGCAGTGTAGCTCAGCTAGTTTCTCTGCATAGTTTCATTCAACTAAAACCAAGGCATCAGCCATTCTGGTAGCTCTGAGGGAGAATTTATTTTCATGTTTATTCGGGTCATTGGCCAAATTCACTTTCATGCAATTGTTTTCCTGGTTGGCTGTTGGACAGGAGTCGATCTCAACTTGTAGAGTCTCCCCCATTTCCTGGCTCACTTTGTCTTCTCTGACCTCTACTTCTGGCTCATCTCTCCTGCCTTCTCTTGTCCTGCATCTCACAGAGTCTTTTCTGTCTTCCTCTATTGCCTCTAGGGCTCACAGAGTTACATTGGGACCAACATGATGTCACCGGATGACTTTTTTATCTCAAAGGCCACAACCTTAATTTTATCTGCAAAACTCCATTTGACATATTCACAGGGTCCAGACATTGGGGTGTGGACATTTTTTGGAGACTGGATTATTCTGCTTAATACTCCAGTCCTATGTGATTAGCATTATAACTAAGCATTTTCTTGAATGATTTTAATTGGGAAATAATAAAAAAAAAGGAAATCAGACAGAAGACAGAACTCTAACTATTTGATTCCAATCTAGCTAGTACAGAATTTTTTTTAATTAAAAGATTATTTTATTTAATTTTACAGCTTAAATTGAAAACTACTTAGTTGCCTCTGCAGGGGTCTTGTGATTGAGAATGAGTCCATATTTTTTCATGGCTTCTCAGAAGGCCTGAAAAAAAACCCACCTTTTGTCCTTAGCAGAAACAAATTTTTCATGGGCCAGTTCATTTAAAGGCAATAAAACTACTTGAAAGGACACAGTAGTTGTGATCATGACACATTCTTAAATGAACCAGATTCCTTTTGATATATATGAAAAATTAAAGCCTGGGTCTAAAAGTGCTGTAAGAGAAATTGTCTCATTCTTTTTGGTGAGATCTGACATCAGCATATAGATGGCTTCATCAATTATTGAGGGAAAGACTAAGAAAAGAAAAATGACTGATTGGGATGCTTCATTTTGAAGTCTGAATGTGAAGCCCTTGGGTTGAATGTACCTGTAGGTCGAAATCTTTCAGAATTAGATCCTGTTCTCTCCAGCTCACCTCTTTAAATTTTTTGTTTAAAAAAAATAAGGCACTTAAAAATTTTATCACACTCTGTGAAACATCAGAACATGTGTGCCAAACTTTGAAGTAACCACATATGTCAATGAAGTTAAGGAACAGATTTCTGTACAGATAAATACCCTTAAGATGAAGCAAGGGGAATTATTTGAAATTTAAAATATTACTTTTATTCTCAAGGGTTAACTTTTCATGACTTTGAATGACTTTTTCTTCACAGCTACTTTTATTCTCTTTTGTATTCTAAAGTGCAGCAATGAATTTCAAGAGTTCTTGTGTTTGCCATGTGATGTCCTTGTCTTGTTTATTCTTAGAAAAGTATTATGAACCCCTATTTGACAAGCTAAAACTGTTTTTTTTTTTATTGAGACAAAGATGATAAGGAATGACTTTGTTCGTTTGCAACTCATTAATTAGCTCTTGTGCTTTTGTGGCATTAACACCTAGAGATAAATAATAAGGGAATCACAACTAATAAAACTAACACACATATGTATACACTAATGAGCCAAAGTGGGAATAATTTTAAAGGCACCATTTTCTTAAAGTTAGTATTAATGATTTTCAAATATTTTTTAAAATTATACATTCAAGTTAGTTATCAGTGATGTAACTGTTGCCTGTAGCATAGTGCTAATAGTGCTAATTTTTCCAACTATTTAACCTACAATGCAGATATTTCTCTATTCTCAAAGCCATTACTTCTGAAACAATTGTAAACTATTTCTTATCAGAAATAATTTTAATTCTATATAATTTTGTTTTGAACTTTTGTTTTTTTATTTTATCTTAGACCATTCATACTTATTTCATAAAACATCCCCCTCCAAAAAAAAGAGACATTTCCATATCATGTAAAATGGAGACTTTCAACTTAATTTCTACCTTTAAGTAAATAAGGTCATGTGCATGTAGGTGATATTAATTCTTTATTTACATTTTTAAAATCTATTATAAAAGGTACTTAAACTAGCATTCTATCCTATAGAATGAAAGCCTGATATGCAAATTGTCCCCTCTGGTGGTCTTTCAACCAGGAGTTCAACTGGGAGTTCGACTGCTCGCTATGACATATGCTGACCACCAGGGGCCAGAATGGAACATGGTGGGTGTTGGTGATGGGCGGCAGTGGAGGCACTGCTGGCCCTCATGGGCCCTGACAAGAACGGGTCTGTGGTAGGATGATGGAGCAGTTGAGCAGGTGGTGCCAGGTAAAGGCAGGGTGCCAGGTGGGGCTGCAGGACTGCGAGGCTGGGGACATGAACTGGGGCCCAATCTCCACAGGCTACTTTGAGGGACCCCACCAGTATATATACTGGAGGCCCGGTGCATGAAATTCCTGCGCCCTCTCGCAGACCGGGAGCCCTCAGGGGATGTCCCAATATCGGCTTAAGCCTGCTCCCCATGCTGGCTGGCAGTCAGACATCCTTAGTGCTGCCGCTGCACTTGCCAACTGTGAGTCCAGCTTCTGGCTAAGCAGCACTCCCCCTATTTTAGTGCACTGACCACCCGGGGCAGCTCCTGTGTTGAGCATCTGCCCCCTGGTGGTAGGTGCGTATCACAGTGACTGGTTGTTCCATAGTTGGGTTGAAACCAGATCTCCAACATCCCCCGAGGTGTCCTGGATTATGAGAGGGCACAAGCCAGGCTGAGGGACCTCACTGGTGCATGATCAGGGCTGGGGAGGTTGGCCAGCCGGGAGGGACCATGGGGGGCCTCCAGGGCATGTCCGGCCCATCTCGCTCAGTCCTGATTGGCCAGACCCCAGCAGCAAGCTAACCTACCGGTCAGAGTGTCTGCGCCCTGGTGGTCAGTGTACATCATAGTGAGCGGTTGAGCACCCTTAGCATATCATTAGCATATTATGCTTTGATTGGTTGAACGGACGGCTGGACACTTAGCATATTAGGCATTTATTTTAACTTGATGTTAACTTTGAGTTTTGTTAAAAAAATAATACTCTGATATTTGTTAAAACAGTAAGGAAGACTTTATTTGGGACTATTGTGATGGGTGTCAAGACTGTCACAATAGGGGAGACAGATTCATTTCAACTCTAAATACAATAAAGACATCTGGGGATTATAGCCAAGAAACAGGTTGTATGTTGGGGGTAGCTTGAGGTTGGTGGGTGAAAAATTACTAGAGGATACATCAAGATTAGGCAGAATTCTTGCTATACACTTTAACAATATTCTTATTGAAAGGCAGGTCAAGATGATCAGATGTCAAGGCTGGGGGATGAGGAATTTGATTAGATATCAAGAGTAGGAGGTTCTTCTTTAAGCTGACTTTGCAGGATTCTTACCAAAACTGGACTGTGCAAGGATGGGCACTGAAGCCGTAGGCCAAGGCCTAGAAGAGGGCTCAGAGGAAACTAACGAACATTTAGTGCAGGAAAGTCTGTCAGTTTGCCAGTGATAAAGGCAAGGGAAGGACATGTTGGCCTACAGAATCAGCATTTTCACATGGTAATGAATACCATCATTCTCTACATTTCCATGGAATTGATCTCAGGTCTGATTTATCATTTGTGTTCCAAATTTTCATAAAAGTACACTGGGAGGCAGTATGTGGACAAGCAGCATTTAAGCGGAGGTAATGAGGGAAATAGCTAGGGGGAATATATCTGAGGGCCCAGCAAGTACAATCACCCTCAAGTCCTGCTCGGTGTGCTGGAGGAAGGACAGAAAATCCAATGTGACATGATCAGAAGGTGGAGTAGGACTTGAAGGAATAGTTATATCATTTCAGGACAGAAAATCCAATGTGACATGATCAGAAGGTGGAGTAGGACTTGAAGGAATAGTTATATCATTTCAGATCCTAGAGGCTCTTGTGAAATCTTCAGGTCTAACTCTGAGATGGAAAGCCATTCCAGGGTTCTGAATAGAGAAATGGTCTAACTTACATTTTTAAGAGATCTGTCTTCTGTCATGAGAAGGGACTGTAGGGAAGCAAGCTAGAAGAGGGGAGAGTGATTAAAAGGCTTTTCTAGTAGCCCAGGGAGGCACGATGGCAGCCCCTTCTAGGGTAGGACTTGTGAAGATGGTACGTGGTAGAGATATTCTAAATACGAATTGAAGGTAGAGGTGAAGGGTTGGCTGATAAATATGCCTGATCTGCTAGAAAGAGGAGATAACTTTATTTTTTTGTTTTTTGTCTTGTTTTTTTGTTTTGTTTTGTTTTGTTTGGGGGCAGTCAAGATTGAAAATAAGTTCTTTGAAGAAAGACTAGCGGTTTGGGTTTTGACATTTTAATCCAGGATGCCTTAGATTTCTGAGTGGTGAAGTCAGACTAATATTTTGAGTCACAGGATGTGATCACCTGGGAAATGAGTGTACATAGGTAGGTCCAATGGCTGTGATCCAAAGTGCTCATTTATTTTCTCTATTTTGCAATTCTTTGGTTCTGGTCATTTAAGATTGGCTTAGGAATCAAAACATGAAGGTGTTTCCACCTGTGTTCTTTACAATGCAAACAATCGCATGCACTTACTGAGTAGTATTGAACTTGCCTACTGACTGTTCATCTTCTCCAGTATGCTGTGATTTCCTTAAGGAAAAGCCCTACAGTACTTTTTGTATGATTACTAAGAAAAATAATAAATAAAAACTTTTGCATTTAAGGTAAAATTCAAGAACTAGCTCTGTCTACCTGGCCCACCTCACTTCATGGGACTCTTCTCTGTGTTTACTACACCTCAGCCTCTGTTATTAATTACTTCAAGGCACACCACATTCTCAACTCTTTCATTCCTCTTTGCTTTTTTCAATTTCCCTCATAGAATGTGTTTATCACCTCATTCTTGATCTGCTAATGTATTATAATTGCTCAGGTACTAGTTTAAACGCTAAATCTTGAGAGGTACTTCCCAAATTTTCATTCTAACCTAGCCCCATCTTGCCACTCCTAACAGTCTAAATTTGTGACTTAATAGCACTTTTCACAGTTTGTAGATTTATAAGTATTTGTATGATTGTTTTCTACCTTCTTCTTAATAAGTTTATGAGAACAAAGGACAATGTTTATTTTGTTCATTAATATGTACCAGCCCTCACCATTGTACCAGACACTCAATAGACCCGTTAGAAATGCAAGTAAAGAGTTCCATATATTTGTATTTTTATCAATGTTGGTGGATACCACAATCAATGTGTGATTATTTTCATTTCATAAAACCATAATACCTTTTTATAAACATGTTTAAACCTCTTCTCTCTTACAATTGGAAAAATACGAGTTTATGGAATAGGAATTAGTTTCCTACTTGCCCAGCAGCACCTGGTTTTACAAGTATGTAAACATTTTTCCTTTTGTACAGAAAAGAAAATGGGCAACCTATAGGGAATGTTCCATTTCAGAATGGGATCACCTGTAGGAAATGTTCCATTTCTATTCTTTACCGTATGATGTAGAAGAGCATGTCCAAAATGTATCTGCACTTCTGAGAAACCATAGCAGTACGAGCAACTATTTTTCAAATATATTTTATTGAAAACAGAAATTTAAGAAACTATTTGATGACTATTATATATTACTCCTGGGAAAATGATGCATTAGAGAATAAAATTTTTTATCATTTAAAGTTGTTTTATGTTATAACTCTTCCTTTGTTGAGATAAGTTCAGTATAAACATCTTATAAAAGTTATTTGAAGCTTTCAAACCAATAATGTGTTGAGTATATTATTTATACTAACAAAATTCTAACATTTTTATTATTTAAAAATTTATATATTTATACAACTAAATACAACCATTGTTTCCAAATTTATTTAAAGCAGCAATAGGTATAGAAACCTAGAAAATATGATACATCTCTTTTTCATAAGTAGTAAAGATTATTTATAAAATTAATTTGTCATTTCAATTAGTTATTTGTGTATACAATAAGATGAAACTGTCAACTAAATCTATTAAATATACTTTATCTTCTCACTGCAATTGCTAAAGTTTTTTTTCTTTGTATGAAAGCATTAGTGTAATTAGAATTAATTAGTCATATAATTAGAAGTAATAAACATTTGGAAGCAGGAAAAAGGGATTAAACGTTATTTCTCTAAGATTTTGCTCTCAAGGACTTCTCCATGGAGACATGACAACATAAAATTATCTGAGCCATTACATAAAACTGCTTTTTATGACAATAATTATTAAATTTTATTTTGAGAAGTAATATAAAATGTCCTAAAATATGGAATAGAATCTTTCCATAACTATGAGCTCTTGAATACTCGTTTAAGAATTAGCTGAAAGTTAAAATATTACACTTTGCTATTGTTATTACAAAATGGCTTTTGAAAATCTGTTTGGATTAATAAAATATATTCAATAAAGGATTAATATACAAATTATTTATATAATATTTAATATTTAAAAATTATTAAAATGCTCATATTAATATAGATATGCATTTAAAATATCTCTCTCAATTAGTCCTCTGATACTTAAATATGACTTACAGGTTTCCAAAAATATAGTAATACTAAATGTTTATCAACAAAATGTATATATACCTTCAAACAAACATTTCATTGATTAACATTTTAAAGTTTCTGAAGTTAAATATAGGGAATTCAAATCTCAACTTAAATATTAAAAGAGATAGCTAGATGAACT